>NC_137469.1:94458185-95041543 GCF_964235325.1 Thermobia domestica
AATGTAACATAGCAAAGAGTACAAACAACAGAGAATAATGGGGGCGTGTTCGTTCTCTTTTATGGCCACATTTCAACCCCTATTTTAACATAGCAGAAACTATTCAAGACAAGAAACACATAATCCAATAAGAAATTATACAGAGAATACGAATACCTATTTTCGCAACACCCTATGCATAAAAGAATATAACCTTTTTTTAACCACTATTTAACATAGATTACATAACACTATGAATTTATATTATAAGCCCTATTTAACACAGCAGAGAATATGAACCAATAGCAGGAGTGTATTCGTTGCCTTTTACTAACCAATATGTAACATTGCAGAAATTACACATTCATCAAGTACTACATATCCCAAAAGTGCTGATCATCGAGGTCAAAGGGCATATATTTAAACGTGCGTAACTCGAAAACAGAGCCACATATTGAGATGCTGTTTCCACATTTAGTAATTGATCGTCAACTACTACATGTACCAAAAGTTCTTACCATCGAGTTCAATGTGCAAATATTTAAACCCGAATAACTCGTTAAAGGGGCCACATATTGAGGTACTATTTCCACATTTAGTAATAGGTCAACAAATACTACATGTACCAAAAGTACTGACCATCGAGGTCAAAGGACAAATATTTAAAGGTACATAAGTCGTAAATGGAGCAACATATTGAGGTGCTGTTTCCACATTCAGTAATAGTTCACCAACTACTACAAGTCCCAAAAGTACTGACCATCGGCGTGAAAGTTCAAATATTTAAACCCGAATAACTCGTAAACGGAGCCACATACTGAAGTACTGTTTACACATTTAGTAATAGATTATCACACTACATGTCTCAAAAGTACTGACCTTCTAGTTCAAACGGCAAACATTTAAACACGAATAACTCGTAAACGGAGTGACGTATTGACGTGCTGTTTCCACATTCGGCATTAGAGCATCGAGTACTGTATGTCCCAAAAGCACTGACCATCGAGGTCAAAGGTCAAATATTTAACCCCTTCAGTGTGGGTGGCGAGTTACTCGTGTCTTCAAAACGCACCTACTGTGCGGATGGCGTGTATATACGCTTTCATTTTGCTCTGGCTATTTTGTATTGCGTATGGCGAATATACTTGCCCATAGTATGAGTAATGTTATTCCCGACAATATTTAGCGAGTTTGCGCTCACCTAGGAACCCCAAGAGACCACACAAAAAAATTGATCTGCTGACGCATTCCCAAATTTTGTGTAACCTAACCATATGATGATGATGATGATGACGATAACTGTAAATACGACAGTGACAAGTTATAGTAGCTAATTAGAAGCAACAAAGTTCATAATGCCGAAAATTTCATTCTGATTGCTTGAGAGGTTCAAAAGTTATTAAAAGGTAAGAAATTCCAAAATTCTAAAATAAACTACACTTTTTACAGCGGTTCGAATCTGAAAATTACGCACTGAAGGGGTTAAATACGAATAACTCGTAAACGGAGCCACATATTGAGGTAATGTTTCTACATTTAGTAATTGGTCAACAAGTACTACATGTCCCAAAAGTACTGACCTTCGAGGTCAAAGATCAAATATTTAAGAATTAATACCTTCGATAAGGTACGACGGATAAATTTAAGTGCACTTATAAGGTTTGTACCAACCAGAAAGAAGTGATGAATGAATAAATTTGGATGTCCTACTTTTTATACCAAACAGAAAAAGCAAAGAAATGTTATTTTAACTTTTGTACTAATCAAACAAACGAAGGAATAAATTTGAATGGCTGAACTGAAGAAGCTTCATTTTAACTAGCTGAGTATTTTATACCATTTTGTGTTATTTAAATAAATAAAGGAATAAATTTGTACTAACCAGAAAAAGATAAAAATTGGCATTTTAACTAGCACAGAATTTCTATACCTTTGTACTATTCAAATAAACGACAGAATAAATTTAGGTGTCCTACTTTTTATACCAACGAGGCAAAGCAAAGAAGGACTATTTTAACTAGTTCAGTGTTTAATACCATTTTGGGTTTTCCAAAAAACGAAGGAATAAATTTGAGTGGCCTATTCAATTTTGTACCCAGCAGAAAAAAGTGAAGAAAGTTCAGTTTAACTAATTCAGCATTTTATACTATTTGGCCTATTCAAAGTAACGAAGGAATAAATTTGTACCAACGAGAAAAAAACGAAGAAGATCTATTTTCAACTACCTCAGTATTTTATACCTTTAGTACTATTTAAACATACGAAGGGTTAAATTTGAGTGTTCTATTAGAAAATGTCATTTTAACTAACTCATAACTTCTGTACCATTTTGTACTATTTAAATAAGCAAAAAATTAAAGTTTAGTGGCTTATTTACTTTTGTGTTAACGAGAAAATACCGAAGAAATACCATTTTAACTAGTTCAGGGTTTGATATCTTTTTGGGTTATTCAAAGAAACGAAAAAATAAACTTGGATAGTGCTTATTTTTGTACCAACCAAAAAATAACACATTATTTAAATAAGGAAGGTCCATTTTAACAAGCTGAGAATTTTACATCATCTTGTACTATTCGAATAAACGAAGGAATAAATTTGAGTGATCTATTTAATTTTGTATTAACGAGAAAGAAGTGAAGAAGAGCCATTTAAACTGGCTCAAAATTTTATACCTTTTTACTATTTAAACGAACGAAGAGATAAATTTGAGTGACCTATTCAATTTTGTACCAACGAGAAAATAAAGCAAAGAAATGCCATTTTAACTAACTCAGAATTTTTATACCATTTTGTACTATTCAAATAAATGAAGAAATAAATTTGGATAGAGCGTATTCAGTTTTGTAACAACCAGAAAAAAACGAGGAAAGACCATTTTAGCTAACACAAAATTTTATATCGTTTTGTACTATTCAAATAAACGAAGGAATAAATTTGAGTGGTATATTTAATTTTGTAACAACCAGAAAAAGCAAAGAATGTCCACTTTAACTAGATCAGAATTTTGTACCGTTTTTAGGGTATTCAAATAAACGAAGGAAGAAATTTAATGGCGTACGAACTAAAAAAATTAGGAAAGAAATGCCATTTTAACTGGATCAGAATTTTACACTTTTGTACTATTTAAATTAAAAGATAAATTTGTACTAACCACAAAAAGCGAGAAAGGGCCATTTTAACTAGCTCAGAGTTTATGTACCCTTTGTATTATCCAAATAAACTAAGGATACTTTTGTACCAACCAGAAAAGTGAAGAAGGTTCATTTTTAACTAACTCAGAATTTAATATTTTTTGTACCATTTAAAGAAACTGAGGAAAATTTGGGTGCTCTATTTAGTTTTGTCACCCAGAAAAAAGCGACATTTATTGACCTGCTTTAATGATTTGCCACAAATAGTAAAATGCAAGGCAATTTATAAGGTTTTCTCTCAAAAGGCTGTAATATCCTCTCTTTTGGACTGCTTAATTTGTTGGCTGATATGCCAGATCCCTACAAAGTGATTGGCTTCGTCAGCAACAAGCAACGGGCTGTAGTTTGCAGATACGTTGTACCACGCAGAAAAGCCATACCAGGAGAAAACACAAAGCATTGTAACAGATCAGGAATACTTATGGTTGTACTCATATTAAAGATGGAACTAAAATAGTTAAACCAATTTACGGCTTAAATGGATTACTCTTTATTTAGCCCAATTAGGTTAATGACGTAAACAGTTTCTGATGCGACATATGATTAAATGGCATTTATTCCGAAGTTGGTCGTCTACCTAGTCTCTTGGCTAAAAGCGTAATAATTGATTTCTCAGAAGTTTAATATTCAATTCAAATAGTATTGCCGAGCGAGCGTTAGCGAGTGAAGGCGGGTTAGAGCCCCGCAGGGTACGTTCTTTTCTGTCTTTATTACAGCTAAATGAGAAGAGGGACCTGTGTTCAAGAACCTTGCCGCCATATGGGTTATGTTACCGTTACTTGACAAGTATAACTTTCTTTATAGCTATTTGCTTACCGCGTTTTCTATAATTTATTTTTAGATTTATTAAGCCATGACTTTTACTTACTTTTAATAATTTCCTGATTATCACCAGCCATGTTTACAAAACACATACTCATTACATTCCCACAATCCTACCATGAAATAACCTTGCGCCAAGTAGTTCCCTCTGCTTGAAAAATATTTCCATGTTTTAAACCGTTTATATAAGAAAATAAACTTTCGGTCTCCTTATACATTATCAAGCACACAAACAACCAAACTATTCATTTCTTCCTGGTAAATTTTCAAAATTTTGCTAGAAACGGACAACTAAGTTTGGAACTTAACCCGATTAAATAGGTTAGACGGTAAAGATATACACTCAAGGAATACATGATATACAACTCAGTTTACATTTGTCATTGGCTATCAAGTGCTTAAGGAGAATCATCATGTTAAATACTCAATACATAAAATTATCGTAGCTATATTATTCCATATATTTATTCATTAATTCACTTAATCAAATATTTATATTAATTATAATTAATAATCTTCGTCGCAGAATATCTCACAGATGATCTTCGTAAACAGCATGAAGCACATCATACAATCGAAAACGAATTAACATCAATTTGAAGTCAACGCATTATACAGTAGAATTAGTGCCCGAGTATAGACATTACAACTTTAACTGTTATTGCTATATCGTGTCCTTTTTTTTTTTTTTGTAAAGTGTCGTATCTCAGTTTTTCTCATTTTTGAGAAGAGCGATTTGAAATTTTGCACCTATTTTACTCTCCTGTTACGCTCGTGTTTACCAACAAATATTTACCAATTTTTGACACAATGTAGCCGAAAGTACATTCGTTAATACCACGTGTTCAAATTATATAATATTGTAATATTAAGCCATAAAAAATGTGTTATTTTAGGTACGTTACTTTCCAAAAAATGTTTGTTTTAAGAATGAGTTACGCCACTGTGCATACTTCTTGGGATATAAGAATAATGCCAAATTTAAGTTAGAAAGCTGTAAGTTCATCCGTTTGTGTACATCTAAGTTGCTGCGTTCATCTTTGATAGAGTAAGTTATAAAAAATAGTGAACAAGAGATAGAAACAAAATTGTTTATTTTTCATTAATTAATTAAACATGTTAATGAAATTAATAGTAAAAGAACAAACTAATAATGTTTATGACTTTTCACCAAAAAACAAACAATGTGATATGTAATTAGTACTACAAATTAACACTACTATGTAAATATAAATCTGTATGAAAGAAAAATAAAATTCAAGAAAGCGTCTAAATAATAAAATTAAAAATAAGTTATCGTAACCAGCCTAGAGTATAATAATATTATTATAAGTAAACATGAGTATGGGTATAACTTAAATAAGTACAGTTTATAGCACCCACATGCAATATTGAAAATTACTGAATCGTGTGCATAAAGTAATTGGCAAGAAAGCAGTCCTGAAGTTAACAAAACTACAAAAAGAAAGAAACTTGTTTTCGTTTGAAACCGCCGTAATAGTCGAGATGCAAGTAAAATTGCTGGATGCTCAGACATTCGTATAACGGGTAGTTCCGTTGTACAGAGATATTAAGTCTGCGTATTTGTTTTGGATGACATTCAGCTTTCGCAGGTTAAGCTCCCTGAATTTAAAATCGTTTACGTTCTTTTTGAGGCACTTAAGTTGGAGTTCCTTGTAGTGTAATTGTAGGTGGTTTTGTAGAAAATAATTTTCGGTAGTGACGCAACTACGGGAGGGGGGGCGGGGGGCAAACAGGGCTTGTGCCACGGCCACCGAATTGAATTGAGAGGGCGCAAAACTTCACAAATATTAGTTTTCAATATAAGCCAAGGAAGAAGTTTTAGCAAACTAAAGATCATTTAAAAAGCTACCCCAGAAACTTAACAGAACAACAACGACTGATCTACCTTAGGATTATATCCATAGAGCGTAAAATAGCTTGAAAGCTATCCAAAAAATCTTTGCAGCCAAAAGAGTCCACAAAGTTAAATTTTAATTCTAGTTTCTTGTGTTTTCATTTACCTTATATCAATTTAAGAGTTTTCAACATGTCCGAGTATAATACTCGAGACAACAGCTTGACTGTTTGTCATAATTAAATTTTCTATTCTAAAGCAACAGACTGTTGATTCATTCTACACATATGCACATTCCGATATAATTCCAAAAACATCATGATTTGCAGTTATGATAAGATTAAAAGAATATGTCAAACATGCTACTCTCAAATTATTTAGCAATTAAATACTAGTTAGTTTGGTATTTTATCTTGTACTAAAAATTAAATTATATACTGCAATTTTGAAACCAAGCTTTACCACTTAAAGAAAAAATGGAATAGAAGAATTACTGTGTGATGCCAATATCTGGTGTAGTCGAGGAACGTTTCAGTTTGGTTGGTCAGAGGGGATTTCTTGCCCCTGGCGAAAATTAGCCTATATAGTTGCATAGCTGGTTGTTGGTAAACTCTCCGAAACTCTTCTTTCCATCATGTATTTCCAGTTCACGTGTTTTGCATTACTTCTCTCTGATTCTCGAATTTGTAGAATTGTAAGGTCTTTGGAGAGCTGCCTGAAGTTGAGCAAGTCACTATGCTATAGTTCCACTACCTCAAAAGGTTGCTTTCTACAAGCCATCTTGATCATAGGGACCAGTTGTGAAGGCACATAATATTCCTGACTTGTTTTAAAAAATATATTAAAACAAATTAGGCATTAAGGTGGAAACACACACACACACAAATTGAAAGTCGTTTGAAATACGACTCTGTGTGAACAATGGAAACTTAACTTAATTTTTCTTGCAGACTATCGTATCTTGAGTTACGGCAGTTTGAGAAAAATTTATTTCTCTACAGTTGAGATACGACGAACATCAAACTGCTTATTCCACACAGTTATATTTAGGAATTTAGATACGGCTAATAAAGAGAATTATAGAGCTCCTAAAGGGGAATTCGGGACTGGTCTTAACCCAAAAATCGATTTTTTTTTAGATACGGCACTTTGCAAGCAAATTGACGAAATGTTTGAGCTAATCGAGAATTAAATAGTAAGTTGGTGATATGATATGCATCAAATGTGAGAATAAGAGGAAAGGTATTTATATATCCCATTAACGGAATCCTTAGGATTCTGGACGTTTAGATTCAGCTGGACATTATTTACTCTACTACACTATACATATGTAGAAACAATATATAAAACTAATTACCACTTTGTAAGAAAATGTGTGTATCATAAACACAATTCAATCACTTATATATATATATATATATATATATATATATATATATATATATATATATATATATCAAAACTATTTGTCTTCTTTCTAACATACAAAGGTCAATCTTCAACTGTCAAACAAAGAAAAAGAATAAAAAACAGGCATTAATTTCACTGTCAATTTCGGCAATATTTCAATCAAGGATCTTATAAAATAGAAGATCTGCCCTTACAACAAAATCTTGAAGCCATACGTCACAGTTTTGCCACCCCTACTCTGCCCACTCCACCGAATAGGATCGCAATGTTTTGAGCCAACAATCATGGCGGAAACGAAAGTAGCCAATCAGACGATGGCAGAAACGAAAGTAGCCAATCAGACGTGCCGATGCTCGGTTGCTTTTTGGATCACCGATTTAATAGGATGAAGATACATCTGGGCAGATACTCTATTTATAACGGGCAGATACTCTATTTATAACATCCTTGTATTCAACATTAACAATAATTAATAACATTTGAAGTTGGTTAATATAAAGAATAAGGGCGCACACAGACAAAATCACATAAAATGCTGTAATGGATCAAACAGGTCCATTACAAGGCCTATCATTTCGAACTTTTCTACTATCGCGGGTACACAATCTGCTACAATTTATTGACATTTCTAAAAAAAAATCTTCAAATTTATCGACAGAATTTTTGGGATACGGACAAAATCTCGCGGCCGAAACCTCGCCGCCAAAAATCTCGCCGGGCCAAAACCTCGCCACTCAAAACATCGCGTGGCCAAAACCTCGCCACCAAAACCTCGTGGGCCAAAATCTCGCCTGCAGCTTAATAAAAATTCAGTGTAGTATAACAATATCTGCTGCTTTTCTTATAAGTAAAAAGGAAAAAAGAAGGAAGAGCTTGGTGTGGTGAGAGTAGGGGCGCCGAATTCTACTTCGCCCCGGGCACCGAAATCTCTAGCTACGGCTCTATATATATATATCCCACTCCCCCTCCCTTTTGTTGTGCCGACAAAGTGAAATTATAAAAGACATCCTAGGCTCGAACCTTATCTGTGTTGAAAATTTGATTGAGATAGGTAGGATGGCTCAAGAGGTATAATGTAACAAACATAGTCATTTAATTTTTATATATATAGATTTCCAAAGCATGCATGATTTTTTCTTGTCTTTATTTTAATGTAATTATGTGTTATTACTAAATATAGGCATATAGTAATATATAGAACACTCTACATTGAAGAAATCGTCTTGAAGAGGTTTTATCCTGACGACATTTCTTCCCAGGCGACACTACGTCTCGCTTAATTTAGACCAGGCGAGATTCTGTGTCGCGAGATCATTACAACGAAGTTTTGGTCAGGCGAGATTTTGGGTATGGCGATATTTTGGAAGACGAGGTTTTGGCCCGGCGAGATTTTGGCCTGCTAGGTTTTGGGTGGCGAGGTTTTGGCCCCGCGAGATCTTGGCCCACGACGTTTTGGGCGGCTAGGTTTTGCCCAGGCGAGATTTTGTTCGGCGAGGTTTTGGTCCGCGAGGTTTTGTACCCAAACCAGAATTTTTATCTACTTAATAAATGTATTTCTCTTCACTTGAAAACTCTTCGTGTATCGTGCGTATAAAAGTCAGAACTGTATTTTCATCCAAGCACAAAGAGAGAGAGAGAGAAACACCATTTCTCGAATTTGCTTGGTATTCTTTTTTTCAATTAGTTAGTCATTTCTCATAGTCTTCTCTACACAGTTTGACTAGAAAGAAGTACGATACAAAGTGATTAACCGTCAACAAACGCCTTTCGCGTTTCTACTACGCAAGTCTTCGTTGTAAAGACATTATTATTTATTTTTTCGCTTTAACAAGTTGCAGGGAAATTGCACGCAGGCTTTAAACGGTGTTAATTTTAGTAAACATTCCTTTTTTCACTGTTCCTTTACTTTACTTTTGTCCCCTCTTCAATCAACACATTTCAAGCCTCGGCTTCATATTTATTGTATTTAATTTCATGTACAGTTGAATATGGTCTCTTCACATTATATATTTTAGGCTCTGAGACAATCTGCACGTATATTAAACATTGCAGCTTATCCATGTCGTTCTGAAAGTCATTTCGACTATTCTTGAAACGCAATTTTCATTTTATAAATTCACGTTCAAACAAAATTAACACTTACAGAATGATAACACTGATCTGCAAATGTTCAACTATTTTCTGTTGTTTTGAAATAAAAAGGTGTATCCTGATCGATGTTTTCTGCAGATTACGAAAATGACCTTCAAAATCGTGCATCACGTCAGGCTTTTTCACAAATCACGAAAATGTTAAAATTGAAAAAAAAAAAAACGAATTTTTTAACCTGTAGACGCCTGCCAGGAAATTCATATCTTGACGTTGTCATACTTAGCACCTCTTCTAATCTTTGCAGAGACATGAACTACCCCTTGTTGGAAAGCTAATAAAACAAGTAATGCAACGAGCTATGTTTGGTGCATCTGAGCTACCATTCGTAGAAAAAGAAGAAATTCGAAATATTTATTAAAAAAGTGCAATTTTTAAAATTTCCGGCCACTGTGGCAACACTGTTCGTTATTCTACGTTGGTAAAAAAATTAATACGAGTTCCTTACATAGTCATATCAACCATAAAGAAAAATGAAAGAAGCTTTAATAGAAAGCGAGGGGAAAAAATCAAAGTACGACCACCGTTTATAAAATTTTGTTCTTCGTAAACATTCACGTTGTTACCCCTGGCGCCTCCTAATTGTCATAGAGACAATGTTATCATTTGTAATGAGCACTCAAATGTTAATCTGATCCTTAAAATACACATGCTGTCTGTAGTTGCATTGCCGAATCCGTTATTGCATAGATCTAATAAATAAGTAAAATTAATAATTGAAAGTATTAGCAGTAAAAACTAATATGAAATAAAAAGCGTGAAAGCTTTGCGGGCTGCACAAAATGGACAAGTCTGGTTTAGTAAATCAATTTAATGGAACATGGAGTCTCGATGAAAACACTATAGCTCCCTGTAGGATATGGGAACGGCGTAAAGTTTTTACAAATAAGACACAGGCTGTTATGAAGTGTAGAGATATGGCATGTACAAATATAGTCAGATTAAAATCTATCTCTTCATAAACTATATCTTCATAATCACTACAATTATACCTTCCATTATAAAGATAGATAATGAAGATAAAAATTGATGTGTAACAAGATTAGTGTATTGATAGGGATATTTGTGTTACGGAACGGTACAGATTAAGAATAAAGATATAGTGAATTCAAATGCATCTCTCTTCTTGTTGTTTTGATTAGTTTTTGAATTTTGGATAACTAACATCCCCCTTTAATTTTCCTTTAGATTTTGTAGTGTTAAAGAGCAAGTAGTTGGCAAGAATGAAACCTTGAAAAGTAGAAAGGATGGTTGTGTTGAAAGATTTAAGATGATTTTTTTTTCTTTTTGTGAGATTAAACTCTCGAAGTACAAGGTGGCAGCATAATCATTCAAACCAAGAAGTTGAGATGTTGCCAAAGAAAAAGACAAGATATCTTTCTCGTTTCTTCTCTAGACTTTTTGCATCACTCTTGCGCGGTACATTATCACTTCTTTCGAAGAAGCAAATCAACCCATAGATACTCCTTTGCCGACAGAAATTTCACCAACAGCTTGTTTAAAAATCCTTTTTAAGTTTCCAATTACCTTAGTTCTCAGAAAAGAAGATTTTAGTAATGCTTAGTTTGTTGAACACAAATTCGTACATTTTCCCTGGTTCTCTCCATTTTATATATTTAAGAGTAAAATTTTCGATTCTTAGATGCGACAAAAGCACTTCTCTTCTTTCAAACATAAGGGAAATTATAAAAGGCAAACCGCAATAGAAACTACATTCTTTTAGTTTAACATTCTTTCAAAAGCGACTGCATTCTTTGAATATACGAGGGCCATCCGGAAAGTGGTACCCGTTTGTGCAATAAAGACACAGTAGTACATATTAACAAATATAACAAATATACACATTTTTATTGGAAAGAGTATACTTTACACTACTTCTCCACATAATCACCAAGCAAATTGCGGCATTTGTCATACCGTGTGAGAAGTTTTTGCATTCCAGTGTCATAGTTATCCGCAGCCAGCGTATTGAGATACGTAGTCACGCCTCGTTCAAGTTCTTCATCGCTGTCAAATCTTTTCCCGTCAGAAAGTCTTTAAGTTTCGTAAAGAGATGAAAATCCGAAGGGGATAAGTCCGGGCTATCCGAAGGACTGCCACTTGAATTGCTGCAGAAGTTGTTGTGTTTTCGCAGCTTCATGGGGCCTGGTATTATCATGAAGGAGAATAACGCCTGTAGACAACAGACCTCGCCGTCGATTTTGTATTGCCGGCCGTAATTCCTTTAATGTTTTACAATACGCATTAGCATTAATTGTGTCTCCACGGGTCATAAAATCAATGAGCAGTACACCTCGTCGATCCCAGAATATTGTTGCCATGAGTTTCCTGGTGGACGGAACTGTCTTGAATTTTTTTGGTTTGGTTGGTGAATGAGCGTGATGCCACTCCATGGACTGTCATTTACTCTCAGGTGATGCATAACAAACCCATGTTTCGCCCCCTGTAATGAAGCGATTCAGGAAAGAGTCTCCTTCATCGGAATAACGTCCCAGAAACGTCAGTGCTGCAGCCATAGGCTTGGTTTTGTGCTCATCCTTGAGCATGCGAGGGACCCACCTTGAACATATTTTTGAATAATGCAATGATCTTCGACAATTTCATGAACAATTGTTCGAGACACATTAGGAAAATGTTCACAGAGTTCATCAATTGTGACGCGCCGATCGTTCCTCACTTATTCGTCTACTGACCTCATCAGTTCGTCTGTAATGACAGATTGTCTCCCTGAACGCTCCTCGTCGTGTGTACTCCCCCTCCCCAGGTTGAAATTGCGACACCAGTGCCGAACAGACGACTTGTCCATCACATTGTCTTCATACACCTCCTTTAATTGGCGATTAATTTCACAAGGTCGAACGTTTCGTGCATTAAGAAATTTAATCACGGCCCTCACTTCACAACTGGTGGGGTTCTTAATTCGTTTAATCATCATAAACGAGCACAGACACAACACAGGCACTGCTAGCATCACGCAACCTCGCACAGAACAGGCAGACAAGCCACTGACGCGGTCTGACCTTGCCCAGTGGCTCCCCGAGTTTAGCATTCCTTTTTAGCATCGAGGTTATATGAAACGTGGACCTACATTTTAAGGTGGAATCTGAGCTACCGTAATCTGTTCAAATTTCTAATGCTCTTTTAACTGGGATGGAATCCGGGATTCATGTGTATCAAAGTTCCACGTGTTAGACACTAGACTAGCGGAGAGCTAACACACAAGCAATTGTTTGAACGATTGCCATATCGTACAGATATCGAATGTAGTATTCCACACTTGCCAAAGATCTTACGACCTGAGGTCTGGCACCGTCTTAATGTTTCACATGCGCTCGATAGAACTGAATGCGCTCGAGGTCTAGAAACCTGGCTAGTGAAGAAATCGAATGACGAATAGAGCACGCTAGAATGTTTGGCTGGCGGTGAGATGATATATGTTATCCTATTGGAAGATGACTACTGGTCTGGTATTACAATGTTCCGAAGGTACAGGTGAACAAGTTGGATGAGTCATAATGGCATATACAAAGCAGTATTCACGTAGTGTACGGTACGTGTTTTCCCTTACCAAATGCGAATTTACCAGCAAAGTAGAGGTCTGCCCTGGCCGGACCGTGAATTTTTAATGTTAGACTCGACCCGGGTCCAAAATATGTTTTAGCCTTGAGGCCGGAGCCCGGTCCGAGCCGGTATGATAATCAAATGAGGCCGAAATAAGCCCGAATTGTAGAAACGTAATAATTAACACAAAATTGTATTTTTTATTTACAGCCATTAGAGGCTTAATTTTGCAGTTTCAGAGGGAACAATGGAGTAAACGTTATCATTTACACTTACTAACTATATGAATTCTCTAAAGAAAATATTCATTTATATAAATTCCCTCTCCCTTAGCCTCGGTCCATTATCTTGGGACATTAAACTAAATATTTCATTTCATTTCGTTTCATAAACTGTGTATATCTACGGATTTTTCACATTCATGGAAATATTATTCATTTTAGCTTCCAGGCATACAATTGTTGTCAAATAGAACCTAAATGACATATACGATGGTAGTTCATTAAGAATAATATGATAGTAATGAACGAGAAATTATATTTAAGCTCATCACATAAAAGAAATTACTTTCCACAATGAAATTGATGTTCATTCATGGAGAGGTGGGAGTTATTAATATAATTCCATCAATGCAATGTATTTGATGATTACGTTTTGGAAAATGTGATTTCGTGTGTACGTAGGTATATATTTGCATGCACTATGCTATTCAGACATGGCGTTTCTTTTATGAATTTCGAAAAAAATAGACTTTATCTATTTTTACCAGTTATCAATAAATATTTATCAGTGTCCAAAATATAATAGTTTCATATATTACATACTAACAATAGAATCAGTTATCTTGAAACAGTGATAATTTTTTATAATGTCACAACTTCAACAACGATATGAAGGTAAACTCTGCTTGTAATTGAAATTTGATCAAGATATTGTTCTTCAGTACTCGTGGGTTTTCTCAGGATTCTCCCGTTTCCTCCCACTTTCTTCATTCCACCATTTCATTCATTTCTCATCTTCATCGTCTCCTTTAGCCTAACCGCCATAACCGTGGGACGTAAAACTTAAAGATTTCATTTCATTTCATTTTTACTTCAGTACTTTGGGTAGAAAATTACTTCATATAAATCTTTAGTTTTTTCGTTTCATCATATAGTTGTGGATTAATGGAAATACAATAATGAGTGCAATTAAATAATGGTGAAAAAACTGACGGGATAAAGATACTGAGATGAAAGAGGACATTTTTACTAGATCTCATGTTTTTATGTAAGTTTTACTTTCTTTTCGCACGTTTCGTGTTAATACGTTTTATTTTCTCCGTAAAACTATTTCTTCAGTGTTTTTAAATACAAAAAATTATCTAACTAACTCCATAGCCTACGGAAACCGAAGGTTCAATGTAGCATTCGCAAAAACTCTCCACTGACTTCCATCCCCAGTTTCTAATTTGTACTCCTATTTCTGCGAGATTCATCGTAATATTGTCCTTTCATCTGCACCTATAGGGGAGAAATCAAGTGATGGTCTCTGATAAAAGTGAAACGTCTTCCTTTTACTTAAAACTACAACTATCCATAACTGCTTTTTGCTTCACTCAATTCTTCTGAAAGTTGTATAAAAATAATAATCTCTCATCATGGTAACTGGTTGGATGGATTAGAGTTTAGCATCTCTTTCAGGAGCGAGGCTATATGAGACGTGGACCAAACCACATGAGCTCTCGCCATGACACGGTTACTGGTCCTCATTTATTCAAAGTAGAGTCAGCGTCCCGTTTCAGGATCGAGCGATTTAAATCAGCTTGGTTTAAATCATCGTTTAAATCAGTTGATTTTATTAAATAAACGAATTTACTTTTTCTAAATTATATTCTTTCTTTACCTTTTACGTAATACATTCAATGTTATGAAATTCGACAATAAATCGAACAGGCAGGTAAGACAGATGTTATTACATACGATTGTTCAGCTGTACAGTATATAGCTTCCTGTGATTTCCAGTGTGTACAGTAATTTCACAGTATCATAATAACATACCCTTAAGTTATACCCAACATGGTTACAAACTATCATTATTAGATAGATTTTTTTCTTTTGTTAGTTTAACTTTTCGCGGCTAAGGGAGCAGTGACGATGAGATGAATGAAATGGTGGAATGAAGAAAGTGGAGGAAAATTGTGGAAAGACGAAAAAATATTTCTCCATTCCAAAGAATGTCATTCGAAATACATTCCTTATTATTATTATTATTATTATTATTATTATTATTATTATTATTATTATTATTATTATTATTATTATTATTATTATTATTATTATTATTATCAAATATAATGATACAGTCGCTACTGCACAGACTGATGTTGTGGAGCTGTTTAAAGACATGTTCAGTGAAAATTTTAATTTGGGACTAAGTCATGTAAATGGCCATAACATGTATTCTACATTACCTATTTGTAGCGGAGATATAATTAATATACCTAATATTTCTGAATCGGATGTCCTTAGTGCAATTAAACAGATCAATGGAAGTACCTCTCCTGGTCCAGATAACATACCGTACTATATAATAAAAGCGTGTGGTACTGAGTTGTCATCCATTCTAGCAAATATATTCAATGAATCACTCAGATGTGGAGAGTTTCCATCGACATGGAAACAAGTATATATTGTACCTGTACATAAAAAAGAAGATAAAAATAATATGAAAAATTATAGGCCAATCACATTAGTTAATGCATTTAGTAAGATATTTGAAATAATAATACACAACCATATATACTTTAATGTAAAAAAATAAACTGACTGAATTTCAGGATGGGTTTTATAAAGGCAGATCAATTGTTACGAATCTTGTACACTTTACAGATTTTACGTACTTAGCTCTTAAAAATAGACTACAGGTTGACACTATATATATTGATATGTCAAAGGCTTTTGACTCTATAGAACATGGACTTCTAGTTCGTAAATTATCCAATGTTGGTCTATCTTCTCAGTATATTCGATGGTTCCAAAGTTATTTATCAAACAGAACATATAGAGTGAAAATTGGTCATGTAACTTCCAGTATTGGCTGTATAAAGAATGGTATACCTCAGGGATCTCCTTTAGGACCACTTCTTTTTTCATTATTTATTAATGACCTGACGGAAAAGGTTAAATTCTCAAATATATTATTACATGCTGATGATTTGAAGTTATTTAAAATAGTGAATAACGAATACGATAACTACTTACTCCAAAAAGACTTGGATAGTATTATTATATGGTGTAAAAATAATCTACTGAAAATAAACTGTAATAAAACTAAGTTTATTTCATATACCAATAAGACGCAATACTATGTTAGCAAATATGTCATAGATGGAATATCCCTGCAGAAAGTTGAAAAGATTAAAGATCTAGGCATAATATTTGACATGAATATGAAATTCAATTATCATATTAATGACATAGTAAATAAAACACGAAAGACTATAGGGTTTGTTTTTAGACAGTGGCCTGAGTTTAAAAATGCAAATACATATGTCTACCTATTTAAGGTACTTGTAAGACCCAGATTAGAATTTGGTGCAATTATATGGAATAATATATCCACAACATTATGTAGCAAAATTGAATCGGTTCAAAAATGTTTCATTAGGCTATTGTGTAGAAATAAGAAAAAAGATTACTACTCTCATAGTTATGATTACTGGAACAAATACTGGGGGTTGCAAGAATTACATGTAAGAAGAAAAATGATAGAGAAAAACTTTATTCAGAAAATTTTAGATAATAGATATAGTAGTGAATACTGCCTACATAATATAGGTATAAGGGTACCAACATATAATCTTAGAAGATCATCGGAAGTGGTTCCCATGAATAAAAATTGTATAATCTTAAGAAAATTGACAAGTTCTTTTAATATATTATCGGGATAATTGTATTTATTGAACAGACGTATAGATTTTAATAGGTATGTATATTTTTTATAGTATATTTGTATGTTTGACGGTATCCTTGTTTTAAGGACAATTTTAAGATAATTGACTAACTATTTTAATGAAGAATGAAATAATTATGTTTGTCCAGACAGATAAAAATTCTATAATCTTAAGAAAAGTGACAAGTTCTTTTAATATATTATCGGGATAATTGTATTTATTGAACAGACGTATAGATTTTAATAGGTATGCATATTTTTTATAGTATATTTGTATGTTTGACGGTATCCTTGTTTTAAGGACAATTTTAAGATAATTGACTAGCTATTTTAATGAAGAATGAAGTAATTATGTTTGTCCAGACAAGACACAAGTCATAAAATTATGTGTACATTATAGGATAAACAATGACCTCCTATCATCGAAACAAATGTATTATTAATATTAAAAGGAATATAAGATGTGTGTTATAACCCTTAGTTCTATGACTAAGTGCTGTATTTTTGCTATTTGGCTGTTCATGGCACTAAAAATAAATAAATAAATATATTATTATTATTATTATTATTATTATTATTATTATTATTATTATTATTATTATTATTATTATTATTATAAGTGAATTATATATTTGTGTTCTTAGCGCTGACTTAAGTGTCAACGCAATCGTTGAGACCAGTTTTGAGGATAAAAAAAAATAATAATCTATGTAGAGGAAAATTGAAAGGAAAATATGAATTATTTTTATTCTTTTATAAAATCCATTTATTTGTGTAGTATGAGGTAGGTAGTATATTCCAAAAATTTATTTCAATTTCCTGGTTCAAGGATGAGCCGTCTCTCTGCGATACAATTACAAACAACATATACCGTAATGCCGATTTTAATGTGGGTAGGTCATGTTTATCTTCTTCCCGTTAAGATAAACATTGCCGTTATCTTCTTCCCGTTCAACAACATTTGCACACTTACAGTGATTATTCTTATTGAGGAGTTTATATACGGAGTTTCATTTTCCTATTTTCGCATAAATTTTGATGCTCGCGTATCACCCTAAGGATACGACATTGACTCAAAATGTCATGATAAAAACGTAGTTCGACATAGGGAGTAGGAATGTGTGGCGGCTGAGTAGTAGAGCGATTACTTCTGGTGCGTGGGGTCCCTGTTTTGATCCCTAGTTAAGTAAGTTTGTGGTGGACCGTGTCCGTGGGTTTTCCCAAGGTACTTCCGTTTCTTTCCACATTTCAATTTCACCAATTCTTCCATCATCATTTACTTGCCATAATCATCTGTCTCCCTTACCCTAAAGGACAAAACGTGGGACGTAAAACACAAAAGTTGTTTCCGATATAGGTACTAACTATGTTCCAAGATCCATATCAAACTGTTCAGCCGTTTTCCCGTGATGTGATCAGAAACATTGCAGAAAATTCCATTCAACGTGTTTAAAATATATAATTCTAGTAGCAAGAAAATTTTCGGCCAGTTGGCGCATTCTGGGCTTTAGTTTTTATACGCTTATCCTTTCAATGCGTGCTTTTATATAATCTGCCTTTTGTTGTGCTTGCAAGCGATGCTTTAGACCTTTCATAGAGCGTCATAGCACACTGGCCGTTCATTGGCTTGAATTGTACAATACTTGCGTTAAGCTTGAATGGAACACTGAATGCAAGGTTGCCCCCATGTAACTTCGCTACTGGAATCCAGCTTGCGGCATGCTTGCACGCTTACCAATCAAGCCAGATACAAGATTTCCAATTTCCAATGCAAGCGGTTTGCAACTTGTCTCTGCTACTAGGGAAAATTCCTGCTTTCCCCCCTTTAAAACGAGAATTTTCAGAAATGCTGGAACATGTGTCCGTTTCTTTTAGTGAAGAGCTTTTTGAATAAAGTTTCATCTTCCTAGCTTGACAGACTAGTGAGACACTTGATTTTGCATATAAATTGTGATCCTCTTTCTTCCCTTCTCAGGATGATAATGAAATTGACATGATAAAAATCTAAATTAAGCCATAGTTCATTCACGATCCAAAAATAATTAAAATCGGTCGAGCGGTCTAGCAGAATTTCGAAGACAATTTTACATTCATTTTCATTTATATATTTTAATCATGACAGTACTTCATATATCCTTTGTTTCTGAATAACTATATGTATGTTTCATGTAACGTTATTATTCGTAGGAGCCTGAGAAGCTAAACTATTTCTTAAATGACTGACTTTTGCTCAGGGTATCGGGCTATTATCGGCCAGCTATTATCATTAGTTTTTCTATCAGATTCTAGTTCAGTACTTTTAAATTTAAGAAGCTTAGTAATTAACTACGATGCTGGATCAGCACGGAAAGTATATTAATATTACTGTATTTTCTTTGATTGTATATGTTTGTATAAGAGTGTGTATGAAATAAGTGATTTCTGCCAGGGAATTGTATTGGTTTAAATAGACTGCGATATCATTCAACGAAGAATTAACATTTATTTTTTCATTTCCTTCTTTTTTAAAAGGAACTAACCAATTATAGTACGTCACGTTTTCCGATACAAATGACAACATTGAAACAAACAGATTTGTGACTATTTTGACATGTTCCTCGCATCTCAAGTGTGTAGAGTTGGGAAACCAACATCAACAACGCTTTTTTTTAAAAAAAAAAAAAAAATCATTTCAAAGACACAGTTCCATGATTTTTTAATGCAACAACATGGAAAATTTAGCATGACATTTGCAATTGAAATTGACTGAATTTAGCACTACACTGCTATGTTCTTCACTCTAAAGAAAACTCTATTAGCCACAAGATCATGGTAAAGGTGAGCAATCATATTCCCTATCTTTGACCTGTGGATCAACTAGATTTTATGCATGGGGTAAAAGTAGTAAATATAGCAATAATTGTGACATGATCCCGTAGTCGAGCTATTTGAAGGTTATTTTGAGTAAAGGGAAAGGATCTAATCTATGAAGGGAGTTTGTATATTGACCTGAGCAGTAATGAACTAAACTTAATTCAAACCTCACATGAAATAGAGTACCATGCATCAATCTTATGTAAGAAGTAACCTCGGATATAATTAAGAGTAGAATATTAGACACTTCCAACTAACGATTTGATTGATATCTTTCCATTTAATAAGTGAGCTTCCGTATGCAGAATCCTACACCTATAATATGCATAGTGCAAGTTACGATTTTTGTTGCAAGAAAAGTGTTTATGTCTGAAAAGGAGATTTTGTTTCAAAATTGACACACAGATATGTCTATCATATCTTAAGGGTCGTAAAGGCTTTTTACCGTCTAACGCTTGGTTTTTTCTTTAGAACGTTGGAAAATCCTGGATAGTGTGGAGGGCCACAGTGAAAGGACGCTGGTGCTCCCAAGTTATGTAAATGAGATAGTATAATTACTAATTAATATTCAAAATTTTAATTATTGTCGGTAGAGCAAAGAATAGGACTTCTAATTTCCAATACATATAAATATTGAAAAATTTAATAGTTAAACTAATAGTACTCAGATGGAGTTTAAATTTTAATTAATCTCATTTAGCTGAACAAAATTAAACGAATTTTAATCTCAGGGTCTTTTCCTTTGGTTTTACTTCTTGAAATGGAATGCCGAACATACCACATACAAGCTATAGCAAAAGATAAAGGCAAAGTCATAAACTGCTAATACCTCTGCAAGTCCTGCTGCCTGAAAAGAAAGGAACATGTTCAAATGATGTTCATACCTTGTTATCTTCTCAGGGTAGACAGAAGTGCAATCCAAATTCGTTTTGATAATTTTTAATGAAGCACCAAATATATATATATATATAGATTCACAAGCACTATTGTTTTTTAGAACAGGCACACTGAATATTCACTCGCGAATGAATAAAAAAAATAAAATTTTGATTCACGTTTCCGGAAACTTTAATAAATAATTAGTTTGTACACTAAATTATCATCCTGAATTTCTTCTTACTCCCTCGAAGGCCTTGGTCTTCCCAAACAAGGCTACCACGATCCTTTCCATTGCAGAACTTGTCTCTTCCAATTGGCAAACCAACCCATTGTCTTCATTTAATAACATCATTTGATCTCCTTTTTGCTGGATTCAAACACTAAGTAACAAATAAAATGCTGGTAACAGTTCTGTTAACTACAGTTAATGGAACAGCTTCGATAACCTTTAGTAATTGTCTTTGTGAATAAAACATCACATCCTCTATCTCTACTTAACTACATATAAAGTAAATTAATATTCTGTAGCTTTTTTTTATATGTGTCAAACTTAATATTAACTATATTCCGAAGCATAGTTCTGGAATTATTTCTAAAGTTTCAACTTAAACAGCCGTTAAATACTTGTATAACATTGTTCGTAGAACTATTCACAGCTTGCCACTAATTAAACGACTTGTAAAGATTTTATATATATATATATATATATATATATATATATATATATATATATATATATATATATATATATATATATATATATATATATATATATATGTATATATATTTTAAACTGCGTGCTGAGAAGTTTTAATTCACTTGTCACTATACTCGGATAATATTGGAAGTTCAGTAATATCCCGGTTATGTCTTTTCAGTTTACGGTATAATACTAAACAGTTTTATTCTGAGCGTCATCAGTTAACTAAACTGTCCACATATTCTATTATCTGTTAATAATTTTTAACTACTCGAAACTTAAAAAAAAAAAAAAAAAACTCTACGGAGTTTTTCTCCGGTATTAGAATAAATCACATAATGATAACCGTTGAGGATAACCGTTCAAGCTGTGAATAATTTCTTCGTGGAATTATTCACAGCTTGAAACTAAACGAACACTTCCTTGCTAAGCAGAATATATGTTGTCAGTATGCTACACACTTAAGCGATGTTGTATATCCGCGAACTTGCAATCAACTAACCTTCCTTGTCCCCTGCAGAATATTTACAAACACCCAAAAACTAAGAAAAGGATAGGCTCTCATCGAGCTACCTGCAATTTTTATGACGGGGTGAAGAGACGAAAGGGGTTGTCATCTCTGGCGACTGAATGTCTGAAAACACAACTATACAACTATTTTCATTTATACTGACTCTAATTTACATTGTCATGTTAATCAAGATTGACAACACTACAGAGCAAACTTCAGGCTTTTCGCTGATATCTGATACATTGTATTTACAATTTGTTAAGATTATTAATTTTGCTATTAATTCTGTTTGTAACTCTGAAAACAACTGTTAGCAGATCGACTGCTCCTACCACATGTCCCTGTCAGTCATTGACCTCTGACGGCCAAATTCAAAACTAAGCTACCCCATACATTCTCTTGCACAGTCTGTAAATAAACATTTACATGTATAATACTTCAAATTTATAGAAATATCATTGATTAGTATATGAATACATATAATATATTATATAAACATCATGTAAAAATAGTAATTACAAACTGACACACATTACATAATAAGTAACACAATCTTTGGAAATAGCTGTGTACCACGAGAGACAGAGAACACACGTGATGATGTTTACTTCAGTTACAGCTAACAGGTTCCACCCCTATTCAGTGCAACAAGAAACAAACAGATATTGATTGAAACAAGCTTTGCTGTTTTTTTTAAATATAAAATGAAACATAACTCGCATAGGTGAGACTGATCATTACTAGAATTTTAATATATTTTCAAGTAAACATAATCATGTTAGGAGATGACTGAAAGCTTTTACTGCTACGGGGGTGAAGGACACTCGATGGAATAGTTCCTTTTGAATCGTTCGAACCGAACAAGAAAAAAAAAAAAACTAAAATCATAGGTCGGACCCCGGCTGTCGGGGACTTGGACGCGTAGCTTCTACATAGTGCGAAAAAAGGTAAAATTCATTTTATTTCCCACCTTTTGTTACTTGTGTTTTCACAGCGAGCTACGAAAAATTTCGAGAGCTTGGAATACAAAGGATCTTGCAGTCTGGATGTCGCCGAGTACGACATGTAAACCATCGTTTCAAACCATTACTGAATTTTGGCCTTCTTTATACACCTTTCTATATAGAAAAGTAAACTGAAATTTCCTCTAGTCATATATATTATTTTCCATTTGTGGATAGATACGCTGCTATCCACAACTTGTGTGGTTCTCTTCGGCATGTTTAGATTTTTTTTTTGTTTTTTAGCAATGCATCTTCTGTGTATAGGAAAATTTCTCTGTATCCAAAGTCGAGGAAAGAAAACTTAGGACTATAAATAGCTATTCACGATATTTAAAAATAATTTACAAAGATAATAATTAATTAATAACACATTACATATATATATATATATATATATATATATATATATATATATATATATATATATATATATATATATATATATATATATATATATATATTTGGTCTAGGAATTAATTCGTGCGGTGGGGGGCTCGGTGGCTCTGTGGTAGAGCGTTCACCTCTGGTGCTTGGGGTCCCGGGTTCGATCCCCGCCCCCGCCAAGTGAACTTTGTGGTGGACAAACACCGTGCTCGTGGGTTTTCTTGGGGTTCTCCCGTTTCCTCCCACTTTCTTCATTCCACCATTTCACTCATCTCTCATAATCACCGTCTCCTTTAGCCTAACCGGCATAAGCGTGGGACGTAAAACTTAAAGATTTCATTTCATTTTTTAATTCGTGCGGTTGGTACGCACACATTGAAGCTGTAGTACAAACACAAAATACATAAATACCTTAAGAAAAATATTGTTCATCGCTAGCCACCACTTTCGCCCATCTGTCAGGCAATGTACGGATTCCGTGGCGAAAGAAGTCCTCATCCTTGGAAGCGATCCAGTCAGAGACCCATGTTTCGATATCTTCTGAAGAAGTAAACCGCTGTCCAATCAAATCGTTGTTCATGCAATCGAACAAGTAGTAGCCCGAAGGAGCAACGTCTGGTGAATACGGCGGGTGGGGTAAAACTTCCCATCCGACATTTTCTAAATAGGTTTTGACCGGTTTTGCGACATGTGGGCGAGCGTTATCATGTTGAACAATAAGTTTATCATGTCTGTTCTCCCATTCTGGTCGTGTTCTGGCCAGAGCTTGCTTCAAACGCATTAATTGTCGTCGATAACGTTCTCCATTCACAGTTTCACCCGGTTGCAGCAGCTCATAGTACACCACACCTTTCATATCCCACCATATGCACAGCATAACATTTGCACAGTGAATATCTCGTTTTGGTTGTGATGGACCTGGCTCACCTGGTTTCACCCAGGCCTTTTTTCGTTTAGGGTTCTCGTAATGGATCCACTTCTCATCACCCGTAATAATTCGATGCAGAAACCCCTTTCTGCTCTGTCGTTGAAGCAGCAATTCGCAAATGGTTTTTCGTCTTTCAACGTCTCTGTCTTTCAATTCATGTGGAACCCAATGTGACATCTTTTGAATCATTCCCATGGCTTTCAAGCGTTTGGAGACTGTTGTTTGATCAACGCCTAATGCTGCTGCAAGTTGTTCCTGCGTTTGACACGAATCCTGCTCGAGCAATGCTGTCAATTCTTCGTCTTGAAATTTTTTTGGCTGTCCAGCTCGCTCTTGGTCTGCCAAGCCGAAATCACCACTTCTAAACCGTGCAAACCACTTCTGACACGTTCGCTCAGCTAGAGCATGGTCACCATACACTTCCACCAAAATACGAAGACTTTCAGTCGCACTTTTCTGCATGTTAAAGTAATGCAGCAGGACACCCCGCAAAAACACTTTATCAGGCACAAATTGCGCCATGTTCACTTAACTACAAACTGGTGGACGCTTTAATCCACTGCCCTATACTACGAACGATACGCGATGACAGGGGTTTGCAACACATGTGTGGATACACGGAACTGTGGGACGCTCCGTTCGTTGCGCCATCTCTTGTCCACCCGCACGAATTAATTCCTAGACCAAATATATATATACATATAATGTAAATCTCAAATTATTCAAGAAAAATTTAAATATTGGTATGCAAATCTAAATAAAAATCCTACAATAAATATTGATAGATATGCCTGATACAATAGTAAAACTTTTCATTTTAAAGTTTTTCTTCATTTACACGCAGCTCATTTGAGCAACTGAAGCCCTTTAATTTAACCTCTAAGATCAAGAAAGAAATAGAAAGTGCAAAATTTTAATTAGTGCTTCAGATGGAGCGTGGTGTCCCCAATTTACTGGTATTTTAAATTTCTTTGAGGAAATTTATGATTTTCTATATACGGCACGTAAAGAAGGATAAAACTTTTAAACAGCGTTGGACGAGCAACAAGTTTTTTCTCAAGCATAACGCTATTTTACTGAAGAGAGAGGTCTAATTTATAATTTCTTAAAATTGTCGTAAGGACTTGCTTACTCTCCTTGCCTGACCTAGTATTTTATTTATCTTGCTATATATATATGCATATTACACAAAAAAGAGTGGTAAATTTCTTTGAGTTAAATACCAATGTATGTGAAAATTTAAATTTAATTATGACTCCTAATTGTAAATTGAAGCCCGAATTCTTAATATATTGTACGTTATTTTGTCAGTCTATGTGGCACATTGGAATACATTTAGTATGATGAATCAGTGTTCGTAGGTTTTTCTCAAGAAAATTTCCCTCGACTGACACAAAATTTTCCCTTTTCGTATCAAATTTTCCCTAGTTTGTTGAGACTCCAATTCGTATGACAGAAGTTATGTCATAAGATTAATTTCGCTATATTAAAGCACGTGTCAACTACATTTGATTTATTTATTTGCTTTTTGCTTCTATTTTTTACATTTCCTTCCCCCTTTTTTAACAAACAAACAAACAAACAAAAAAGCCACAAATACAAGCAGCCAGCATTTGGTGCAGATTATAATACTTTGAACAGACACACATACGAAACATAAAGACACTATTGCTGTTATTTTCATTTATTTCTGAAGAACAAAGAAAAATTCATGCATTTATATTGATCAATTAGTCAGCGCGAGAATTTCCTGGATTTTTCAGGTTATATCGAAATATTCCCTTTTTCCCTTTTCGATAAATTTACCCATGAAGTTTCCCTAGATTACGGAAATTTCCCTCAAACTACGAACACTGCAATGAATAGACGAATAGTGGATCAGTGGTAGTTAGTTTAATATAGTCGAGCGACCGTTCAGTGTTCACGATCACAAAGCCATTCGGACCATTGTATACCATGCGCAGATTTTTTAACTGCCTTCGAAGTTTCTGTGATCATGTCCATGTCGAGTCTAGCTCAGAAAAGTATAAGAAAGTAAAAGTGGTACCGCGCTTATCTCTAGTGCTAGGGGTCTATCATTGATCCCAGCCATGCAAGTTTATGGCGTACGATATCATATCCTTGGGTTTAATAGAGGCTTTCTCTCGTTCCATCACATGTTCTCATTCCACCAAATTATTTCATGAATAATCGCTTATACAGTATTAATCATCCATCTCGTTTACATTAAGGGGCATAACTGTTGTACGTATGTTAAATTAAATATTTTATTTCATTCTTTCCTTTTTTGGAATACTTTTGATTCATCTTGGGAAACGGGAAAAGTAGTGGAGTTTCGTTTATCTCATAAGTCGGAGTAACCAAATACATGTAATAGACTATCGTATTAAGTTTTATAGTACTTTATGAATATAAGAGTACAGAAACAAATTTCTGTGTCAGTCAGGGGCGGATCCCCGATGCCCCCCCCCCAGAAGAGGAAACTTTCTTATTTTGTATTTAAATAAAATTCATCCCAGAGTTTGGAGCTCTTAAAAGTAGCTCTAAGTAGTAGCATTACAATCCACCGCCCCCTCCCAGAAGTCCGTCCTGAATCCGCCCCTGCTATCAGCTAGAAATTTCATCTTCTCGGTTAACATTACAGCATTGGACTTCCGAGTGCTGGTACGTTGCCAACGGAGAACTGGCTATCAAGGAAGGAAACATGACATAGTAATTGAGAAAAGCACAGCAGGAATAAATACGCAATGCGTTCCATAAGATGGGAATGGAAATAAAATGCAATTGTAGGATGTTGACTGTTTTTATTACCGTCATTGTATATAGCACACAACTGTTGTCGTCTCAGCACATCGGCTACATCTAACACGGTAATAAAAACAGTCAACATCCTACAATTGCATTTTATTTCCATTCCCATCTTATGGAACGCATTGCGTATTTATTCCTGCTGTGCTTTTCTCAATTACTATGTCATGTTTCCTTCCTTGATAGCCAGTTCTCCGTTGGCAACGTACCAGCACTCGGAAGTCCAATGCTGTTCGTTGCCAGTACGATTATAATAGTGTACACATTCATACATATCTTCAAACTTATCCACATTTACATCTAAATTATAATAGCATTCCTGTTCTAGATAGAGTAATTCGGGGGGAATTGAACATAGTAATCGTGAAAGTGAAAACGTCTTACACAGAAATGGTAGCACGGCTGATTGACAATTATATATTAATAGGATAGACCTTTTACATTCTCAAAAACAAGTATGGTTCATATCGTGTCTGAAGTAACGTGTACAGAAAGAAGTGAATCATACAAGGTAAATTATTCACTTCACCCCACTCGTCGAGGTGAAGTGGTGAGAAGAAGTGTCCTTGACATAACGTTAATAATAAGATATAAACTGCTAAATAATTAGTATACAGCTAATGAAGAACACCTACATGATGTAAAGGTACATAAGCTATTGTTGTAGAAATGCTTAAGAAGCAAATAGACATACCAATTCGAGATCGTGTCCAAAACACCGTCTCCCCAGGTAGCATACTTGCTTGTCGCAAGCTTGCCTGTCGCTTTTATTTGATTCTATTTCGCTTTCGCTTATACACAAAAGCTTATTTTTGTTTAGCGGCGCAAGCTGTAGTACAGGCAACCCAAGCTTCGTTTGCGAGACGTTTTTCTTTAAATTGAAGTAAAAACCAGCGCGTTCGATTTTCAGTTGTTATCAAAAACCACTGACGCTGACCTCTTTATTTTCGGCAACAAGGTAGTGTTCGCGTCTTTTTACATTCACCTTGAATAAAGGAAAAAAATTAATTATTTTTTTAAAAATTGTGCCGTCTAGTACTTTAGTCCCACGTACCTATAATGTCACTCTTTATTTCCTCATATTTCAGTAACCATGAGGCATAACGAATTGTGGTATTTATGAATAAAGCATAAATGCGAACATAGCTGGCAGCGGATTTGAGCCTAGTTATTTCGCGAAAGAATGCAGAACTGTTTCAGATATTTTAATATGAACTTAAAGAATAACTTACAGTATAAACTGTATCTGACAGCATAAACTGTATAACTTACAGTATAAACTGTATAATGCTGTGTTTAAAGTTTAAACATTTTTCTGCGTTTTTATACCAAAAGAAAGAAATTTGAAGTACTTGCGGCTAATATAGTAAGATATTAGATATTGGTTAGAAGAAACGCCGCGTTGCTTATCATAACTAAACCGTCATAATAATCAATATTTTGACTTTTTGTAGAATTAGAGTGGAGTCGTGGACTTTTGCATGACTATGCTTTTGCTTCAATTATTGGACACGCTGAGGGAAAATTTATATGTTATAGATGTTTCTGATGTGCTCAAGGATAGTGGCATTGATTTAGATGATCGAAATGGTACAGCTTTCTTACTGTTCTATGTTATATCTAAATTATCTTCCTGCAAGCTTGCTTATAGCTTTTTAGGCGTCTCTTTCGCTTGCATTTAGCTTACTCAGGGTTGCCATTGATGAGTTTTGCTTATACTTGGCTTGCGTTTGAGATAATTTGACTTGAGTTTCATTTATGAAGACAAACTTGCAGCAACTCTTGGCCAGATGTAACTAACTAGCTTGCCACAAACTTGCAGCAAGCAAATTGGCTTGCATAGTAAACTTTTCGGCAAGTCAATTGATCTGCAACGGCAAATTTGGTGCAACCTTGCAGCAAGTTTAAATTGTTGTCTGGGTCGGGGACATTGAGTTCTTTGACCGTACAAGAAAGAGCACAATTTTTGCCCAGGTTTCTCCTATATGAAACTGAGGTTTGGAGGGCAGATAAAAAATAGTTAGATGTAGATGTGTTTTTGGTCCATATTGTGTACATGGAATGATTAATAATATACGGAATGATTAACAGGACTATTCACATTACCCCAAAATATGTTAGTCACTTCACTCCATCTCATCATCTTTCAAAACATGTTGCCAATGAAAAGTTTATAGAAAAAAGAAAAGATGTGTATGTTGAATTTATTAACCTAGAAAAGGCTTTTGACCGCGTGAAATGGGAATTGTTGTTGGGAGTTCTAAAGCAGGTTGGATTGAATGAAAAGATCGAAGACTTATAAGGAACTTATATATGAACCAACAAAGTGTTGGATAGGGGTGGAAATGACTGAGGAGAGTGCAATTGGAACAGGGGTTTGCAGGACTGCTGTCTCTTACCAACATTATTTAATATATATTTACAAGAGATAGTGAGAAATACCGCACATAATGAAGACGGCTTTTCGATAGAAGTTAGAATAATTATGTGTATACGGTGTGCAGATAACATGACGCTTGTTGCGGAATATGAACATAAAATGAATAAGATGTGAGAAAACTTGAGGACAGGCTGTGAAGAATGTGGGATGAAAGTAATTGTTACAAAGACAAAAGCCGTTGTGATCGGAAAGAAGCAAGCGGTGTCAAATATAGAAGTAGAAGGGCAAAAAATGGAACACGTAACTGGTTTTCAATACCTGGGTAGTATTATTGGTGAAGATATGAAGTGTGAACGTTAAATAAAAAGAAGGATAGGAATGACAAAGAAGCCTTTAGGAGGAAGAAAAATTTATTCTGTGGGTCCTTGAACAAAAAGTTGAGAAAAAGTCTCATATAATTCTTAGTGTGGAGTGTTGTACAATATAGGACAGAAACATGGACATTACGCAAAAGTGATGAAAAAAGACTGGAAGCTTTTGGAATGTGAATGTGAAGAAACAGACTGTTCGAGCGGAAAATGAATGAGAGGGTATTAGAAATAGTGGCGGAGAAAAGAACAATTTTAGGTATTATGGAAAGAGAAACTGCTTGGGACATAGGCTAAGAAGGAACTGTATCATGAAGGACGAGCTAGAGGGAATTGCGATAGGAAACAGAGGGAGGGAGCGAAAAATGCTACAAGTCATGGACGGTATCAAAACAGAAAAAATCGTACTTGAAAACTAAGAGGTTAACGGAAGACCGTGGAGCATGGATGCTTGTCAGTTGCTGTAAGTGATCTGCCAATAATGACAGAATACCTATGATGAAGATGATGATCTCTTGTTGTTTAACCGCCTGCACCTGATTTCTTCTTCCTCTTGTGCTATGAATCTGTTATTGAACGTAGTATGGCTAGGTTTCATCTGTAAATTTGTTCTTTCCTCACTGGCATTGTGTGAATTACATTGAATGTCCATGTTACAAACAATGAAACATATTTTATGATATGTGTAAAAATGAAAAGCGGATTATATTTAAATGTAATAATTAACTAGTAGTTGTTCGCACTAACCTTCGGCTTGCTGTAAATTATAGATTTAAATCTTAATAGTTAAGAACTCAATATTTTTTTGGGACTTTGTCTACCAACCACCCCAAACTCCATGTCCTACTTATTAGACACGCGATAAGGTAGGAAGCGACACCTATTAACGTGACGCTCAGACTAAGACGTTTCACGTTTACTATTATGGGGAATCAATCAAATCTTTAACTCCAGCCAGGGATGCAAACACGTGGGTGGTCCTCCAGGTCCAGCATCCCTCCCAAAAAAACATCGCAAGTTGAAATCATTTATACACTTTCTTAATACAACTATAATTGTTTAGTGGAGAAATAATTGACGTATCCTAAAGATTTGGTCTTACACTTCATCTGTACACTTTCTTTTCTTATTAAAAATTCTAGTTATTTTTTTCTTTAAGAATATAGGTGACAGTATTTAAGAATTATTTATCGTTTGTTTGGGAGCAGAATGATACTGGTTCAATACTACATAATAGTATCTTGTAATATTGGACCCCTATCAACAGAAATTTCTGGATGCGTGCCTCACACCATCAATTGCCCTTACTATACGCATTTTAATGATAGTAATATGATAAAAATTCAGTCTGAGGTGGGTACTATGTTCAAAACTTCATGCAAATTGATTCAGCCGCTCTGCCTTCATCCAATCACCAACAAGATTACATTCATTTGTATAAATATAGAGAAGTATATGTCATTTGTATAATTGTTCAGTAACCGATTTGAATCTTGAGTTTCAAAATTTATACTTTTATGTACAGGGAGTCTCAAAAGTCCCTTAACAACTATAGGTCACAGATTTGTACTTAACAGGTAGCCGTAATACAACATTATAAAAACATATAAAGGGAAGTAAAAACATTGCTGGATGTAGGTGACGTGACCTTGACAGTAGCCGTCTTTTCTCAGCTCCGTTTTTTTAAGCGGAAGAGGAAGTATGTGAAACATCATTTAGGGCTAGAATTTTACAAGTAACACAGTGATGAAATTAACTTCCACATACCTTCATTCAGTGAGAAGCTATTGATTCGATGTTGATCATTTATGATTGAAGATAACTTATGCTATTTGTTCTTAACTGATGACAACTATCATATCTGTTTTGTTTTAGGTGTAATTAACTATGATCTTACCTACTGATGAAATAATCCAGATCATCTTGATGTCGGGAGAGAGAGAGAGGAGCTCTTGGGACGTTACCAATAACCTCAACCAAAGAAATCCTCGTAAACAGACAGTGTCTCTTGTGACTTTTGCCAATGTAATTAATCGGTTAAAAGAAGCGGGTTCAGTGAAAGATAGAAGTCGATCTGAAAGACCTAAAACAGCCACAAATGAGGACACAACGGTACACGTATTGGCATGATACGTAAAGTTCCTGAAGAAAAGTATTCGACGATTGTTGCGGAATGTGGTGTTGGCAAGATTTCGATAAGTAAAATAATACGAGAACAAAAGTATATCCATGCAATGTACAAATACAACAGAGATGATCTAAATATTAGCAGGAATGATCTGGATCAGAGGATGGAATTTTGTGAGTGGTGTGCTAATAAATTGGATCGTGACCCTAATTTTGGGCAAAATATTCTGCATAGTATAGTGATGCATTTCCTTATCAATAAGAAGGCAACCAGACAGAACATGCATTACTTGTCACCTGATAATCCACATTGAGTAGAAATGTATAAGCATGGTTGGGACAGAGAAGTAGATGATGTGGTTTGGCATGTGTAATACACATAGGGTTCCTCTAAAATGATTGTTTTGTTTTTTAATAAATAAAACCAAGTATAGTTCTGCACAGTTTTAAAATATTTTTTATAAGTTACTGTAGTATTTTTAATTTTTTTAAAAAATAGAAAAACTGATTTCTCATACACCGTTAACAAGGCAATCTGACAATGTAACTTAGTATTGAGAGAAAAATGCAACAATGAATTTCTGTTTCATATCTAACCAGCACCCGAACTTCATGTTTAAGAATATGTACCATCCATTTGTTAACACCATCTCAACTATAATGTAGTTTCGATCGATCATGATAAACTGATGTCAGAAATAGCTTCTGTCAACTAATAAAACCAGAATCCAAGGTTGTTATGAACTTAGATATATCCTGCAAGACATTTTTGAACGTATAGAAAAGGATATGAAACTGTTAAGAGGTCGAAAGTCTTCATTAAAATACAATTAAAAGGTATCAAATTTATTTATAATATATATAATTAGTTGGTTGGATTTGAGTTTGAAGTCCTTCCAGCACTGACGCTAAATGAGACGAGGACCTACAGTTTAACGTGAAATCCGAACCACATGATTTTCCACCGGGAATTGTAATATACTGTTTGTGTTTTATATGTTTATGTGTTTGTGTTTATGTGTAATTATCTTTGCTAAGATTATACCATTTTCCAATTAACAATGTGACACCGTGTATGTGTTTGTTATATGTATATTCTGAACATCACATATCACTCTTTTGTACATAAAATCGCAAAATATTAGTTTTCTCTCTGAAAAATCTGGCAACTAGATACACATATCATTGTTTATTGAGGAAACAATGATTCCCAAAGACTACCACCAATTGCTACAAGATAATATATTTTATTCAGCGTGTTTCAGCGAAAGGTCATTTTTAATGTTCTAAGTTTTCCCAATGTAATGGGTCATCATTTCATTATGGGAATATTCTTAGATAGTTAATTGATGTCCATTTACCTGGTACGTGAAGTGGCAGAAGAGGGCCAATTGAATAGCCACCCATGTCACTAGACTTTACATCATTTTGATTTTTGTCTGCGGAATCATCTTTAAGCTATAAATTATGCTGTTCCGATATGAGAGTTGCTTCATCTTTGTCACCGAATACTGAGGCATCGTTAAAAACTCCAGAAACTAGTTAAATGTTCGGCGTTCATATGATACTTTCTGTGTTAGCGAGAGCATGGCAAGCATTGTGAGCCAGTTTGTGAATCAACTTTTCACCGAATAAATATTTGTGGGAACTGGTTTCACTATTGTGTTTCTTGTAAACTACTATCCTAATATGACGTGTCACATACCATTCTCTCACTTAAAAAAAAAATACGACCTAAATCCAAGAGGACCGCTGCTAAAGTTACCTAGACCATCAATGCTTCCCTATGCTATAATATAGTTTTGCAATGTTATATTAGGGCTACCTATAATCTGCAAGTCTCTAACATGGCAGCTAAATAACTTTTGAGACACTCTGTACATACTGTTTTCTGCAGAAAAAGTAATTAATAATTTTGACCATCATATACATCTTCTAACGTTCAAGGATCTTAAAATTGATTCGCTGGTTCATTATGTTGCGTGTAATTTCTGAAGTATTGAAGATGGAAATCTTATTGCATTTTGATAGCTTCCACCCACAGACAAGCAATCAAATGCATTTCAACATCAACCAGCAGTAATTTTACGGTTAGAACATTTGTATATGTTTTCTTCCTTCTCACCTACGTAATAGGTATAAACTAATATTGACAATTTGCTGTTTCAATTGTCTCTCTCGTGCTAATGGTTTTCAATAAAACGGAGATTAAGTGCGATGTACTTGCTAATATAGGTTTATAATTAGCCTTCTGATGCTTATATAATTAGCAAGTATAAGCTGAAATTACCAAATAATTCAGAGTCCAACTGAATAAATGCAAATACTTAGGTGTAATTCTAGAAAATAGCAATGACGTTAATGATGAAATAAAAAGGAAACTAGATATTGGCGGGAAATACCTGTTACTATGCAACCAAAGGCTTTTAACACTTCAATAATATTGGATAAATTAAAAGTAAAAATGTATAAAGACATAATTGTGCCATTGCATTGTGTGGATGTGAAAGTTGATCTTCAATTGTAAACTCAGATTTTGGTAAAAATAAAATATGACAAAAAATATTTGATGCATAAAGAGACATGACAATTTAGAAAGCTACTCAACCACATTGAACTTGACAATAGCTTCAAGTCGGCTACTTTACAATACTTGAATATGATACAGATCATTTAATTTATGCCTTTACGAAATGGCCATCATATAAGTGTGAGTTTTATCTGATCATGCAAGAATTCGCAATGTAATGAAGACATATAGTAAACGGTGTTATACCGAACTTTTTTTCCCTACAAAAGTTGTTTCTCAATGATTCTTTCAATGATGTTTCTTATCTAGCTTGCCATTTATATTTTATGGTTTGGCCCCAAGGCCACAGCTTCATAACAGATAACTTTGTGGAGCAAGCAGAGCTAGGGTTGCCAACTCTGGAATATATATATAAAAAACCCGGCACCCCTCAAAATTCCCTATGATATAGGTCTAAGTGTGAAGTGTCTCTGTTTGGACCCATCCATGGAAAGGAAATGTAATATCGTGAACAAAAGTGCATTAACAACTGTATTCTGCGTATCCTGAATACATTCACTAATAAGCTTAATAGATACCTTGTGCTGTAAACGAGAAACTAAAGTCGGTATTGATCATTTTATTGTATTTATCAATAACTGTCATTTCTTTAAATTAATGAAACAAATTTACGAAAGTATATTAATCCTTACGTGCAATTTTGGATTTGAAAAATGGAAGTTATTCTTTAAACTTATACTTTAGCTACAAGAAATTGCTTTAAGTAGTCCTTTTTCACTCTCAATAAATGTACAAAATTTCTTACAAGTAGATTTTAAATTTTCCTTCATATAGTTCCTGTCATCTCTTTAAAATTATCTAAACTGATGAATAAAATATATTAATCATTGATAGATTGTGAAAAGTGACAGTTCTGGATTTATAGAATAAATTTTCTTTTAAAATCTGTACTTCGAACTAGATGAAATCGCTTAGAATTTGATACAAATTTGAAAAAAAAAAACGATCATAAAGAAGCTGTTAAGAAGTTTGTACCGGTCACCGGCTCTGATCAAAATAACAGCAATATTTCCGGCCAGGCTGGTGAAAAACCGGCCAGTTGGCAATTCTAAGCAGAGCACTCCATTCGATACGCCTTCAATATTTTCCTATCTAATTTTATGTTTCATCCTTTTGTTCTCAGCCGTTTGTGAATTGGAATAATTGGATGTCTTAGTGGTTTGCAGCCTCTTACAGATGTCTTAGTGGCTCGATATCGGTTCTGAATCTCTCTACCTATAGAAGAATCAATCAAACTAAACTTGGTGGCATGGCCATTTAATTTGTAAACTACACGTTCATCTTAGATCATAAAACGTGAGTTCTACACACTGCTTTCAAACTTATTACATGCCCGTTATATGTGTTATATTGACTGTTATAACGACTGCATTTACTCACATTTCAGACAGCTGAGCTCAACAAAATTTTGTCAACACTGCTTTTGCTTTGACCCTAGGAAACAAACGAAAAGCAACAATCTGACAATTGATTGCTTCTCTGCCTCTCTCTGTCTCTCTCTCACTCTTCTTTGCCAATCCATTTACTGATTTTCTGGCTACGAAGCAAGTTGTAACACAATTCCACGTATGGCTATGCAGGATGGTCAATATCACAAATGGGATTATTGCATCATAAATCATTTGGTACCGCACTTCAATTCGTAGTCAGTGTCTCTTTAAAAAGGTCGTTGTTGGTGAATCTACTATAAAATGTCTAATAAAAGTTAAAGGGAAGTTTAAGGTTTGGGCAATGTACTGTATTTACTTTTCTATTTCACGCAAATTGCATCAAGGCCATTTAACCTTTGATTATGATTACTATATTTTCATTTTTTAAATGGAGAAATTTAGAACATATCATTATTATGATATAGATTTCAGATGTTTTTTGCTGTCTGAAACTTTCTTAACACTTTCAGTGCTGCTATCGGAACAAATCCATAGCCAAAGTTCCTCAATGGAGCTTTTACCCTCTCCAAAGTATAACGATGGAGATAATGTTTAAATTGTCTCAAAACCAAATATGAATTTTCTGCAATTTTATTCATCAAACTAAATTCAATTTAGCACATTATACTCACTTCTGCGCAAAATGATTCTAAATATCTCTCATTGGATATTTCTCATTTCAGGAGTTTCAATCCCAAATACTCTATTATTGCACCATGACAAACATCCAAAATATGCAACCAGATTTAATTTCAAAGAATAGTTTCATCGGTTTCCACAACGTTAACTGCGAACATAAATGCGGTCTAATTTATTTTGAGAGTAAAAGAGGTGACTAAACTTTTCTTGTGTTATGTACATCACATAAGGCTTCTATAATATAATAATGTTCCAACTTATAAAGGAAGAAATATTTCAATTTTAATAATTATAAGAAACCTTGTCAAATAGCTTATACAAAGGGAATAATTTAGGTTTGGATTATACTATATTTATTACAAGTATTTCTTAAAAGCTTTTTCGTATTAGCTAATACTTGTAAATTCAAATGCTTAGTATTTCTGCATCTTACCATCATTTCTGGACATTAATGAAACGAAAGCAACGTAAAATGAGTTTAACAGTGGCCGAAAAACAGTCACGAAATTGTCAATGTAGTAAATTCTTTGTAAAAGGAGTCATAGCTCTGTTACAGATTCCATAAAAATAAATAAATAAATAAATAAATAAATAAACAGTTTTGAGGTGTTCTTTGATGTCTTTTTCATGATTCACTCCATGGGCGGCGATTAGGAGGGCAAAGGGTGGCAGTTATCCCCAATTTTTTTGAAATGACCCATTAATGTATGTAGTTTCATTTGGAAGTATGAAGTTTTGTATGTATTATTGGTTCATACAATAAAAATGGTGCCATAAAATATTTGTCGTTCCGTAAGTACGTATTGGTTGTTTTTCCGTGGAGTTAAGAAAGCTACAGGAATTGCGTTTTAATTGCCATGAAAAAATGGCCCCAAAATTAACCTATTGGAGCGTCACGATTCGAGCGTACTTTCATTTCTTCTTACAAGGGCTCGATATGTTAGTCAGCCGCTTTGGAACTAACTGAGATAACATTTCACAAAAAAAGAAGTCCTTCATAAGTTATTCTTTAATTGCACAAAAATCGACAGTTCCTAAAATGTCTTTTCTTCTTTCTAATAGTAAGGGATATTTTGTTTTCATTTTTTTAGTTTACCAACCCGTTCAGCAGCGAGGCTATATGAGACGTGGATCTAATGATTAACGTGGAATCCGAACCACATGAGCTCCCGCCGGGAATCGAACCCGGGTCCCCAAGTCAAAGACGCGTACGCTAAACGCTTAGCCACGAAGGAGCTCAGTAAGGAATATTAATTAAAAAGAGAGTAATGAGAAACAACGTCTACCTTTTCCATTGTTTTGCAGTGTAATATACGAGTTTAGGGTGTACATATACAATTTTGTATATACAATTAAATTTAGTAAATTCAACATAATTCTAGCTTTTAGGATTATTTTGTATAACTGGAGTGTGGAGTGAATCTAAGTATTGTTGAGTTTTGATGTATTCCAAGAAAGTGAAAACTATACCTAATGGCAACGAAAATGTTTCGGAAAGCTGCAAAATTATTTCTTTAAATGTCGCAGCATATGCTTGTAGTATTCACTGTCTTTCTAAGAGTAATAATACATATAATAGCATGTGTGAAATTAAAAATATAAGTTGCTCATTAATTCCCAGTTTCAATATAACTTTTGCAAAACAAGCCTCATTATTCATCACTATGATTATTTGATTAATATTATCATTTCTATTTATTTGTTTTGCAAATTTGTTATTAAGCAGGCCCCTAATCTGATCACACAATTTTCCAGACAGAATTTTAAGATGTTCATGAGCAATGAATCAAATCTCTTCTTACACCTTCGTTGTTTAAGAGTACAGAGGGCTAGTACCCACTTGCATTGCTCTTGTCAATTTACTTAATAAAGTATGAAATATGATATACGGTATTTTCACTGAAAAAGATAGTATCCTAATAGTTATACAACCTTTCGTCAAACAAATTGTTACAAGCAACAAGGAAAAATAAATTGATATACAAATATTCAGATAATATCTTGCGCCCCCCCCCCCACAACTTTTAACGTGAAAACGCCTCCACTGGCCCACTCAGTGTTCATTTCTGTTCTTATCTAAGAAATCGAAGTGGCTACAGACCTGCTTTTGACATACAAGCCTTCCCAAGGATGCTGGCCTTTCTTGCTATATTTTTGAAAAAAAAAAATCAAATCTCAAAATGTGGAAATGCAAAAGATTGTGTGTCATACACCACTGGAAAGTGTAACGTTCCTCTTTATTTTGATATATCATATTTTACATTCTAATAATAAGGCAATATTTAAAAAGTGCGTTATGTATTGTATAACATTCACCAAAAATAAAAATAATAAAAATTTACGAAACTTATGGTATACAGAAAGGAAATATTTGCACTACATGCCGTCAAGCTCGAAGTCGATGCAAAGTGGTGCTCTTATTGTTTACCTTTTTTTCGTGGTTGTGTGTAGCTTTTATGTGCGTGTTCTACTGCCTTCATGTAGTATCGGTGCTGTGACTTTCCCAAGTGAAGCATTGCCAATGAAACATGGACTGAAGTGTAGTGGAAGATCTTTCCATTTTATTGCTGCTGCCTTCATACCAAGAGGACCTCCATGTGCTCTCTCTGGTACTGCTAACAGTGACGGAGGAACTATCAGTGATTTGTGCCAAGGTATGACTCAAAAGCAAGAAAACAGTACCTCATTCTCGTTTGTTTTCTTCTCCTTTGTGGTGATATTCACGTAAACCCTGGCCCACCCTGTCCATATTACACCACTGCTTTCAATATATATTATCAAAATGTTCGTAGTATTAAAAACAAATTACTTGAGAGCTCGTTGAATCTAGGTGAGATAAGGGAACTGGATTGTTTCGCAGTGACCGAATCGTGGCTGAATGAATCAGTGAACGACAGTGAAATTAGCTTTTCTAATAATTTCACCATTTATCGTAAAGGCCGCATAACTCGTGGAGGTGGAGTGATGATTTGTGTAAATAATAAGTGGAAGAGCAAGAGAAGACTGGATCTCGAACGGGATTGTGAACTCATTTGGGTGAAAGTGTTTATTCCAAAGCGTCGTTCTGTGTTTATTGGGCGCTTCTATAGGCCGCACAAGAACACCCCCCAGCACATCTTACAAGCTTGCGATGACTCACTGTTACATGCGTTGTCACACGGTGACGTCATCCTATTGGGTGATTTCAACCTTTCCATCACGTGGCAGGACAGTAAACATGACGTCGCTAAAGATGGAAACGACAGTTATTTCATGGACAATTTTATTCATGGACTTGGGCTAGGTCAACATAATATGCATAATACTCGCAATAATAGCAATCTTGACTATATTCTCTCTACCTTAGAACCTCGTTGTGTTGTCCCATGCAGAAATCTTTTCCCCTCTGATCATGATTCCTTGGATGTTTCTTTCGATTTCCTCCCCTCCACTACTACAAACCAGCCCCTCAAAAGTAGGTCACAACTTCTTTGGAAGAAAGCCCCCTGGGATGGCATCTGCCGGGCTATTGAATTGTTTCCTTGGTGTTTGTTTGAGGTAGGAACTGTTGACGGCGCTGTGGACTTATTTACATCTGTTGTCCACTCAGCCATAAAGGACTTTGTGCCAGTGAAAGCATCAAAATCGAACAGGTTTCCGGTCTGGTTCGACAATGAGCTGCGTGAACTTCTTAAAAACAAAAAGCTTGCCTTGACTCTATGGAAATCACATCCGAGTGACTGCACAGACAAAAACTGTGCTAAAATTAGAAGTCTTGCCACGAAGGTACAGCGGCGTAAATATTTAGAATACATGGACTCAATTGGTGATTTTACTGTTAGTAACCCTAAAGTCTTTTGGTCTGTAATTAAATCGAGAACAAAATCTGGCATACCGGCAACAGTTCAAGATGAAAATACTGAAGCGAGTGATGATCAAAGACCCGACCTCTTCAATAACTACTCCTGCAAAACATTTACTTCCCTTCCCTCTACAACCCACCTTCCCCCTCTCTGCCCCATCTGTTCGGACAACTTATCCAATCTCTACCACCCCGGGCGAAGTTCTGGCTCCCTTGCTATCGTTATCTCCGCATACATCACTTGAACCTGATAAAATTAGTCCTCTCTGTCTTAACAAAACTGCTTCAGTTATTGCGGTTCCTCTATCTATCTTATTCAATAGATGCTTCAAGGAAGGGTATTATCCCACCAGTTGGGAACTAACTCACGTGACCCCAATATATAAATCAGGACTTAAAGATCATGTATCCTCCTATAGGCCAATATCTCTTCTTTATGTAATTTCAATTATCTGCGAAAAAATAATCAAAGACAGGATACTTAAATTCATCTCACCTTACATTCACATTTCTCAGCACGGCTTTGTACCGAAAAGCTCAAGTCTCTCAAATTAAGTACTCTTCTTTCCTGTGCAGTCAAATGTATGAATAACAATACTCAATTAGATGTCATCTACTTTGATCTCTCGAAGGCCTTTGATTCTGTCAGTTACATTCATCTTCTTCATAAGCTCTCCAATAGATTTAATGTATACACAACTCCAAAAGTGCATTACCACCTGCAATTCTCCTTTTCCTGCAATAGCAGGCAACCCAAAAAGCTCGGCGCTTCGGTTGGTTGCGAATTCGAAAGGAGTTGGACCAAACCTCAATTTTGTAACAAAGATATCAGTGTGGCAAACTGCAAATAACAGAATAAAACGAATTATTGAAAATGACAATTTTATTATCGTGGCGGAGTTGGATGGCATCAAAAGTTACAACATGATCTTACTTAAGCAGTTCAAACAAGATCAATGGCAAGAAACACATATCACAAGAAAGCATTTCTCTCCTCCTCCGCAACAAAAAATAATCTCATAAAAGAAAAAAGTTACATAATGTGAAGGTTTAATATAAAAGCCTCACTAAATATTTTGAAAGTTGACAACGGAAGATTCAAGAACAACTGAACCGAAGTGCATGCGAATGAATTGTAGACGTAAAATGAGGATACGGGTTTCGTATTTTCCTAAAAAAAAAGGTTCGGTGGGGCACGAGCCCCTCCAAACCTTTGATCACGAAATATCAAACGTGCTAGTAACACTATGTTAAATGTGTGTAAAGGACATGAAGAATTGCAACGAAACTTTGTGTATGGACAATACGCCAAAAATAAACGAATACGGGTTTTTATGTTCTGTGGAAAAACGATTTTAGGGGACAAAAGTCTCCACGCAAAATGTTTAAAGCTGACGTCCGAAAGGCAAGGAGAAGTGAACTAAAGTGAATGAAATTGTGAATAGAGATTGCAGACGTAAAATGAGGATACGGGTATCGAATTTTCTTGAAAAAAATGTTGGGTGGGGCACGGAGCCCTGCAAACCTTTCATCACGGAATATGAAAAGTACTAGTAATACTATGTCAAATGTGTGTAAAGGACAGGAAGAATTGCCAGGAAACTTTACGTATAGACAACACGCAAAAAACAAAGGAATACGGTTTTTTATTTTCTGCGGAAAAACGGTTTCAGGGGGCAAAAGAACCCACCCCAAAATTTTGAAAGTTGACGCCCGAAAGATAAAAAGAAGTGAACCGAAGTGAATGAAATTTTGCACACATATTGTAGACATAAAATGTTGGTATACGAGTTTTGTATTTACTGAAAAAGACGGTTATGTGGGGCACGGACCCCTCCAATCATTTGATCACGAAATATCAAAAGTTCTGGTAAAAATATGTGAGATGTGTGTAACGACAAGAAGAATTGCAACATAGGTTTCTGTATGGACAATATGCAAAAAATAAACGAATACGGGATTTTATGTTCTGTGGAAAAACGATTTTAGGGGGCAAAAGTACCTACGCAAAATTTTTAAAGCTGACGCACGGAAAGCAAGAAGAATTAAACCGAAGTGAATTAAATTGCGAACAGAGATTCAGACGTAAAATGAGGATACGGGTTTTGTATTTTCCTGATAAAAATGTTGGGTGAAGCACGGACCCTTCCAAACCTTTGATCACGAAATTTGAGAAGTGTTAGTAACACTATGTCAAATGTGTATAAAGAACATGAAAAATCGCAACGAAACTTTGCGTATAGACCATACGCGAATAAAAGGATTACGACGTTTTTTATTTTCTGCGGAAAAACGGTTTCAGGGGGCAAAAGAACCCACCCCAAACTTTTGAAAATTTACGCCGAAAGATAAGAAGTTAACCAAAGTGAATGAAATTTTGCACACATATTGTAGGCATAAAATGTGCGTATACGGGTACGTATTTACCTGGAAAAAACTGTTAGGTGGTGTATAGACCCCTCCAAACCTTGATCAATTCTGTTTTTATATTCTGTGGAAAAACGATTTTCGGGAGCAAAAGCTCCCACCCAAAATGTTGAAATTTATGCCTCAAAGGCAAGTTGAAGTGGACCGAAGTGAATGAAATTGCGAAAAGATATTGTAGACATCTAATTAAGGAATACGGGTTTCGTATTTTCCTGGAACAAACGGTTGGGTGGTGCACGGAACCATCCAAACATTTGATCAAGAAATATCAAAAGTGCTAGTATCAGTATGTCAGATGTGCGTAAAGGACATGACGAATTGCAACGAAAGTTTGTGTATGGACAATACGCGAAAAATAGACGAATATGAGTTGTTTTATTTACTGCCGAAATACGGTTTTAGGGGGCAATAGCTCGCACCGAAAATTTTAAAAGTTGACGCCCGTAAGGCAAATAGAAGTTAACCGAACTGAATGGAATTGTGAACAGACATTGCAGACTTAAAATGAGGGTACGGGTTTCGTCATCGGTTGCGTCATCAAAAAATCGGTTGGGTGGTGCACGGACCCCTCCAAACCTTTGACCACGAAATATGAAAAATGTTAGTAACACTAGGTCAAATGTGTAAAGGACATGAAGAATTGCAGGGAAACTTTACGTGTTGACAATATGCAAGAAATAAATGAATACGGGTTTTTATTTTCTGCGGAAAAACGGTTTTAGAGGGCAAAACTATCACCTAAAATTTTGAAAGTTTACGCCCGAAAGGCAAGAAGAAGTGAACGGAAGTGAATGAAATTATGCACAGATATTTTACACACAAAATAAGTGAATACGAATTTTGTATTTTCCTGGAAAAAAAGATGTTGGGTGGGGCACGGAGCCCTCCAAACATTTGATCACGAAAACATTGTAAGCGTTAAAGGTGCCTCCCGAAATATTATAAAATACTATATATACTGTTTGTGCTTACTGTTGATCTTCCAAATTTGAAAAATCGGATGGATACACTTGTGTAACACGAAAGGTCTTATTTTACATATCCAATATCTACACACAATTTCTTTCACTTCTGTCCACTCCTTCCGCCACCAGACGCCTCGGTCCACCAAAAAGTTTTTTCTTTGCAGGAAAAAATGAAACACGTATTCCTTCATCTTACCTCTACAATATTTGAGCACAGTTTCATTCACTTCGGTCCACTTCTTTTTGCCTTTTGGGCGTCAATTTTCCAAATTTTGTGTGGGGGCCTTTTCCCCTTTACCATTTTTCCACAGATAATAAAAAACCATTAGTTTTTTCTCATATTGTCACTACACAAAATTTCGTTGCAATTCTTCATGTTCTGTAGGCACTTTGTCAAACTGCTATTAGCACTTTTGATATTTCGTGATCAAAGATTTGGAGGGGTCTGTGCCCCACCTAACCGATTTTTCAGGAAAATACGAAACCCGTATTCCCTCATTTTATGTCTACAATATCTGTGCACAATTTCATTCACTTGGGTCCACTTGTTATTACCTTTCGGGCGTCAATTCTCAAAATTTTGGGTCTGGTTTATCACCCCCTGAAACAACTTTACTGCAGAAAATAAAAATACACGAATTAGTTTATTTTATGTGTAGTATCTACCTACCAAAATTTTATCAAAATCGGAGTGTTACACTTGGGAAGTGTTACTTGTCAGTCATTGTAGAACTATTTTCCTTGTTTTTCCATCAATAAGAAATTGCATGACAAGTAAAGGGTCCAAACGGATGAATCGAGTTGCGGGATGAGGCTTAGTGCGACTGATAGAGGATATGGAAATATGTATATGTGCAAAGTTATAAGGGCTGAACGCCATAAGAAACGGAGGGGGGTCAAAATTTATGGGAGGAGGGCTATGCTATGTTATTGAAATACATCAAATAAACTATTTAATCATGAAAATATTGAAAGATAGACAATGCAAACGGTGATAGTTTCTCATATTGACAGAAGAAGAATGGGCAGAGTAGATCGCGAACCTCTAGCGGCACCTTCAAACCCGCCATTTTGAAATATGTGATAATTTTGGAAATGGAAAGGTAGTGGTGTGATATATCAGTTAGGGCCAGCATGTTCTCAACAGTCAATTGTGAACTTTAGTGATCGGTATCTGTACTTAGTTGTTAGATTTAGGATAATCTTCATAGTTATTTACGAAAATCTAGGAGACTGATACTCGTATGTTGAAAGTATGGACTATCACGAAAACACATATAAGTTGAACATGTCCAAAGCCAGGAAAACTAACCTCGAAATTGATATCCAAGTTATATATTATTATATTTCACTGTCGAATATCAAATTTCACTATTAGTTTTCTTGGTTTGTAGATATGAGTCATTTTTTGTCCATAATACGACTAATAATGCTAAAAGACTCACAAATCAAATTTAGTTCGTACCTTTAGCATTTCTTACAATCAACGTTCAATTGTAGTTCTTAGCCTTTCAAAATTATGAGCCTCACAGACTCCTTCTTTCTTACAAATATTAGTATAAATAATATAACCTATTGAAAAATTATATTAACGGTAAACCACCGACAAACTGTAAGCAACCCCTGTAAAATGAAATAAAGTATTTCATTTTAACGAACCACGATTATGCTCTTTAGGCTAAGGGAGACAATGATTAAAGCAAGTGAATCTTGATGGAAGATATGATGGAATGAGAATGTGGAAGGAAATTGAAGTATCCGGAGAAAACCCACACACGATACGATGGTTTCCACCACAAAGTTTCTTGGCTGAGGATCGAACCAGAGGCCCCACGTACTAGAAACAAGTGTTTACCACTGAGTCACCGTGTCCTCCCCCAATCCCTAAAAGACGCGGACATCCAGTTAAGAATAACTGACATAAAAAAACGTACTTACTATTTTCTCACAAAGGAAACTCCACGAATCCCACATTCTGACCGTTTGTACTTCTTGTATGTTGGTTTATCACAAACATTACTTAGTATATCGATACATCTGTCAGAATAATAGTGTTTGCTCCAAAGTAGGGGCAGGTGACTTAGTGATAGAGCGCTTACTTCTGGTGCGGGATGGACCTCTTTCGATCCCAGACTTAAAGTTTGTAGTGGATACCATCGTACAAGTGAGATTTCTCGGAATTATCCTGTTTTCTCCTACATTCTCATTTCACGAATTATTTCCCAAAAATTAGCTTCCATCTATTACCTCTCTTTATTATTGGATCGGATTTCAGTTTAGCATCCCTTGGGTAGCAAAATTACATGAGATATGGAGCTACGAATTAACATGAGATCCGAAATGCTTGCGCTCCCGCCGCGAATCGGAGCCGGGTCTCCTATGCGAAAGTCGCAGACGTTACCCAATATCCATGCGTGATCTCTCTGTCTTCATTAGCCTAGAAGGCATAACATTTAAACTTTATGGACTTCATAAAATTTCAGTTCTTCCTCGATAGCCAATTCTATACTGAGACAAAGTAGATCAATCAAATTTGTCCATCTTCCCTTTTTTATAATTTTAATGATGTTCTTGTAACTTTGACCGTGCTGTAAGATTCCTGTTAGTTGAAATATCGTAATTAACTTGCCTCGGTCAACGTTTCATAAAATATCCCCATAATTCTTCAATTTCTTTGAGGTGATATTTGTGCTGCTCCTGTACCATATCGAGTTGTGCATTAATGGAAGCCATGGCTAAAATTAACATGCATTTCCTTTCCCACGACTTCGATCCGACATTTTGTTCTCGAGTTATCGCTGTTTTGGGCATTTTTCCGACTGGTTTTTGGCTGGTCATAGCGCCAAAAGGAAGCATTTGTGCACCCAGGCTGTCTTATCATGGTGTCAGAAATCAGCTCCCAACGCTGTCACTGTTGTTTTGAAACACGCTCCATATTTCTATCCGGTTTCTGATTAGCTTCTCTTTGCCAATCAATTTCCAGTATTCCCAAAACAAACCAAAAGTGAACTAAATTCACTAAATCGCCTACCCCCTATGCTTTCTTCTTGTATAGTACTTGTTATATATTTAGATTGTAGTTGACAGAGATTGCCAATATTGATTGAAATATCTGGTTAAAATGCTAGTATAGGAATTCCCTCTTCAGTAGAGAAATTCCCTCCTTGCATCCTACCGCAATTTTAGGCGAGATGGGATTAAGTAAGATGGGAATTCAAATCTCGCCTAAAATGATAGGCATTCTTATCTTGGAGATGTAAGTGGCTGATAAATCGTTAGGCTAAGTGGGATTAGGCTAGATGGGATGGAATCATCTGAAAAAGGTAAGGGGACGGTAGGTAGCGGCATGACGTCACGCCGTACCCCATGCCTATCTTTGTCCATTGTAAATGCTTAGGAAGTGGGGGGTCGCCGTACCCAGTTTTTTGGAGGTGGGGATAGGGTCCCCCGCGTTCCCACGCAATTTTATCCCTGCTGCTAAGTATTAATTGCTGTGAGGACTAACGAAAAATATTACGTAATAATAATAATAATAATAATAATAATAATAATAATAATAATAATAATAATAATAATAATAATAATAATAATAATAACGGATCTGAATGATAAATATATTTTTTCAACTTTTATTACAATTGCTGTCTGTTCTCGTGAATCTTGTTATATTGTTTTTGTAAGGAATAAAGAGGCTTCAAACAACTTGATTTGTATAAAAGAAAAATAAGCCTTATCAGTTGTATTACGAACTGAGAAATTGACCTTGCGTCTGTTTTTTTAAACACAATGTTACGAGGCACAGAAGCCACCACGCCTGCGGTGTGCTTGCTTTTTTGCCTCAGGCAGCTTCAGTACTAAAGTTAAGACTTTCATTCTGTCAATTTATGTCAGTCAGTCACACAGGTTCTTTGCAACGCTGAATTTTACAAGAAAGGTTTTGTTCATCGGATAGGAAGCAAAGTCCATCGTACGTTGTAATCCCTTGCCCTCTTTTCCACAGTGTGTGAAATTTAACTTGTATACTGTAGTAAGTTACAGAAAAGAGAATGCTATTTTTTTTAATGACATTATCGAGTAAGATTGACCAGTATTACAATATATTCAAGATGAAAAATATTCATTTAACAGTCGTCGTACTTAGTTGTCTGCACTGAAATTCCCATAATGTGCTTTCTTTTCTAATATGAGCTCCGAGCTTCTTCGTGGCTAAGTGGCTAGTGTACGCGCCTTTGGCGTGAGAGACCCGGGTTCGATTCTGGTGAGAGCTCATGTAGTTCGGATTTCACGATTAATCAGTAGGTCCCGCCTCATATAGCCTCGCTGCTGAAAGGGACGACAAAATCAATTCAACTCATATTCAGACAGAGTTGGCGCGGGTCAATGAAAACTTGACCCACGACCCACTGACCCACCACCCACTGTGACCCACGACCCACTGACCCACCACCCACTGTGACCCACGACCCACTGACACACCACCCACATGACTCACTCTGACCTACGACCCACCATGACCCACTACCCACCGTGACCCACTGTGACCCACGATCTACCATGACCCACCACTCGCCGTAACCCACTGTGACTCACCATGACCCACCATCCACGATGACCCACTCTGACCCACCACCCACAATGAACCACTCTCATCCACTTTGACCTACTCTGACTCACCAAAATCAATCGTCATCAAGTCTGAACACGATCCACGGCCTCTTCTGAACTGAGTAAAGAGTTTACACTTGTAATAAAACAAGACTGTGAAATTGTCACTAATCGGAGTTTGAATTTCTAGTCAGTCGCTCAAGCACCACTCTGTTACAATAACGGTCGAACTGACCTTTACGATATAAAATGGTAAAGTGTTTATCAGTGAGGAAATTGAAACTGTTCGAGGTGGGGGAAATTAGTGTGTGCCTAAAATATACTTGTACTGAGAGAGTATTCTTGCAAGTGTTAATTTCTGAACGCATTCCACAAGAAACTTCTATTCGCAGGAAAATACCCCTGTACAATATGGAAAAGGTTATGGTTTCTCAGTTCACAGTATTTTTCTCACAAAAGACTTGAAAAATCAGTTGTTCATAGGGTATAAAGGTGCTCGGGTACCCTATGTGAGAGCATTTCCATAAAGTATGCTCATAATTGTAATTTGTGTAATCACTAAAACCCCACGTTAAATTTAAGTTACAAATATGCATAATAGCAATTATTATGAATATTTATTCACAGTAGTTTACGTAAAGCAAAGAAGAGACTTACTAAAAAATAGGTACAAAATTGAATAACACAAATAAGCCATTAGTAATACATGTATACATTTTCCGTAACTCGTAATATTCCACCTTAAAACAAATCTGAAATGGGATTTATTTCCTGTAGGTAACTTTTTGGCGGTAAATCATCCGCAGTGGAATGATGTCCATCCTTGAGCCAAGAAATAACTAGCTCGTCTACTTTGAGCATGTCTAGCGGTAGGCCATTAACATTGATGAGCAACAAGTTAGACAATGTTTGACCACTTAGTCTATTTCTAATGTCAGTCATCTGTAAATTCATAAGGGAAAATCCCCATTCCCACTCTGTCGTGGAAATTGATAATACTTCTACCCGATTTCTGCAACTTCTCATCGACAATCTACTTGTTAGACTTAAGTCTGATAATGATTTTTCTTGATCAGGTTTGAAATACTCAGCAAGAAGTATCATCTTTTTATCACCATACAACATCTTTTCCATATCGACCATGTCAGTTGGCAATGTCGACCCATGTAGAACAGAAACTTCATCTACCACGCCTTTGATAGGGAATCTTGTGAATAAATTATCAATTAAAGCCTGATAAACTGATTATTTCTTATTTGTTTATAAATTTAATTTTTGCAATTACACATGAAGGTTTGATGCCATTACCAAGTTCCCTCCCCCGTCTAGAAACCGAAAGGGAACGAGGTTCCTGGAAAGTGTTCAGAGGTGAATGGGAATTTCCCTCCTTCTTCCCCTTCAATTACCACACTGCTGTTTGCCATGTGCCAAATTACGAGGAAGTTCAATTAAATTATCATAGTATAATTATTTCCTTGTTGAATTATCAATACTTTTCAGTGGAAAAAAGGATGAAATTTCAAAGTTCCAAATCAAAGTAAGTAGACCAGCGTAAAGGGAAAAAAGTATAAAATTTTCATACAATTATGCGTACAATCCAAACTCATAATTTTCGTGTAATTAAGCTTAGAGTACAAATTTTATGCCTATTTTTCTAACAACCTTATGGGTTGATTGTCCTGTACTGTAAGCGCTCTATATAATAAACATAAACCTCAGCAATTATTACAGCAGAAAGCAATGGATATATGAAGCCAAGCACTGTGTTTTTTGTTTCTGATTTTTTTCTTAAATAACATCGATTGTTTTCGATCATTTTTACAAACCAACTCAATACCAATTTTCCATATATAGAAAGTGCCCTCCCCCCACATAAAGGAAAATTTAAAAAATGCTAGGATACATTCTGTTTGTTTTCAATAAAGAGTTAATACACTGAATTTCAGCTCCATAAGTTTAACGGCTTGCGAGATACCAATTTTTTTCGCAAAAATTCGGATACTCACTACCTCCTTAGGATATTATTATTGCATTATAATAAAAGCAATATAACATCCCAATTTGGATTAAGGCCTAACTATATACCAAAAGTAATTTCATTTGACTTTGCAATTTGACCGTGATGATCAGTCACACATAGTTACATTCAATTTTTTATATAATAATTTATATATTACAGTGATTCAAAAATATATTATTTCCAGTAGTTAGCTCTAAAAACTCAAAGGTCTCGAACAGGGACATACGCAGGGAATGGGTCCTGGGGGTCCGGACCCCCCCGAAATTTCGACTTTTATGTAAATTTAGCCTAATTTTAGGGGCAATTTTAGGAATTTTGATATAAAATACAATCATATTGAGTTTGGACACCCCCCGAAATAAATTCCTACGTACGCTACTGGCCTCGAAAGCCAAGTTGTAGTGTAAGTCCTATTGCTATTATTACTATTAAAAATATCAGAATCCAAAAGTGCCTGAAGTTCTTTTTTCACTTGGTTAGATATACTCACCTCAGGTAAATAGACAGAAACAAGTGGAAAAGCAAGGGAAATGGTCTTGAAAGTAAAACGGAGACAAATTTACCAGTCTTCAGAAGATACTGTCTACAATGCAGTGAGCAGAGAGGATCGGTAGATCATACTGAGTCGGTGGGTCGCAGTGGGTGGTGGGTCGCAGTAGGTCACGGTGGGTGGTGGGTCGCAGTGGGTCATGGTGGGTGGTGGGTCACAGTGAGTCACGGTGGGTGGCGGGTCACAGTGGGTCATGGTGGGTGATGGGTCACAGTGGGTCACATGCTGTTGACCCACGACCCACTGACCCACTCAGAAAACTTGACCCACTTGACTCACCGACCCACTGACCCATTCCATCTCTGATAGGAGATATAACTCCGAGGGGAATTTTGTCCCTGGAAAACCTCCCAAAATCATCAACGGTACGAAATATGTCTGCAATGCAAGATGTCAATCATTTCCAACTCTATGCTCTGTAACCTAGTTTGCTTTTCATGTTTTCAGTAAACTAGACAGACAAAAGGAAGAATAGAGGCTTTCTTCCAGAAAATTGTGTTCGAGGGTGGGGGGTCACACAGGTCCGTATCCATGGGGAGTCTAGGGGTAAGGGCTCACCCTAAATTTTTACATGAGAATGATTTATGAGCATTAAAGTAGTCAGCCATTAGGATTTTTTTTTGTTTTAGGATGATACTAGATTCGACTCCTGGTGTAAGCTCAACTTTCAGTCCTGTGTCATTTGCAGGTCTCGTTTCATACAGATTCGTTGAGAAACCTCTAAACATGTGCTATGACTAGTATGCGCACTAAAGTCTTTTTTTTTTTAGCAAAAAAGAGAAATTTACTGCTTTAGACTCTGCCCTGTAATCCAGTTTTCCTGGAGGCGAGATAGTATGGTTGGGAACGGCCAATCAGATTCAAGTTCCGAACCCACATTAAAAAGACCTTCCTTTATAACCTTGCTGTTGTATAAGGACGAAAAACAAAAATATACTGATAGCTCCAGTAATAGATATTATGGGAAAGAGATTTAAAAAATAGATGGTTTTGAAATAGAGAAAGGCCAATACCTGAGCTTTATAAGTATTACTAGCATATATTACCCGCTTTGCAAAGTTGAAATGAAAATTTAAAAGCACAACTCCGTATTTCATGTGTTTAGTACCCGTGAAATATGCTGTTTTCGTTTTTAATGGCATCGATTTAAACAGCATCGGAAAGACCATTGATCATGTTGGCGACCCCAAAAATCATGGATTCGACACCAATAATGGTCATTTTCGGTCATTTATATGTATATTTCCTCCTCCCCCCTTTTGGGACATTTTCCAGGGACAAAATTACCCTCGGAATTATATCCTATGGTGCTGAATATGAGTTGAGTTGATTTTGTCGTCCCTTTCAGCAGCGAGGCTATATGAGGCGGGACCTACTGATTAATCGTGAAATCCGAACTACATGAGCTCTCACCGGAATCGAACCCGGGTCTCTCACGCCAAAGGCGCATACACTAACCACTTAGCCACGAAGAAGCTCGGAGCTCATATTAGAAAAGAAAGCACATTATGGGAATTTCAGTGCAGACAACTAAGTACGACGACTGTTAAATGGATATTTTTCATCTTGAATATATTGTAATACTGGTCAATCTTATTCGATAATGTCATTTAAAAAATAACATTCTCTTTTCTGTAACTTACTACAGTATACAAGTTAAATTTCACACACTGTGGAAAAGAGGGGAAGGGATTACAACGTACGATGGACTTTGCTTCCTATCCGATGAATAAAATCTTTCTTGTAAAATTCAGCGTTGCAAAGAACCTGTGTGACTGACTGACATAAATTGACAGAATGAAAGTCTTAACTTTAGTACTGAAGCTGCCTGAGGCAAAAAAGCAAGCACACCGCAAGAGTGGTGGCTTCTGTGCCTCGTAACATTGTGTTTGAAAAAAAAACAGACGCAAGGTCAGTTTGTCAGTTCGTAATACAACTGATAAGGCTTATTTTTCTTTCATACATATCATATTGTTGTTTGAAGCCTCTTTATTCCTTACAAAAACAATATAACCAGATTCACGGGAACAGACAGCAATTGTAATAAATGTTGAAAAAATATACTTATCATTCAGATCCGTTATTATTATTATTATTATTATGACGTAATATTTTTCGTTAGTCCTCACAGCAATTAATACTTAGCAGCAGGGGTAAAAGTGCGTGGGAACGCGGGGGACCCTATCCCCACCTCCAAAAAACTGGGTACGGCGACCCCCCACTTCCTAAGCATTTACAATGGACAAAGATAGGCATGGGGTACGGCGTGACGTCATGCCGCTACCTACCGTCCCCTTACCTTTTTCAGATGATTCCATCCCATCTAGCCTAATCCCACTTAGCCTAACGATTTATCAGCCACTTACATCTCCAAGATAAGAATGCCTATCATTTTAGGCGAGATTTGAATTCCCATCTTACTTAATCCCATCTCGCCTAAAATTGCGGTAGGATGCAAGGAGGGAATTTCTCTACTGAAGAGGGAATTCCTATACTAGCATTTTAACCAGATATTTCAATCAATATTGGCAATCTCTGTCAACTACAATCTAAATATATAACAAGTACTATACAAGAAGAAAGCATAGGGGGTAGGCGATTTAGTGAATTTAGTTCACTTTTGGTTTGTTTTGGGAATACTGGAAATTGATTGGCAAAGAGAAGCTAACCAGATACCGGATAGAAATATAGAGCGTGTTTCAAAACAACAGTGACAGCGTTGGGAGCTGATTCCTGACACCATGATAAGACAGCCTGGGTGCACAAATGCTTCCTTTTGGCGCTATGACCAGCCAAAAACCAGTCGGAAAAATGCCCAAAACAGCAATAACTCGAGAACAAAATGTCGGATCGAAGTCGTGGGAAAGGAAATGCATGTTAATTTTAGCCATGGCTTCCATTAATGCACAACTCGATATGGTACAGGAGCAGCACAAAGATCACCTCAAAGAAATTGAAGAATTATGGGGATATTTTATGAAACGTTGACCGAGGCAAGTTAATTACGATATTTCAACTAACAGGAATCTTACAGCACGGTCAAAGTTAGAAGAACATCATTAAAATTATAAAAAAGGAAGATGGACAAATTTGATTGATCTACTTTGTCTCAGTATAGAATTGGCTATCGAGGAAGAACTGAAATTTTATGAAGTCCATAAAGTTTAAATGTTATGCCTTCTAGGCTAATGAAGACAGAGAGATCACGCATGGATATTGGGTAACGTCTGCGACTTTCGCATAGGAGACCCGGCTCCGATTCGCGGCGGGAGCGCAAGCATTTTAGATCTCATGTTAATCCGTAGCTCCATATCTCATGTAATTTTGCTACCCAAGGGATGCTAAACTGAAATCCGATCCAATAATAAAGAGAGGTAATAGATGGAAGCTAATTTTTGGGAAATAATTCGTGAAATGAGAATGTAGGAGAAAACAGGATAATTCCGAGAAATCTCACGGATACGATGGTATCCACTACAAACTTTAAGTCTGGGATCGAAAGAGGTCCATCCTGCACCAGAAGTAAGCGCTCTATCACTAAGTCACCTGCCCCTACTTTGGAGCAAACACTATTATTCTGACAGATGTATCGATAAACTAAGTAATGTTTGTGATAAACCAACATACAAGAAGTACAAACGGTCAGAATGTGGGATTCGTGGAGTTTCCTTTGTGAGAAAATGGTAAGTACGTTTTTTTATGTCAAATATTCTTAACTGGATGTCCGCGTCTTTTAGGGATTGGAGGAGGACACGGTGACTCAGTGGTAAACACTTGTTTCTGGTACGTGGGGCCTCTGGCTCGATCCTCAGCCAAGAAACTTTGTGGTGGAAACCATCGTATCGTGTGTGGGTTTTCTCCGGATACTTCAATTTCCTTCCACATTCTCATTCCATCATATCTTCCATCAAGATTCACTTGAATTAATCACTGTCTCCCTTAGCCTAAAGAGCATAATCGTGGTTCGTTAAAATGAAATACTTTATTTCATTTTACAGGGGTTGCTTACAGTTTGTCGGTGGTTTACCGTTAATATAATTTTTCAATAGGTTATATTATTTATATTAATATTTGTAAGAAAGAAGAAGTCTGTGAGGCTCATAATTTTGAAAGGCTAAGAACTACAATTGAACGTTGATTGTAAGAAATGCTAAAGGTACGAACTAAATTTGATTTGTGAGTCTTTTAGCATTATTAGTCGTATTATGGACAAAAAATGACTCATATCTACAAACCAAGAAAACTAACAGTGAAATTTGATATTCGACAGTGAAATATAATAATATATAACTTGGATATCAATTTCGAGGTTAGTTTTCTTGGCTTTGGACATGTTCAACTTAAATGTGTTTTCGTGGTAGTCCAAACTTTCAACATACGAGTATCAGTCTCCTAGATTTTCGTAAATAACTATGAAAATTATCCTAAATCTAACAACTAAGTACAGATACCGATCACTAAAGTTCACAATTGACTGTTGAGAACATGCTGGCCCTAACTGATATATCACATCACTACCTTTCCATTTCCAAAATTATCACATATTTCAAAATGGCGGACTAATACGTGTATTTTTATATTCTGCGGTAAAAGTTGTTTCAGGGGGTGATAAACCAGGCCCAAAATTTTGAGAATTGACGCCCGAAAGGTGATAACAAGTGGACTCAAATGAATGAAATTGTGCACAGATATTGTAGACATAAAATGAGGGAATACGGGTTTCGTATTTTCCTAAGAAAAACGGTTAGGTGGGGCACAGACCCCTCCAAATCTTTGTACACGAAATATCAAAAGTGCTAATAGCAGTTTTACAAAGTGCCTACAGAACATGAAGAATTGTAACGAAATTTTGTGTAGTGACAATATGCGAAAAAAACTAATGCATTTTTCTGATTTCTGTGAAAAAACGGTAAAGGGGAAAAGGCCCCCACACAAAATTTGGAAAATTGACGCCCAAAAGGCAAAAAGAAGTGGACCGAAGTGAATGAAACTGTGCTCAAATATTGTAGAGGTAAGATGAAGGAATACGTGTTTCATATTTTCCTGCAAAGAAAAAACTTTTTGGTGGACCGAGGCGTCTGGTGGCGGAAGGAGTGGACAGAAGTGAAAGAAATTGTGTGTAGATATTGGATATGTAAAATAAGACCTTTTGTGTTACACAAGTGTATCCATCCGATTTTTCAAATTTGGAAGATCAACAGTAAGCACAAACAGTATATATAGTATTTTATAATATTTCGGGAGGCACCTTTGACTCTTACAATGTTTTCGTGATCAAATGTTTGGAGAGCTCCGTGCCCCACCCAACCATCTTTTTTTCCAGGAAAATACAAAATTCGTATTCACTTATTTTGTGTGTAAAATATCTGTGCATAATTTCATTCACTTCGGTTCACATCTTCTTGCCTTTCGGGCGTAAACTTTCAAAATTTTGGGTGATAGTTTTGCCCTCTAAAACCGTTTTTCCGCAGAAAATAAAAACCCGTATTCATTTATTTCTTGCGTATTGTCAACACGTAAAATTTCCCTGCAATTCTTCATGTCCTTTACACATTTGACCTAGTGTTACTAACATTTTTCATATTTCGTGGTCAAAAGTTTGGAGGGGTCCGTGCACGACACAACCGATTTTTTTTTATGAAAATACGAAACCCGTACCCTCATTTTGCGTATGCAATGTCTGTTCACAATTCCATTCAGTTCGGTTAACTTCTATTTGCCTTTCGGTCGTCAACTTTTAAAATTTTCGGTGCGAGCTTTTGCCCCCCAAGACCGTATTTCCGCAGTACATAAAACAACTCATATTCGTCTATTTTTCGCGTATTGTCCATACTCAAACTTTCGTTGCAATTCGTCACGTCCTTTACGCACATCTGACATACTGATACTAGCACTTTTGATATTTCTTGATCAAATGTTTGGATGGTTCCGTGCCCCACCCAACCGTTTGTTCCAGGAAAATACGAAATCCGTATTCCTTAATTAGATGTCTGCAATATCTTTTCGCAATTTCATTCACTTCGGTCCACTTCAACTTGCCTTTGAGGCATAAAATTTCAACATTTTGGGTGGGAGCTTTTGCTCCCGAAAATCTTTTTTCCACAGAATATAAAAACAGAATTGATCAAGGTTTGGAGGGGTCTATACACCACCTAACAGCTTTTTCCAGGTAAATACGTACCCGTATACGCACATTTTATGCCTAGAACATGTGTTCAAAATTTCATTCACTTTGGTTAACTTCTTATCTTTCGGCGTTAATTTTCAAAAGTTTGGGGTGGGTTCTTTTGCCCCCTGAAACCGTTTTTCCGCAGAAAATAAAAAACGTCGTAATCCTTTTATTCGCGTATTGTCTATACGCAAAGTTTCGTTGCGATTTTTCATTTTCTTTATACACATTTGACATAGTGTTACTAGCACTTCTCAAATTTCGTGATCAAAGGTTTAGAAGGGTCCGTGCTTCACCCAATATTTCGATACCTGTATCCTCATTTTACGTCTGCAATCTCTGTTCACAATTTCATTCACTTTAGTTCACTTCTCCTTGCCTTTCGGGCGTCAGCTTTAAACATTTTGCGTGGGGACTTTTGCCCCCTAAAATAGTTTTTCCACTGAACATAAAAACCCGTTTTTGTTTATTTTTGGCGTATTGTCCATACACAAAGTTTCGTTGCAATTCTTCATGTCCTTTACACGCATTTAACATGCGTGTTACTAGCACGTTTCATATTTCGTGTTTAAAGGTTTTAAGGGGCTCGTGCCCCACCCAACCTTTTTTAAGGAAAATACGAAACCCGTATCCTCATTTTACGTCTAGAATTCATTCGCATGCACTTCGTTTCAGTTGTTCTTGAATTTTCCGTTGTCAACTTTGAAAATATTTAGTTAGGCTTTTATATATAAACCTTCACATTATGTAACTTTTTTTATGAGATTATTTTTTGTTGCGGGGGAGGAGAGAAATGCTTTTCTGTGATATGTTTCTTGCCATTGATCTTGTTTGAACTGCTTAAGTAAGATCATGTTGTAACTTTTGATGTCATCCAACTCCGCCACGATATAAAAATTGTCATTTTCAATAATTCGTTTTATTCTGTTATTTGCAGTTTGCCACACTGATATATTTGTTACAAAATTGAGTTTGGTCCAACGCCTTTCGAATTCGCAACCAACCGAAGCGCCGAGCTTTTTGGGTTGCCTGCTATTGCAGGAAAAGGAGAATTGCAGGTGGTAATGCACTTTTGGAGTCGTGTATACATGGCAAATTTCTCTCTCTAATCACAAGCTACTTGAAGGACCGTAAACAGAGAGTTGTTCTTTCAGGGGCAACATCTAACCCCCAACCCGTGATCTGAAGGGTGCCTCAGGGGAATGTACTTGGGCCTCTGCTGTTTGTCCTGTATATGGATGATCTCTACACGCACTTATCAGATCAGCCTAGTGGCCTTCTGCTTTTTGCTGACGATTGTAAGTTATACAGAGAAATAGCGTGTCTCCATGACACAATTGCTCTACAGGAACACATAAATTACCTTATAGGCTGGTATGAAATGTGGCACTTGAAACTCAACAGTAAGAAATGTGACAATATTACTATTACTTTGGAAAAGTCTCCAGTTCCCTCCACATATCATATCAACGATTCCCCTATCACATATTCTGCTAGTAATAATGATCTTGGTGTCATCTTTGATTCAAAACTCACATTCTCTGACCATATCTCCTCAATACTAAAAAATTCAATGCGCATGTTGGGACTTCTTTATCGATTCACCGAACTGCGCACTGTTTCTTCATTAGCAACTTTTTATAAAACTTTAATAGCGCCCAAGATCGAATACTGCTCTCCGATATGGGCCATTGCAGCACCTACACATCTCTCCAGACTTGATTCTGTTTCTAATTTCTTCATCGCAATAGTCCGTTTTAGTGTTCCTGCACTTCGATCATTATCTAAGAAGGAACTCTTGCGACATCTTAATATTCAGACTCCTGAAGTACGCAGAATTATCTCTGACCTGAAGTATCTACATAAAATAGTTAATGGAAACTTAAGATCGGAAATATTACTTCAGGAACTATCCTTACGTGTCCCTTCCCGTATCACTCGGAATACCCACCTGTTCCATCTTGCCCATCCTAGGTTGGCTATTATACAGAGATCTCTTTTTTATATATAGAATACCAAACTGTTATAATCAAGTAACAACTGATGTGGACATTTTTTCGAGCTACCCAGTGTTTGAAAGAGCAATTAAACGAGCTTTGACGGGATAGTTTTACTTTTACACTCTTTTTTCTATGTTGTTGTTATTGTTGTCTTGTTTTTTTCTTACTTTTGTTAACATGTCCCTGTGTAAAATGGCAAAGTTATGTTGTATCTGGGAATTTGTTCAATAAATAAATAAATAAATATTTACTTATAACAATTTTTTAAAGATTAGACTAAATTTCAGCATGTCCACTGCAATACAGTGTATCTATTTACGATATGAAGCAATTTCTTGAATGAATTAAAAACTTCGAAGTATTTTTTAAAACAAAATGTTTCTTTTGTAATGGAATTTAGTGTAAAAAGTGTTCCCCTTGGGTTAGTAAAGTAATTGCAGATCCTCGAAGTCTTCCACGTGGATCCTTTCCTTTGTATACAATAGTGATGGGATTTCTACGGGTAAATATTTTTTGGGTATTTACCTTGGGTAAATACCCAAGTATTTACCCAAATTGGGTAAATATAAGGGTTTTTTCCTTTTCAATCATATATGTGACACAGATCTTGTTGAGCAGTACATAAAAATAATTAAAAGGAAACATTAGATCCAGTAGAAGTTAGAACAATTGTCAAAAAGTATTAAATTTATTATTTTCATTAATAGAAATGAGTTATGTGGCCATTCGTGTTTTGATATTTCTCCAGAGAACACAGTTTTAAGAACTTATAACTCTGATAAAGACTACATTTATTTTTCTACAAATAAAGAAACTAAGCAAGTACATGGAACGCTGATAAATGCTTTTCTTTTAATTTACATTCTGTAAGTGACTGTGGGCGACAAGCCATTACAAGTGAAATGATTTGAAATATATTTTCTGTTATATCATACATGATTTATTTGGTCTAGGAATTAATTCGTGCGGGTGGACAAGAGATGGCGCAACGAACGGAGCGTCCCACAGTTCCGTGTATCCACACATGTGTTGCAAACCCCTGTCATCGCGTATCGTTCGTAGTATAGGGCAGTGGATTAAAGCGTCAACAACACCAGTTTGTAGTTAAGTGAACATGGCGCAATTTGTGCCTGATAAAGTGTTTTTGCGGGGTGTCCGGCTGCATTACTTTAACATGCAGAAAAGTGCGACTGAAAGTCATCGTATTTTGGTGGAAGGGTATGGTGACCATGCTCTAGCTGAGCGAACGTATCAGAAGTGGTTTGCACGGTTTAGAAGTGGTGATTTCGGCTTGGCAGACCAAGAGCGAGCTGGACAGCCAAAAAATTTCAAGACGAAGAATTGACAGCATTGCTCGAGCAGGATTAGTGTCAAACGCAGGAACAACTTGCAGCAGCATTAGGCGTTGATCAAACAACAGTCTCCAAACGCTTGAAAGCCATGGGAATGATTCAAAAGATGTCACATTGGGTTCCACATGAATTGAAAGACAGAGACGTTGAAAGACGAAAAACCATTTGCGAATTGCTGCTTCAACGACAGAGCAGAAAGGGGTTTCTGCATCGAATTATTACGGGTGATGAGAAGTGGATCCATTACGAGAACCCTAAACGAAAAAAGGCCTGAGTGAAACCAGGTGAACCAGGTCCATCACAACCAAAACGAGATATTCACTGTGCAAAGGTTATACTGTGCATATGGTGGGATATGAAAGGTGTGGTGTACTATGAGCTGCTGCAACCGGGTGAAACTATGAATGGAGAACGTTATCGACGACAATTAATGCGTTTGAAGCAAGATCTGGCCAGAACACGACCAGAATGGGAGTACAGACATGATAAACTTATTGTTCAACATGATAACACTCGCCCACATGTCGGAAAACCGGTTAAAACCTATTTAGAAAATGTCGGATGGGAAGTTTTACCCCACCCGCCGTATTCATCAGACGTTGCTCCTTCGGGCTACTACTTGTTCGATTGCATGAACAACGATTTGATTGGACAGCGGTTTACTTCTTCAGAAGATATCGAAACATGGGTCTCTGACTGGATCGCTTCCAAGGATGAGGACTTCTTTCGCCACGGAATCCGTACATTGCCTGACAGATGGGCGAAAGTGGTGGCTAGCGATGGACAATATTTTTCTTAAGGTATTTATGTATTTTGTGTTTGTACTACAGCTTCAATGTGTGCGTACCAACCGCACGAATTAATTCCTAGACCAAATAATAACTACAAATTGAACAAAGCAAGAGTAGGAGTATATACGAAGACTTTCACACTTCACTACACTAGCTCGCTAGGCATCACAATATAATAAAAATATGAGCTGTATGAAGCCAGAATGAAGTAACTGCATTTTCATGTTTTGCGGTAAACTAGTATTCTTGGGAACAAAATGGATAAAATGCCAATGGTTAATGGGCTTCACATGACGGTTACGTCAGTTTCTTTAATTAGTTTATGATTGGGTGGCATCAGATTCATACGCGTAATTCAAATGATTCCATGATTTAATTTAGAATTGGGCAAAATTCAGTTAGTTTTCTCTGGTTTCAAACACATCAGTTGGCGGTATCAAGCTAATAAAAGTACAAAAGAATTAGAGAACATTCAGGACTTGAAATTCTGAAATTCTGAGAACATTCAGGACGTTCTCGAAATATTCTATACACATAAGGGCAAAACGGTATCTTGTTATGAGATGGCATTTCTACCAAGATTACTCATCATATTCATCGGATATATGGAATCATCGCTGGTAATGTCTCCATTTACCTCACACATCTAAGAAATGTTACTTTCACTGTCTTCTTCATGGGTTCTCCTTTTTCTTGGTACCATGGTGCATTTCAAGTGTGATGAACTTGTATCTTCCGATAACTTATTTTCTAAGTCTTCCTGCTGCTCTGACTCAACAGTCTTCTCAGTCTCTTTACGCTGTGTTGATACTTTTGGCTTCTGTTCCCGGTGATGCAACTTCCAGTTATAAACTATATAAGTAATTTCTCCGGCTTTGAAAGCAGTCATTCTATTCCTTGACTTAGTGTGAATTTTTGAGAAATTGCTGAAGGATCTTTCTGTGTCGGCTCATAATACCGATGCTGTTATTATCCTCTATGCGACTTCAGATAATGGGTACTTCCACACAAACCTTGCCACCAAATTACTGGGTTCATTTTAGCAAAACTTGTCCAAATGAACTTATTGCCCCACAAACATTTCTTTGCCTTGTAATGTGCGAAATCCTTCATAACATTATTAACAAGATCTACTTTCATGTTCTCTGCAATCTTGTGTATGAACTCCAATCCATCTAGATGTTGTTCTGGAGTCAAGTCAAACCCCTGTGATGATGGATGGCTCTGGTATAGTGAATCGGCTGAAGTGCTGTAACTTTTCTGCTTTCGAAATTATGAAGAATATTTGTTTCTTCTGCTTTGGACAATAGGAATTCGGGTACAGCCTTTTTTTAGTTGTTCTTCGATTTCTTTGACAGCAGGAAAAACTTGGTGTATGTTACATTCATCAGATTCTAATATATTTATCCAGGAGACTTTTGGCTTAAGAACATATATCAGCTTTTCAACTGTCACTCAGAAAACCTCATCAAGCAACCTTGCTTTGTGGTCTTTGATAAATGCTGTATATCTTGCACTGGTTTCATGAAGAGCTATGCTGTGTAGGGTGACTTTTGTAGCTTTAAATATTTTAAGAGATTTTAAGTAGCTTCCCCAACGGGTTTTACATGGAAGAGTAACAAGTGTGTATGTTTTTATCATTATTAATTGCATGAAACAAAACATTCAAGACCTGAGTATTTCTAACCGTTTTAATTACGTTTACAACATTGTCATAAATGATGAAATAGTAGAACACTTCAAAATAGCATTGCAGACAAAGTTTATCATGTGTGCTATATAATGGTTGCAAATGGGGATCTTCTTGAACTTGAGAAAAGGCCTTCCGCATATATGCCGCATAATCACCAATGAGAACAAATAACTTTCTGGGATCGTATTTCTCAATGACATCAAATACTTATCTCTAATGCACTCAGCAGTGTCGCGGTTACCTTCCGTGTTGTTAAAATGAACAAATATTGGATCGGGGTTTGTAATATTAAAGTTGATTATTCCCTCATTACGAACATTACTCCAACCGTCACATTGAAGATTTAGATACTTCCAATCTTGTTGTGTTTGCATTTCATTAAACTTGGCATCAAGTTGTCCCTAAAATTTTTAACTTATTTGACCATGTGGCCATTATTTTGCAAAATATAAGCTATTTGAAAATACGGTACTTGTAAATTGTTTTACCAACCCCTTTTCAGCCATTGTTTTTTGACTCTTTTACAAGGTCATATGGCAAGTCCTTGAATTATATGAATAAAAATACTTGCGCTGGGCTAGGGTAAATGCAATGTCATATATAAGAAATTAATTGTTGAATTTATTACATAAGTAGTTAACTATCCTTTGCCATTTGCTATTTTTATCTGAACTTTGAGACAACTTATAGACACTGCAAGCCAGCAAACTACTCCCTTATCGCTCAACCCAAAATGTTACTTGATATGTGATGTGTGAGAGCTCATTAACTCATTAACTTACATGTGTTACGGTATGCATATATAGGCTACTTACGTTTTCATCAACTGTCATTATATCCATAAAAGTGATTATGCTATTAGATGAACTTTTTACATTGATGGAGGAATCTTCATATATGAAACTGCATCAGTTTTATAAGTCACCCTCGTCACTAAAGAGTCATCAATGCTTTTATTGTTACTACAACTTGACGTAGGTTATACACTTTCATTCACTTGTTCTGTCCCAGTATTTTGCCAACAATCAGACAAATTTCTCCCTTGTAAACCTTTTAAAATTGTTTTCTTTAGACTTTCAGGATACTTAAAATATTTATACACATGATCTGACATTTCATCTACGTATGCGTGCTTATAGTTTCTATCACATTACTTGCAGTTTACTGATTTATCGCTTCATACATTATATGTGCTCCAAACATTACTTTTCTTTCTACCCATTTTCAGTTTTTTTCTCTCCCTGAATAAAAGAAAACTTAGGAAATTCAACTAAGATAAGAGGCACGTCTACTCTCAAGTCTCAAATCAGTACCAGTACTGAACTTAATTAGAAAAGGAATTGTTCGAAGCAATTTTACCAGACATATATTATGAGTTTCCAGTGTTGCAGGTGTGCATCTTTCTTTAACCACATTTGTATCTGGAAGATTTTATTCTGCTATTTTAGAGCCCACTATGTCTTCTTATTAAGTAATCTTGAAGTTTGTAATAAATACCCATTTTTTGGGTAGGTAAATAAAATTTCGGTATTTACCGGGTATTTACCCATTTTTTATTTACCTACCCAGTGGGTAAATACCCAAGTCCCATCCCTAGTATACAACCAGTGCCTCACAAATAAATTGCATGAATGTAGAAAGGGATAGGTCGTTGTTGGTAGTTTTTGTTGTACAGTATGAAAAAATTGGCCAAAACCATTAGAAACATGTGAAATGCTAAACTAACTAACTAACTCTATGGCCTATGGAACCCGGAGGTTCAATGCCGCGTTCACAAAAGCTCTCCACTGACTTTTATCCTTAGCCAATTGGATCCAGTCTCTACTTTGTATTCCTATCTGCGAGATCCGTCTTAATATTGTTTTCCCATCTGCGCCTAGGTCTTCCTAATGGTCGTTTTCCGATTGGTCTTCCAGTCAAGACTATGAAAGCGTTTCTACTTTCTTTCATTCTTCCTACATGACCTGCCCACCTAAGCCTCCTAGACTTGACGACCCTAACAATGTTGGGTAAACCGTATAAATTATGTAGTTCCTCGTTATGAAGTTTCCGCCATTCTCCATTCCCGTTCCTCTTGGGTCCGAATATTCTTCTCAGGATCCTGTTCTCAAATACTTTCAGTCTATGTTCTTCCCTCAGAGTAAGCGACCATGTTTCGTAACCATACAGAACAACAGGCATGATTATAGTTTTATATATTTTAATCTTCAAATTCTTCGACAGAATTCGCGACGACAAGAGATTTTGAACCGAACAGTAATACGAATTCCCTGCTTTTAGTCTGAATTATCGGTGTACTTGTACTGATGCAGTCTAATACTGTACACCGGGAAACTAAAAAGAGTTGGATTTTTTTTTTTTTTTTTTTTTTACAAAAATTAACTACTACTTCTAGCAACATTCTCAGGTCATGCTCATTTACAAATGTATATACAAATGTATGTTGCGTTGGGAAGTTTGTAGGGGGACCCGGTGGCCCCTGTGGGTGCGCCTCTAGCAAAAAGGATTATTTTGTGGGGAAACAGAGGAGTTTTGATTAAAATATTTTACCAGACTGACTCGTGTTAGTTTCTTTTTTTTCCTTTGCAAACTGTTACGGTTTAGTTGTCTACACCATTTAGTTTTGAATTTTTTGAGCTTTTGTGCTTTGCGTTCTTATAGTCCGTACAAAGTACTGAACTTACTATTAACATGGCTTTGAACAAACATAGGGACATGAATCATGTGTAGTTTGCCTCTGCAGAAACCATCATGCAAGATAAATTCTGATATTGCAGGCCGTCCCCAACCACATTGACTCATCTCCAAGAGAGCTGGATTTCAGGAACATTCCATTGACTTCGGTAATTATACGAAACTTTTAAATCTTAAGTTTTAGGTCCCCACGATTAGCCTAAAGGAGATGGGAGGAAACCGTGAGAAAACAAACGCACACGGTGTTTGACCACCATAAAGTTCACTTGGCGCAAGCTGGGATTGAGCCGAGCATCCTACATCAGAGGTGAACTCTCTACCATTGAGTCACAATAGCCCGGTAATTACACGAGTTATTAGATTAACGAAGATGCTATGCTCATGATGTCTTAGGATAGTTAATTTTAAGATAGAGACTTTCACCAGGTGAAATAAGAAAGATTTGACGTTATGCAAATTCGATTCTGGCTGAGTAAAGACGATGAAGATCATTACGCAGTTGGAAGAAATTACAGAATAGGAGTTAAAACAGATGTGCCAAGTGCTGAGGTAGAGAGTAAAGTGACGGGCGTACCTTTCGGCGGGTCCTATAGAGCCTCGGTATTAGTAAGACGAGCAAGCGATTGTGAGCCTTCTCGATCTCTACGACGTGATGCGTCAGAGGTTTGAAAAGAACCAGTTGTTTTCCGTCGAGGTTTTTGTATGGTCCTATAACTGTCGGTGGAAGAAGACCTTGATATTTCTCCTTACTGGAAGATGCGAAGTCCGGTATGCCAAACATGGATCGTCGTCAATGACTTCAGAAAAGCAAAGTATTTCATCTGTCAATCCAAAATATATAAGCAGACAAAAAACCCTCCAAAAATCATAAAATATCCTTGAGTCAATTCTCTATAGAGTGTATTTCCACTGCTCTTGAAAGTATGTATACTATACTTCGTCACCGTTAGTACAATAACAGCTCTAAGAGAAGCTAGATTTTACCCAGAGAAGATGCCGACTGTCCAGAGCAGTGGTTCTCATCCATTGTGTTTCGACACATTGATGTGCCACTCAGCCTCATAGAGTGTGTTGCGAAATTTTAGAATGTAAAACATAAAACGTTTAATAATTAAATAATATCAATTTTGAGATATACTGTACCAGTCAACGCCACCAGCGGTAGCAACAATGCTCAGCACTACATACAGGTACTACTTCGTAGAAACTTAATTAGTCTTACACTGCTATAATCCATATTATTATTAATAAAATATTTAATACGTGTGTCGTGATGTCGTGAGTGATCTGTAATATGTGTCATCAGTCAAACAAGGTTGAGAACCACTGGTCTAGTCTGCTGCAGCTGCTTTTATATCCAAACTTCGTATGCCATTCTCCTCCTTCGTGGGTGGTGTCTTCGGGTCATACGTTGGATGATGACACTTATCGTCTGGTGGTTGTTATTGTTGTTGTTGAGTATGATGATGTTCAAGATGTGTAGAAAATATTACAGTATTGATAAGAGGACAGGGCAGCTAAGCCGCGATGCAGTATATGTAGGAAACTGTAAACAGTGCAACGAATCCTCATACTGCATAGTCATCCAAATGCATGCTACTCGCCAACGTTGTGATTCAGACACAAGCACTCAGGTTTCGCTCTTCGCATCTTCTCCTGCCTCTTTCTGGCAGCCATGCAGTCAATATACGGCTACGCTTAACGTGGGCTATAAACCATGATCGGGCTTAAATTTGCTGCTATTGGCAAGTGTACAGTCCATCATACATGATCAACTGCCACATATGAATCGTTCTCCATCGCATTATCCCGACTCGAAAAGAATTGGATTACAGACCCATGCTGAAGGTCTCGCTCGTATTAGTATATTTGTTACGAATGTACATACTTTATTTTTAGACCTCTCACAAGTAAACCTTACGTTTGGGTGAATCGAGTTGCTGACTGAGACACATATGAGAAAGTAGTACTAAATGTGGTCAGTATTTCAGTGAAGTTGTAAGTGCGAAGCTCCAGGGGTTTAGGAGATACAGCTACCAGAACATCACATGGAAGTACAGAATAGTCTTCATACAGTTGCAGGTAAAAGCTCTGTAAGACCTCTTGTAACGACAAAAGGTGAATAACAAATATATGGGTACATATTAGGACTAGGGGGAAGTCATATAGTAAGGGTATACCTGACGGCGGCCATCTTGAAATCCGCCATTTTGAATTAAGGTTAAGTTTTTAAAATAGGAATAGGGTCATGTGATACATGATTTAAGGCGCAAATTTAATCAGAAAAACAATGGTGACGTTAATTTTGATTTACGCGCAATTGGTAAAAAGTTACAGGGAAATTAAATATTGTTGCAGCATATGTATTAGTCCTTTACCCCACCTTGTAAATTTTGTGTTAATGATAATAATTAAATTAAAAGCAGGTGGATAAATATTAGGTCCATGGTAAGAGTTGCCTTGATGGCGGCCATGTTCAAATTCGCCATTTTGAATCAGACAAAAGTTTTAAACAAAACGCATAACAGTGACACATGGGTGATATCAATAAAACGGAGAAGTTACTCATTACGCCCAATTTTGAAGTAGTTACTCGCATTGGTATCAATAAAAAGAGAACTGAGCACTAGTCGTCTCGGCTGACCTCGGAGAAGCCCCGCCCTTTTGAAGTAACCACACCTCTATTCTCGAGCCGAATAACTACTCCGCGTTTGATATCAATAAAAATCAAGACTCTTCTGTGATGCTAGTAACTTCTCCAAATTTGTGGAGCAAGCTAAATAGGTGACTCCGTGCGAAATATGGCAGAGTATATGATTGTTTTGCTATGTAGTAAAACTTATAAATTGCATAGAAATGTTGCAAATGGAGATTACAAAAAACATAGGTTCATGAAAGAAAATGTAAAGTAGTTAGCACAACATTTTTTAGGAGAATCAACGGAAATTTGGGGTGGTGCACTACGTAATGACGAAAAGATGCGGGTTTTCTTCCTTTACGTGAGTGATCCGGGATTCCAGGTCTGAATTGAATGTCAGGGGATTCTGTTGTGGCTCAAAGTACTGTGTCTATGACTACTACAAGTGTAATGGATGCGATTATTGCGAAATCTGAAAATTGATTGTTTCCGGAGGTGTGTGTAATATTCAAACAGCAAAGGCAAAGTGGCAAGAACAATATACATTTCCGGGTGCTATCGGAGCACTTGACTAGAAACACGTGGCAATAAAGAAACCTAGTATTTTGGAGACGAATACGCTAATAGGAAGAGCTCCTTCGTGGCTAAGCGGATAGCGTACATGCCTTTGGTATGAGAGACCCGCGTTCGATTCCCGGCTGGAGTTCATATGGTTCGGATTCCAAGTTACTCAGTGGGTCTCGTCTTATATAGCCTCGCTACTGAAAAGGACATTAAACTCAAAACCAACTCAACTCAACGCTGATAGGAAGGGTGTATACATGAGAATATATATTTTTTTATGCCAAGGTGAAAGGGGACATGTATTGTGTGGAAAACGCAATCAGATGGATGTGCTTTATGACGTGACTGGCTGGACTATTTAAAAAAGGAAACAAAAGGACCAAGTGTCTGATTTCGTTCTTAAAGCCAAACAATCTACAAAGACCTTGGACAACACGTGATATGCACTTGTCGTGCTAATCTTGATATTGCTGGATTCCAATCAACATCCATCAGTTCCAAGAAGTTCATTCCCGTGGTTTCAGTATTACTTTCTTATTTTCCGTTTTCTTTTTCAAATTAGTTTTTTTTTTCTTAATGCTCGCTCGGATTTTAAAGATTCTCTTTTGGATTTGTGTCTCATTTGTAGATGTATTTGATATTTCGTTGCATTTCACTGTAATTGCCTTCAAAGCTTCGGCTTTCCTTCGTTTACTTTCTGGTAACTGTGACTTTGAAAGTACCACTGGAACTTTTATAATATCCACAAATGCATTTTAATTGAAACTGTCGTTGCTACTTGTCCCTTCCATGGCGTTTAGGATATTACGCCATAAGTTGAAAAACAACGAAATGACCACGCGACGGAAGGGAGAAATGAATAACTACTTCTTTTATTGATACGACTCAGTGCTACGTGCAGAAGAAGCGCGAGAAAACGTTCATAAATCTGGAGCAGACTAGACCTGAGTAGTGGCTTGTTTTATTGATACAAAATTGAGGGAGGAGATTACTCCAGGTGTAGTTACTCCGATTCTCGAGCAGGACTTCTCAGGAGCAGTTACTTATTTTTATTGATATCACCCATTGGATTTATGGTAAAAATTGCTATTAATAAGGTGTCAATGTTATGCGTTTTGTTTAAAACTTTTGTCTGATTCAAAATGGCGGATGTGAACATGGCCGCCATCAAGGCAACTCTTACCATAGACCTAATATTTATCAACCTGCTTTTTATTTAATTAACACAAAATTTACAAGGTGGGGTAAAGGACTATTACATATGCTGCAACAATATTTAATTTCCCTGTAACTTTTTACCAATTGCGCGTAAATCAAAATTAACGTCACCATTGTTTTTCTGATTAAATTTGCGCCTTAAATCATGTATCACATGACCCTATTCCTATTTTAAAAACTTAACCTTAATTCAAAATGGCGGATTTCAAGATGGCCGCCGTCAGGTATACTATTACTATATGACTTCCACGTAGTCCTAATATGTACTCATATAATTTGTTATTCACCTTTTGTCGTTACAAGAGGTCTTACAGAGCTTTTACCTGCAACTGTATGAAGACTATTCTGTACTTCCATGTGATGTTCTGGTAGCTGTATCTCCTAAACCCCTGGGGCTTCGCACCTACAACTTCACTGAAATACTGACTACATTTAGTACTACTTTCTCATATGTGTCTCAGTCAGCAACTCGATTCACCCAAACGTAAGGTTTACTTGTCAGTATATTGAATTATTTATATTTTATATTTTGTGTCTATGGAAATAATATATTAACCTTGTATGAACATTTCACGTTCCCTGTGCAATGCTCCATTTCTTCTAAAGATATACGGAATCTACAGTACCAACAAGAAAACATACCTGAACTACATTATAAGCTCTCTTTTTTGTTTTTCTGTGTGGATGAGCGTGAATACACAACAACACCTATATGCATAACACATGAATACGTCAGCCTACGTGCTGCGAATACAACGTAAGCTTAGTAAAGAGAAGACCCATTTCTCCTTTGGGAGACACAAATCCAATAACAAACTTCCCTCCATCCTCGAAACATCCATGAAGCTACAGATCCCACGAACTTGATGGATTTATATCATTATGATATAAGTGTTGCGGAATGAGAGATATTATTTGTTCAATACCGCAAGAACTGAGTTTCATATTTCATATGTAGAATTTCAAATACTATCGCGGGCTTATAGAAAAAACGTAGTGTACAGTAACAATTAGTCATGAATCTTTATTTTTAATGTACCAATTGTGAAATATTGAAAAAAAAAACATGTTTTAATTTACCAGAATGTGTGCTAGAATAAAATGCATTAATTTCATGTAAGTTTTAATATATTTACGCAATGTTTGTATTATGCAAGATCCAATTTGTACAATAATTGAGCTCTGAAATGATTGATATTAGTCATTAAGCAATTGATAATGGTCGATATCAATGTCGAATCCATAGATTTTGGCATCCCTAAGTTGATTGGTGATAGTTTTGGTGCCCTCTAAGTCCAAGGTCTGCTCCCAGTTAGAGTAAGACCTCCTAATATTCCTAAGAGGAGAGGGAAATATATAAAAAGGATCGAAAGCGACCGATATTAGTGTCTAATTAAACGTTTTTTTTTTGCATCGCTTAGATAAATAGTGACGCTTTCGTTGCCATGTAAACCCGGTTTAAGCCCTCATTGACACCCAGAAAGTGAAATGGTTACATGTAAAAATGTCAAAATCGACCGATATTAGTGTCGAATCATTTTAGTCATAGTTTTCAGCGTCGGTAAGTTAATTTGTGGTAGTTCTAATGCCGTTTAAGTACAAGTTAAGGTCCCGATGATGGCAAGAGTTCCTTAACTGAAGGGAGAGTGGGAGGGGCAGACATAAAAGTGATTAAAAAAGCTACCGATACTTATATCGAACCCATAGTTTTTGGTGTCGCTTCGATAAAGAGAGATCTTCAGATGCCATTTTAAGTTCAAGTTCGGTTACTAATGGTACTCTGGAAGAGATGAAATTGTATCACGTACAAATAATTGAAAATAACAGATATTAGTGCCGAATCCATAGCTTTCGAGGTTCCTAAGTTGATTGGTAACAGTTCCGATGATCTTTAAACTTAAGTTCAGTCTCCAATAGAGGTAAGACGTAACAAAAATGGTCGAAAATGACCATATTAGTGTAGAATCCATAGTTTTGCGGATCGTTGAAATGAGTAGCAACACACCCGATGCCAGGGAGGGAATAACGAGACGAAAACAATAACAAAAAACGACTGATATTATTATCGAAGCCATAATTTTTTGGGGTTCCTAAGCTAATTGCCGATACTCCCTATATTATTTAAGTCTATTTTAAAATCCCATTGCACCCCTTGCGTGGTGGTGGTGGGTAAACGTCTAACCCATTTGAAATGACGTTTGGAAGATAATACCCATTTTAAGTTGGTCTTTATAATCATACCAATTTGATTAAGGGCGTATTTTGTTGGGATAAGGTTTTACAATATTTATGTCAAAAGTACAGTACCTTCTGTATTTTTTCATTAAATTTTCACTGAAATAAATATTCTAAGGGGAAGGGGACTCAAATATTTCCAATAAACTTAGTTCCCTGTGAGAAGAACTGCATTTCAGTTAGTTGGAAAGGAAAGAAAGAATCTTCATGAAGGAGAGAAAAAATAAATAAATAATAAAGAATAAAAGAGAATTGCTATACTAATAGTTGAATATTCACAAATAAGAACTAATACATCGTAAAACATTTTAAAATTTATGATTTCGATCCCTAAACGTATTATAGTCAAGCAGATTTATTACACGTACTGCAAACTAACAAGACTAAGCTAAGTGGATTTTCTGCGTTGTAAAATATGTTATTAAGGCACTTCCTAGTTATAGTCGAAATATTGTTCGGGGTTTATTATACATTTGATAATTAATAATATGCAGCACTGAGAGACCTTAACCTATACGGCCTTATTACTTTCCTTCTGATGATACAACTAATTATGTAAACACTATCAATATTATCAATTTTCCAATAGTTGCTAGGTCTGAAGTTTGAATCCTGCGTCTCTATTATGCTCATCCCATCTGTTATGCTGTTTCTGTGATTGTGTGCTTACTATGTATTCGGAATTCTATATCTCCTATTCCTTCGTTACACATTTTTTTTGGGGGGGGGGGAGGAATGGGAGTGTTATAAATGGGAGAGCACAGCGGGCATTTGGCTGCTGGTCTGGCGGACCAGCGTACCCCAGACTATACTTGGGAGATGTTATGATTTCAGAAAGTTATTTCAAATAATTTCAACACGGCCAATACACCAAGATTAACTATTTAGACCAGTAACTAGAAATTAATTATCTAACAGAGATGTTCATTTCAGCAATCGTAGCACCAATAATGCATATCAAGTCTCAACGATAAGGGCGAGCTAGTAAACCCACTCGTATTGTGAAAGAAAATGCATGAATCGGTACACATGTGTGAAACATCCCATGTATGTGTGTGTGTGTGTGCGAAATTAATAAAATGAAATAAAAATGAGATTTGGAAATAAATGCGAGAACACTAACGTTCTTAAAATGTAATCAAAACAAAAGCACGCACCAATAATTATGAACAAAAATATGTAAACCGAATATAGCCATTAGAATTTAATTAAATCCTAATTTGTATGTTATTAAATATATAAAGACATATCAACATGGAAAATAGTTAAATATTTATCAAATTAGTCATTGAATCAAGGTGAGCTAATTTTACATAAAACAAACATAATGAGATATATTTTGATCAATATTATTATCAGAAATCTATTATATTCCGAACAGGAGAATAGGGCTTGGGGCTACTAACACTTTACGAACCATAAAGTGTAAAAAGATATTTGTTATGCCCACCTTATGAAGAATGTTTACTATGTAGATAATGTCCTCTTTAGATAATACCCTACAATAGATGAATTTGATATACGTGTAAAACAATTGTTTAAACATGTAATTCAGCATATAGAACAAATATTCTCAATAAAGTATGTATACTGCTGAAAACTATCAATAGGTGTACGTCTGTTGTATTCAATTCGTAACAAATAAATAATTTACTGTCAAGGGAATGATTAGTAAACAATAATATCTGTATGTGTTTATAACGCGTTTTCACGGAAACATTGAAGAGGAACGCACGAGATAATTTCTATTAAACAGAATACTGTTACTTAGTTCTTCTTTAAGGTAGTATCACAACTTGAAATGCTTCTCTTTACACTGAAATTTGAATGTAGAGGACTTGAAGGGTCATTTGTAATAGTCAGATTGTGAAATACTGGTGGAGCTATGGTTATGCTTCCTGTTAAGTGGACCGTTCGGGATAAAATGGAAAGGAAAATGGGTGAACGAGTTGAGGAAGGAAGGACAGGAAGAGGAAAAGAAAAGAGAATGAGAGATAGTCGAGGAAAAAAGGTAATAGACGAAAAGAAGAAAACTAAAAATAAGAAGAGAGAATTGAATCGGAAACCGATGTTGGAACCAGCGAACCACAGGAAACATAACTTCTTGATTCTAGAAAAGGAAAACGAAAAGAAGAGAGACGGAGATTGTCCTCTCCGTATGAGGTTTTCTTGCTCTGACTGAATTACCTGTCTTCTTCTCGAGAAATTTAGTTCGAGAACAGATTTCGTATCTCATCACTGGAAAAAGGAATTCCTCTGGCAAAATTGTTACTATTGTTGATGGTGCAATGGATTTTTCAGCACTACCAAGAAAAGGAGGAAAATAAAAGTAACGGATATTTGTGAAAGGCAGACGAGAAAGATTGCGTTAAGTTGATAGCAGAAATAGGACACCATATTTTTTCTATAACTGCAATACAATCAGAAAAATTTCCAACACATTGGAAACAAATACGAGGTATGATCCAAAGTTGTGGACCCTTCTCCTGTAGTTCAAAAACGATTTAAATAAATAAGTGTTATTATGTGAGAGTTAACTTTAGACTTGAAGGTATAAGTGCCAAATTTAAGACGTTTTAAGGATAATAATCAACATTGTTAACGGTATGGGAAACAATTAGTCGTAAAGGAGTACTATGGGCAGGTCTCTTAAGCATGACTCTTTCAACTGAATAAAGTTCTCCTTGTGAAATAATAACTAGTGTCTTCGTCTTCTATGGAATTCTATAGACTTCAAAATTTGAATAATCTCAGATGTAAACAAGGGGGATAAATGTGTTTAACTTTTTTTTAATGGTACACATTTCGGAACTTAATTATTTAGTAACAACAATATTAGGGTCAGTAGAAATGTTTATTATATCCCAATTTATAGCCTTGAGATCCCTATAAAAATTATAAAATTCAGCTTTAGAAAAGTTGTATTCATTGCGAGGAATGTTTACATCATGTGGAGTTTAATGAGCAAGAAATAACTCAAATGTTAACGATGGATGATACTCATCCACAGGAAGAAGTGGAAAAATACATTCTTCAACGTCAAAACAGAGGGCAAGGGTTTTATTATTTGAATTAGGTATATTATTAACCCTAAGACAGACATAAAATAATTTAAAGTTAAACATAGAGAATTGCCGTTTAAGAGATCTGTGAAAGAATTACGAATCGAAGGTATATTATAATCGCCAACCATTAAAATATCACAATTATATATGTTCTGCAACTCCTCGACAAATGCATACAGAGATTCAGAAGCATATAAAGGCAGAGGGAATATATGTTGTTACAAGAATAAAAGACTCACAAGAATTATAAACAAATCCTAATATGGAATAGAAAACCAATGTATACAGAACAAAGTTGAAGTAGCGTACGGAACAGTCAAGCAGTTTGGGTGAATACATTGTTACTCATATGTTCATGTGTTCAAATTCTGAAGTAGTTTAATTTTATTTCTTCTCCTGATCTACGCAAAAACAGAACATTTCTTTGAATAACCCTATATCATTTTTTCTTTTCAAATTTTATTAGGAAATTGCATTATATGCATTGCAATGAATAACAATGCATTATATGCATTGTTAATGTAAAATGCCTAGTGGAAAACAGGGCATTAAATTTCTTCACTATTCTATTATTACCCTCACGAGCACCCCTATTATCAGGGGTTTGGTTCTCGTAGGAGCTCATGTCGTTCGAATTCCACACTGAGTTGTGGGTCCATGTCTCAAATAGACCCGCTGCTAAGAGTGATGCTAAACTCTAATTAATCAGTTATAATAATCTAAGTTGTAACACAAAATTATTCCGCCATGTTTTCTTAACAAATTAAATATAGCGGAGTCTCTTTAATTAGAAGTCCAAGGGGACAGGAAAAAAAATCGAATTATCCAAAATTCGAATTAACCAAAAACTCTCATTTTAAAGTAAAATCAAGGAAACAAAATAGCTGTACTGTATATAGAAAACTAACATGCAGTGCACCCTACCTTGAAAAGCACCTTACCTTTTAAAGCACCACATTTTCGTAAGGAATTAGAATACTCTCCGCGATTCGACATTGTGCATAATGCAAGCCAATAGATCACAAACGAATCCTCTTACACTTTTGTCACTGCTTTTAGTTCAGTTAGTTGGAATTGCACAAATGTCTCGCACAAGTCATTTGCTAGTGGAGGACAGGGTCGAAGGTCATTCACACTTCTATAGAAGGGATGGACACTTCCAGGTTATTGAGAAGGAAGAGAGATGCATACCAACCACCGTCTGCCAGATTCTCTAGAGCGCGAGGGGATCCAACTGAGGTGGTATCAACAAATAATGCTTTCTATTTCCCACTGTCGCCTCTGCATAAGATAACAGATAAACAAAAACCAATTGGAATTACACTGTTCTGTTTGTAATCTGTAACACTACACATTGTTTGTAACACTACACATTTTTGCACTGTAAATACTTCGAATTATGCAAACAGGAGATTCAAAAGTTTGATTTATCCACGATTTTTTACCATTGCTTTAACCACAGTTTTCAAGGGGAATAGCCTTTAGTTCGAATTATCCAATAATTCGAATTATCCAAGTTCGAATTAAAAAGAGTCCGCTGTAGTTGATTTGTTTCTTGTTATACATTTTCAAACGGCAAAATCATAGCTTTTGTAGACATGAATGGAGAAATATTTATGTTGTTCTTATCATAAGTACTATGTATAATCAATTTATCTGGGAGAAAGGTACTTAACTCTAATTAAAATTCGAGTCTGTTTTGTATACCACTTTTCAAGTTCACTCTTATAAAAAATAGTGCAGGAAATTGACATTAAATCCCAATTAATAAGTAATCAATTAATCAATTTAATACAGGAACAGATATGGCAAAGTGTTGTAGAAAAACAAGAGTGATATCGAGTATACGTAAGTTAGGATTTGGAAATATCAAGTTATAAAATGTATTGAGGCTTCGGGAAGACATTTATTACTATTTAAAAACAACATTATGAAACCTCACATGGGTCATTTTATTCGGTGATTCTCTGACACTGTTCTGGCAATCCCATTATGCCGTAGCCGTAGAAAGTTTGTAGTTTCTGGTAAAAAAAAAAAAAAAAAAAAAAAAAAAAAAAAAAATGCAACTCGTAGTGTTTACTGACTTCGTTTCAAACTAACTTAGTACTATTCAGAGAATTCCGCAGAGATCTAAACAAATGACAACCTGACGGTAGCAGGTAAGGGAATATGGTGGATGAATTAAAACCTCACAGTTAGGATCACGCAACTTCTACGGGTTGTTAAAAATCTCTGGCGTTGTCAGCTTGGTATACGACACCCTTTTTGTTGATCAGTTACAACCGTTTTTATTGACTTGCTAGCGGCACTCAAACTAATTGTAAACAGTTCAGGCCCGAGTGTATCCTTCTTCCCTGCGACAGCAGCTTGTGATACACGATAACCTTCTAATCCCACAAAATTCAGAGCATAATTTTGCTTGGCGTCAGTATGGGCTTTGTCACAGACTGCTAAGCTTCTTTTCACTTCGCTCACAATCATTTGACGAAATTTTCATCGAAATTCCTCTAACCCACCGAAAATTCCAGGAAGAAAGCTACTAAATCATATTTTGGCTGTTGCTTTTAGATAAGTCTTTCCTATAAACAGCACAAATTTATTCTTGAATGCGCAGCTTTGTGTCTTTATTGGACTGAAATTGTATAACGTGGGACAGTTTTGTGGGAAGTTCACACATATTTACTGCGAATACCTTACGCGTGATGATAAGAACTCCAACACATTTCGTATATCTACTAGCTTCAAATGCCAGCTGTCAAAATGTGTTAGGTCTGACCCGCAGTGACTGAAATTGGATTCATTAACCTCACAATCAGATCGTGACAAAAGGCAAAATACTTTCCAGACTACCTGATATTTTTACTATTTAATGTTTGGCAAAAGCATTTCGCGACCTCATTGGTTCACGCTAAACGCCAATTCGACTGCCACGTAGTAAAGTGCAAATTATTCAGAAGGAGGTTTCCTTGTGTGCAGTTTCGTTCTATTTTTCCTATAAACAGGGGTAATAGTGGATCTGAAAAGGTAGGGGAACGGGTGACGTCACACCTTCCCGTTCCTATCTTTGTCGATTGTAATTTTTTAGGAAGTGGGGTGACGCGATAGATATTTTTTGAAAGTACAGTAACGGTGTCCTTCCGCCTCCCCCTCACTTTTAGCCCTGCTTTTAAAGTACTAAAAGTCAATCAAGTATACAACATGTTAAATGCCATCTTCTAATTTAAATTCAAACTTACTAGTTGGTAAATAACACAAGGAAAACCTATTAATACCTTAATTTTAAAAGAACGGTAAATAAAAAATTAATTTATTAAATTTTTTGTAACAAATATTATAGTCATTCTAAATCTAATTAATATTTTCGTTTAGTTTCATCCGATTTCACTCAATATAAACGAGCCCAATAATGTTCACAATATTTTTAAAAGTAATCAAAAATACGATAGATTAATGGAGAGATCTCATTGAGCTTAACAAAATAATATAGTTCAATTTTCTCATGTATTGTTTCCTAGAAAATCCAGCAAACCTAATATGTTTGTAAATCTAAAAATTGATGTATTACAATAAACACTAGTCAAACTGACACATTAAAGTATCTACTGTATTAATCAAGCTTGGGCCTTGATAAATACCGAGTTAGTCTGAAGCCTGGACTGCACTTCTAGGAATGAACCCTTAGATGGAGCTGGAGACTTGGATGGCTAAACCCCCATTCTCACGAAATATAAAATTGTATGCGTATCTATAGCCAAGTATTATTTCGCTTTCTTTACATCCTACAGTCTGAAAATCTTTGCAATAAATCGTACATGTGCCTTCAAAGCAGCGACTGTTTATATTGAAAGAGTTCTGAATATGATACGATTCCATTTTCAAAATTATGAGAAATTTAATTTTCATGAATGGTACATGCAAATAAGTGAATAAATTATAATAAACTTAATTTTATTGCGTAAAATAATAGTCTACCTTTGTATATGATATATAATAAAGAACATTGAGTAACCATCCAATTATGGAGGTGACAAAAATGAAAGTAACATTTTGAAAACTTAGAAACAGTTTCAAAACATTTCTGATAAAGCACGCCAAGTTTGATGAGAAATAATTTATTGTTGACTTCTTACACACTAATTAAATTGGAACATTACTACTATATATTAGCATTACAGCCTAAAATATTTTTCTATTAACGGCAGTTATGAATCAACCTCTCAAAATCAACAAAGAAAAGCGGAATGAACAGCACGAACTTTTGATGTAAAAGTTCGCACATTATTGACTACACAGAGGTGATAACGCATTTTTCAGACATGTTTTTGGTACGTTTTGCAATTCTTATAAAATACGTGAGTAATGAAGTTCATTTATCAAACCAACTTTTTCAGCAGCATTTTTTTAAAGACAGAAGATTTCCCAATTTAATCGATAATTTCATCATTGGAAATTTTTAGCAGAATTTCCCTTATGGCCATAAGCATAAATGATTCCAGAATATAATTTTACAAAGACGAACGCGTACGAGTTTTAATTAATTTAAGATAACTGAATGCTCGCTCACACGATACTTGAGTAACTGAAAGAGTTATCAAATATTTGTATACAGTAAACAGTGTTTGGAAAGTGGAAACACGCATATATATCTTAGTAGCAGCATGTAGCAACACAAGTAATACTATTTATACGGATGATTTTCGTTGCACATCTTATAAGATTGGCCTTCTGAAAAAGGGACTATGCAGTCCTTAGGCTCACTTTCGCTCTCCGAGGCACTACACTCCGTAGATGCACTCCCCTAGGATGAATTATTCCATATAACACACGCATAAATACAATTCAAACTATATTATTAATTCAAATTATATTATTAATTATATTATCTATTAGTAGTGTAACTAAGATCGCGTGCCCCCAACCTACCGCAATATTCGCAAATGAGCCCCCGTCAATATTCGTGCACTATTGTTAGATATACCGGATTAGAAACCCTGTCTTGCTCTCCTCTTCCTCTTTATAGACTGGAACTTCAAACAACTGACATCAGAAATGGACACCTTCTACCCGAATTTTGAAAACAAATAAAAAATAAAATAAAAATCATATACTAAAAAATAAATATTTGCAAGAAAGGAGTGTGCGTTTCCATTGCGATTCAGTATTTCCAGTGTACTTTATATACATACGATTAAAATAAATTATCCCAGCTTCGTAATGCCTTTGTTACGCTTGGATAAGAACATGGAGAATATTCCTTGAAAATCCTCCTCCAGTAAGGAAACCGTGTAGACATGGAGTTGGAAACGCGAGTTGTGGCGTTGGAAAGAAGCGGATACCCTGAGCACAGCGGAGATGTTAGAAATCGGTCCCGTGGCCGGAAACCCAGGAATTCAGGTCCCACATGTTTGGGATGAGGCCCCTTTTATTCGATATCAAATATATTGCGCTGTCCCTTACTGACATGCAGCACCACAGTATTGTCTTGTAATGTTCGGTTGAATAACATTTAGGCTGGATAATAAGAAAACTTACTTTTGTGAGCAAAAAGATTGGAGAATATGGCATGAACATCCTTTGGAGCCCAATTTCTTGGGCATCGGGCCAAGGGCCAGATTTACATCACCAGTGTGCTAAGCGGAAACCGACCCTTTCCGATGCCACCAACCACATCCAAAAACTCAATGCTTCATTGGCGAATAAAAGTGACCCGACCCTGTACTTTCGTTGTCCGATATCTGGAGACATCAGGCTCCGGGTTTGATTTGTCACATCACAGCTGTGCTCTGGGGACCCTGACCTGTCCATTGCCACATTGCGCGTCCAAGAACTACATATTTCATTGGTGAATAAAAGGGACCTAAGCTCAAAACTTCGATTTCTAGGTCTTCGGTCCCGTTTCCTAACATCACCGATGTGTTCAGGTGACCATTATTTATCATCATCACTCGCATCCAACAACTCCATGTCTAACACGGTTTCCTTACCGCAGGAGAATCAGCTCCATGTTCTTTATATGTTATCGATTACACATCACATTATTGAATACATAAATTATACAAGAGATTACATTTTCCAGTTAATAACTTACAAGTATTTTTGATACTTTTTAAATTGTCTTATTGATTTTTCAACAAACAAGGCTACGGGTTGGTCAGGGACCCCCATTTCCCTAGTGCTGTGGGCCCGTTACTATGAACCAGAACGGAGTTTTGAGTTAGTTATAACTAATCGAGCATAATCATAAGTGATTTTGCAGAGGGCAGGGCCCACCTGGAAATTTCCGGGTGTCCGGGCTCACAAGTCTGCCTCTGGTCATAAATCATAACAAGCTAAATGAAATGATATGCTTGTGGATAAATTCTCTTGCATAATTATCGAGAAATGAAAGTAAGCAATATTCATGCTGTTAAAAGGTATGCCGTTCATTGCCAATTTGATGCATTTGATAGCTTTTATTCTGCTTAATAGATATAGTTAAGTATACAATAACCGCTAGTAGATTGTATCAATTTTTTGAAATGAAAAAATGAAATCTTCAATTTTACGTCCCACGGTTATGCCGGTTGGGCTAAAGGAGACGGTGATTATGAGAAATGAATGAAATGATGGAATGAAGAAAGTGGGAGAAAACGGGAAAACCCCGAGAAAACCCACGAGCACGGTGTTTGTCCATCACAAAGTCCACACGGCGCGAGCTGGGATTGAACCACGGACCCCACGCACCGGAGGTGAACGCTCTACCACTGAGCCACCGCGCTCCTTATCCATTTTTTGTTTGATTTCTTCCAACACTAACACACACACACACACAGTAATGTACATAATTCTAAGATTGGCGCACACTCTTCTAACAGCAACATAGTTACTGCTAACAGTCACACACCTAATCCTAACAGTGACTCATATAATTCTAACTATGACGTTCATACTTCTAACGCATATAGGTATACTACTTGCAAATTTAAAGAAAGGGTTCTTTCCAGCGTACAGTATATGCAAGAGCAATATCGTAAGTGCTGCTAATATGTATTGTGTTAGGTAAGAGCTTCAAATTTATTATAGGATTAAATTTTACTGAAACCGTTTTATGAACCGTGTAATATGGCAACATTGTGGTTGTTCTGACTTATTTAATTGCATATCGTTTTTCTGGCTGTTGACTCGTCCGTTCGAGTAACAAAGAAATTTCAAACATTAAGAGCTCGCATGGTTTCCTAATTGATGATTTCACTTTTTAGTCTTTGGTGTCATACAAAACCCTTTCATGCGAACTGCTGCTTTAATACAGCAAAGCTCCATTCATTTACGGATTCCGTAGTATGTAGTTTTGGCAAGCATTCACAGACGTCCTAATTTTTGCTGGACAGACACACTTATCATAGCTTAGTCGTCCGTCCTCCACCCCCTTTAACTAAACTTTTTTGTGTAGAGTTTCCAATACATAAGGTCATGGTTATAAATTGTGGTCAGGGGTATTGTGTTCGGTTTCCGAGAATGGAGACAAAGTCTCTTCTCTTGTAAGCTTATAGCATTATCTGCTACAAGAATATTGCATTTCCTGTTCTTTCTACTTTAATGGTTGAGTGGAAATTGTAAATGTTTTTGTCAGATCTAATTTTATCCTTTAAAAGTAATATGACCCCATTTTGCAGAGTTCTAAGTTAGAAAAATGTTTATGGAAAATGAAAAGATGTACAAATCAATACCGTTATTCTATGTTAGAAATGAAAATTTCGTTTACACTTTTAGGAGAATGAGAGAGAGAAATGTGTTCTACTTGATGGATTGCATCATTCAGGCTCGAACCTAGCTATATCAAATTACATTGTCTGAATTCAATAATATGTTGGCATTATGATTAAATGAATGCATGTTGTTTCAGCTTTGAAATTTGCGTAAGTACACATATGACTATTATTATTATTATTAACTTGGCAGCTGTTACCAAAATAATGGAAGCGCCTGTAGTTTGATACAATAAGATGCGTGAGGTAGTAACACTGATGATACGTGTGCAACGTTTCGCCACTGTTTGTGATATATTAGGTGATCTTTTGCAGTACGTATGGTGGAGTAGTTCGTAGGCATGTGTTGAAGCTGGTGATACAAAATGTAGTTCTCTCTGAGTTTCAAAGAGACCAAGGGTTCGCAGTTAATTGGTTTAAGATTATTATCTAAAGAAAGGCACGAAATTTCAGATGTGAATCCAATAGCCAATTCGGAAAGCTTGGTTGCGATTTTTTATTCGAAACTTTTCAGGGCAAACTAAGTAAAGGCCAAATACTTATCGCCAAAATAAAATATTTTGTTCCTTTGGCCTAAAGTGACCAGCGCATGGAAGAGTGTCTAAGATGATGACTACCTAAAAATCTGGCAAAGCTTCATGAAGCGAAGGAGAAGTTTAAGTGACAGGGATTACCGAACACTGAAAATGGTTGTAACCTAAAGATAGAGCGAATATGGTAAAAGTGGCTGTTGCACTTAATCAGCACCTGGAACAGCCTATTGTAACAATCGCTTTCCCATGAGAGTTAAATAATATGAATATTTACAGTCAAATTCAATTTTTCTAACCGCTGGTCACAGCCAAATACGCTTTAACGCAAAGAAAATGGAATCTAGAAGATACCAAGTGGACCGCCGATAACTCGAAACGTGTAAAATTGCCCGTTCTTTCCCCATACTTCTGAAAACAGATTGTGTTTAACTGTTTATGTACGACGACAAACATAAAATATTATGCTCGAACTATATTATCCCTACCGTGAAACAAGTCGGTGGATCAGTGATGTTGTGGGCTGCAATTTTCTGACATTTAGTGTCCTCTGATTTCATTCACAGAATAGACTGCCACTGATTATATAGACATTTCAAGGTATCATATCATCTGTAAAAATTCTTAATATATATTCACAAAAGCTCATTACAAGTCATTATTCTGTCATAGAGAATATTTATTTATAGACACAACATGCTGTGTCGTTCATAAAACCGAATCACAATAAAAGTTTAATAACAAAGGAACAAATATTCCTTTATAAAAGCTTTGGTTCACAGTCTTATGCATTAGAAGTTGTCAATGGTCACGTTAATTTCCTTAATTGACTATTAATTTGTCTTCTTTTATCCGTCTTCTGGCAACTTACACTGAATGTCATTATTCTTGGCTAGACGTGATATAGAAAAAAATATGTTAAAGGTATGAATTAAAGAAAACTAGCAAACCCACACGTCCTGCGCAAGCGCAGGGCACTGAATTTAAGACGTCCTCGAATCTAAAACTTACCCCGATTTCGCTGGGTTAAATTAAGTAAAAATAGTAATATGTTCCGCTTTCACTATTACTAAAGCGCTCTTTGATATCGGTCATTTTCGGTGATTTTTATACAGGGTGTTAATGAACTAACCAATAAACTGTAAGAGGTGATTCCTCACATCAAAATAAGGGGAAAAGTTCATATGGACCTAAGGCGAAAAGTGCATAGTTCCAGAGCTAGGGCTGTACAAAATCGTGCAAAAGCCAAATTTCAAGAGGTCCTATTTCGAATTCCAGAAACTGTGGGTGGTGGTCCTTATCAGCGTAAAGGAAACCAAGCATACACAATCTAAAAGTGCATATTTCGTCAATTTGCACTAAGTGTACAGGGCATTCCGTACAGGGTGTAATTCTCACATATGCTCTCAATAGAGTTTTCAGATATACCCTGATTTCAAGGAGGGTTCAAACTAGGCAGGAGGTAAGCCTTCACAACTATGGACATCCAATGCTTCGGAGGGAAGTTAGAAGTGTTAGGAACCGGCAGCTTCATGTCTTCTTGTGTTCTGAATAACGTGTGATGCGATGTATTTCGTGACAGTAAATTTCACGTTTTCTTCACTTACAAGCGTGAAAGAAAACATTGCAGAATGCGTTCTCCTGAGTACGAGAAACCATGCTGCTGACGATCCTTAACACTTCCGACATCGTGCCAAAGGATTCCATTTGTTCACTACTATCAAGATTTATCGTTTGCCTGCTTAGGACCAACCATAAAGTCAGAGCATATCTTAAAATTCGGTTGATGGCATGTCTGGGAATTTCACCCTGTATGGAATACTCTGTACACCCATTAAACATTAATGAAATATGTATTTTTAAACTATACACTTTTTGCCATAGGTCCATACGAACTTTTTCTCTTATTTTGATGTAAGGAATCACCTCTTAAAGCTTGTCGGTGTAGTTCATTAACACCCTGTATATCCCCCTCCCCTTCTCATGTTGCGGGGCAAGGCGTGATAAAAATTATCCCAGGCTTGAATTAAAAATTTGATCGAGATCGGTTGGGCGGTTCAAGAGTTAAGTTCTATTTATTTTTATATATTAATCTCCTCTTCCCCTCCTCCTTCCCTAGGTTCTACAATCAAAGTAATAATATTTAGAAAAAAAAATCCAGGCTCAAATGTCATCTATATTGAAAATTTGATGTAGATCTGTCAGGTAATTCCAGAGTTATTAAGTTTTACTTATTTTTATATAACTCCCCCTCCCCTCTTCCTTCCCTAAGTTCAACCTTCAAAGAGATACGATAAAACCCAGCCCAGGTCCGAACCTCATCAATGTTGATAATTTGATTAAGATCGGTTCGGTGGTTTAAGCGTGATGAAGTCACAAAGACAGTCCTTTTGTTTTTATTTTTTATTTACATATATGTTCCCCTCTCCCCTCTCTTTTATGCCATCAAAGTAAAATGACGAAAACATCCCAGGTCCGAAACTTATCTATGTTGAAAGTTTGATCGAGATCGGTTGGATGGTTCAAGAGTTATTAACTCACGAATATGGTTACTTTTATTTTTATATTTGATTTTTGTATATTCCCCCTTCACATCGTCCCCTACGTTATTCCGTCAAAGTGAAATAGTTTGAAATGAAAATTTGATCGAGCTTAGTAATTTGGTTCAAAAGTTATAAGTTTTATTTATTTTTTAATAATTCCTCCTCCTCCCCCTCCCCTAAGTTCTACCGTCAAAGTGAATAGCTACAAGCACTCCCAGCCCAGAATTGCATCTACGTCAAAAATTTGATCGGTCGGGTGGTTTAAGAGATTAAGTCATAAACATAGTTACTTTGAGTTTGGATCTAAAGTTATTTGTTCACAGACACCGGTATTAATATATAGATTGAAGGCCGAACCCAAGGTCGGTGACGTGGACCTGTAATCAAGTTTATTTGGAGGCTAGGCAGTGTAATGACGAACGGCCTAAGATATCAGAAACCATTTAGTATGATGGTTTGTGTGACCACCAATTGCACCACATTCAAGCCCTGGTGGTAGTTCGGAGCCAAAGTTAAGGCAGGCTGCATATTGACCAGGGGTCAGGCCAGCCAAGATGAGGCAGAAGTGGATGTAAAGATTAAAAGGCCTAAGTGCATTGTCCGCATGCCACAATCACGTTGGGGAGACCTTTGTCTACAATATACGTGGGGAAATATGCAGTATGATGGATTGTTCTATTGTTCGCAATCCCCTGCAAGTATCGCGCTCAGTTTGGTTGTCGTCTCCTCAGGTGAATATACGGCTGGCCTAATAATAGGTCATATCAGGTGCGCATTCAGAAATTTTGTTGGGAGGGATCCAAGCTTTGGAAGGAGGTCCAATACTACAAGCCACTACGTCTATGCACGAAAAATGGCGGCTATGGCAGTTGTATCACGAAAAAATAGTGGTGTCCTGTAAGAAGATAACACACAAATGTATGAGATGCTAATGACGAAAACGTGTAATAACAAAAGGTATTGACCTAGTATCACATATTCTCTAATAAATAGTGCCTAATAAATGCAACCAGTTAGATTTATAACAATTCCTGATGAACCTAGGCACTGAAAACAAAAAAAGAAAATATGTTGAACATACCCTGAAAAATAAGGTGTTGAAACAACACAAAATGACTACCACTTTAGCGTGTTACTTGTGTGTTAATTCAGCACCAAGCATTTCGCCTTCTGAGCATATCAGAAATAACTCGTTACTACCTGAGAGAATTTGCATTGGTATTTATTGTTTAATATGAGCAAAGCTTTGCGAAATATATTTAGCATTTGTGCCAAGTAACGAATAATGCTCTATGTTTCCTGTTATCGATCACAATAATATTGTTGTAAACCTGTGAACGTCTGACAACAGTTACATAAGCAACAGTTCTGCCATCTTCTGTTCATACGTGCTAATACACAAGAATAACAAATAAAGAAAATAGATGGTAGCACTGACCTCTGTGTAACTGTTATCAGATGATTCACAGGTTTACAACAATATTATTGTGACCGATTACGAGAAACATAGAATGTTATTAGTCACTTGCCATAAATGCGAAATGTATTTCGCAAAGCTTTACTCATACCAAAGAATAAAACACGATTCAAATACTCACAACCAGTAACTAGGTATTTTGGATGTGCTCTAAAGGCGATGTCTTGGTATCCGAACTGGCCACCTGGAATCTCTAACCAGGTAAAAAAATAGGGTATCCGTAGCTGGCGGAGAAAAATAAGCAAGTCCTTTAGTATTTCCATCCCCAATTGTTGATTTTATTCGCGATCTTCGTTTATACGGTTGGATTACTTGCCTCTTTGGGGTTTAGGAAACAACCGTCGAATTGATTATAAGCCTCCACGGAGGTAAACAGGCGTAATTGATCATAAGTTGACGACCTTGCTATTTCTTTGGCTTTTCGATTTATTTTATTCTCTCCTCTTCGGAGGTAGAGCTACCGAAAATCAGTTGACGACCTTGGCATCTCTACCGGCTAAAGAATATATTTTCTACTTACTCTTTCATTGCAAAGAAATAGGTCCTTCCTATGATGGCCACGGGACACCACCCAGGGTTACCTGCTCAGGTTCTCGATCCACCCGCTAGTGAGAAACGCAAAGCTCGCAGAAGAAATTCTACTGCATCAAATTCTTCCTGCAACACCGAATCGTGTTCGGTACGCTCGCGTTCTCGATCACCACTTGTGTGCGATACTTTTGTGCAACCAGGTACACCTCCATCAAAACGCCATCACACAAATCGAGACACCGATGACAACCATAGCGATATCGATCAGGACTTCCCAACCCTTGAGTCTACTCTGAAACCGAAGTGGTATCCATTCAAACTCACCAACTATGATACTAAATTCGAAAATCCAAAACTTCTGCTCCAGCAGATCACTAAATATCTTCGAAGGGAAGCTGTATCGGAAATTATCAAAACTCGGAATGGCATTATTATTCGATCTACTGATCCTCGATTTGCAACCATCATTCGTAATAAGTTCTCTTACGAGATTTTCGGCAAGCAAGCCAAGCTTGAAAAGCTGCAACCACCAACTGCTAAACAACCTCCGCCGCCCAGGAAAGCACCTTTCTTATCTGTAGTTATCCGTGGCGTCGACCCTATCATCCAAGACGGCGAAGTAGAGGAAGAACTGAAGCTCGAAGGCATTGCCATCCATAAGTGCATGCGTATTCGCAATAACCAAGGCCCAACTTACATGGTGAGAGTCCTAACGAATTCGCAAGATGCGATTGACACACTACTTTCCAACGGCGCATACATCTTTAAGAAACGCCACCGTGTAGAACCTTCTCGAACTGCACAACCCTTACCGATTCGATGTGAGAGGTGTCAAACATATAACGACCATACTACAGCTAATTGTAAGAGAGCTTCGAAATGTGGTTATTGCTCTGGTCCCCATGCTACTAATCAGTGTACAAATCTGAAAACGCCACCTGTTTGCTCTGCCTGTCCTGAGAGTCATCCGACATACAGCTTTAAATGTAAATCACGCCCAGCACCTGACACCACAAAACCAAGTCTAGTTGTTCCAGTTCGGCTTCATACAACACAGCAAACTCAAATGCCTCCTACACAAACGCAACAAACTGTAACTGTAGCTCAGCTACTCTCCTTCATAACCATCGCCCTTCAAAACATACATCCCTTTGATAGGCCACATGTTCTTCAGCAAATTCAATATGCTGCCAGAAATGTTTTTCATATTAACCTCAATGCTACATACACCGGACAATCTGTTTATTTCCACGCTGCCCCCCTCGAAACAGCAGTCTAAGCATAAAGTGATCATGGAACTTGTGTTTATATTTCTTAATATCCGATCGCTACTAACGCACAAGCTTTTGTTCGAGCATCATCTTCTTGAAGAAAAAGCTAACGCATTCCTATTGAATGAAACGTATCTTACATCCAAGCAAAGCTGTAAGATACCACAGTATCAACTTCTACGTCACGATAACACTGTTCCAGCACAACGCGCAAATGGCGGCGTAGCTATTGGCTATCCTGTTACTCTTGCCATCCGACAACATTTCCTCACATTTCGACTTCCGGAATACCTTATAGTCACGACGTATTTTCGCCAACTGTATGTCACTCTTGCAACCATCTATATACGTCCAGGTCACCCTATCCCACTTAACTTCTTTCATTATATCTCCAATAACTTCCGTAACTATATCATTATGGCAGATATTAACATTCATAGTCGGCCAGAGCGAGAGAAACAACAGTTCATTAACTTCATTGAAACAAACACGACAGGCATCATTCATCAACTTCCAGCGCACACACGACCCATCTCACAAACCACCCCAGACATTGTGATTACCTCTGCCTCCCTTCATAATCGCTGTAATGTTACAGTTCTGGGGAATCTGGGTAGCGATCATTTACCAATCAAGTTAACAATCACATGTTTAAAATCTTCTCAAACCCTATCCAGTCATACTGCTCGACGTATCCTGCGTTTCGATAAAGCAAACTGGGAAGCTTATAGAACTGATATAGCTACTGCGTTGGCGGAAACTCCTAGTCCAGAAACCGAAGAAGCACTTTATACTACACTAGATACTATCAACACAGCACTTCAAAATGCCGGGAATAAACACATCCCTACTACCAAGCTTACTTCTCCAAGCCGTCCTCCGTTACCTCCGCAATACTTACCTCTCATACGACGTTCCAGAGCCCTTTACAAAGAATATATCCGTACCAGAAACGAAGAAGCTCTTCGTCATCATCGTCAACTTCAACGCACCGTCTCCAATTACCTTAAAGCTTATAAATTACGCAACTGGATAAAAGCCTGTAATTCCTTAGCCGAAACAGCTCATCCAACACAATACTGGAAGCGCTTCCGTCAGCTCACAGGACAATCCACTCGTACTTCATATCCGTTAATAGATAAAGATTCCCCACTACAAGGTGACAAGGATAAAGCCGACGCTTTTGCAACGTATCTCCAGGGAATCTTTACCCCGTTACCACCTGCATACTCTCAGCGTCTTCATCCGGTTGAGAAACTTAATTTTGACACCTTTTGTCTTCAACCTGACATCTCTCACACTTTCCCGCACAAGACTGCTCTTACAAAACCAATTACAGTAACGGATATAACTCGAACTGTCCAGAACAAGAAAAATACTGCACCTGGTTTCGATGGGATTACTTATCGCCATATTAAAGAAGCGCCTTATCACCTGCTTTACCTTCTTTCTCTCATTTATACATTCATCCTGCGGACAGGCTTTGTTCCTTGTGAGTGGAAGACTTCCAAAACACTGATGTTCCTCAAACCACACAAACCACCAAATACTGTCTCTTCTTACCGGCCCATTCAACTTACTTCTGTGTATTGCAAAATTCTTGAAAGAATCCTTGTTCGACGCCTTCATTCTTATCTAACAGAACGTAATATAATCCCTCTGCATCAGGCTGGTTTCCGCCCCGGTTTTAGTATCAATGATCAGTTACTTCGTCTGTCTAATATTATTACCAATCAGTTTAATACACAATTTCCATCTTGTCTAGTGCTCTTCGACCTGGAAAAGGCATTCGATAAGGTATGGCATGCAGCTCTCATATATAAACTTATCCGTCTGACACTTCCCATATCATATATCAGGTTTATCTATAATTTTCTGCACAACCGTATTGCTTATGTTGCTCTTAATGACACTCTCTCGCACCCGATATTTATTCTTTCTGGAGTACCACAAGGGTCTGCCTTATCACCTTTGCTGTATCTTCTCTATGTAGCAGATATGCCACCATTGCCGCCAAACACACATATCTTTCAGTATGCAGACGATACTGCATTTCTTACATTAGGCCGGACTATTCACCGTATAAGTACTGAAATTAATGCAGCAATTCAAACTTTTCTCACCTGGTGTACGAAGTGGCGTCTGAAACTCAACCCAGATAAAACACAAGCAATAGTCTTTCTCCCGCCAAAACGCAGATCACGGGTACATCGAAATCCTTCACTACTGAATATCCAAGTAGATAACATGCGGGTTCATCCAGCTAAACATGTAACGTATCTGGGAATTATTTTTGACCACCACCTCACTTGGCGCCCTCACCTTCAGAATGTAATACAGAAAGCATATAACAGGATTAACCTCCTCAAACGCCTCACGGGTACTACTTGGGGACCACGAGCAAATACCATTCTTAATACCTACAAAGTTTTCTTACGACCAGTCCTGACCTACGGATTCACTGCATGGATAGCCGCACTCCAGCGTCATTATGAAAAACTGAAGATACTAGAACGACATGCCATACGAATAGCCTACAGAATAAAACTTCCTAGTCCTACTCAAGATCTTTACGACATTATGCCTTTTCCACATCTTCTGTTCCATCTTGAAGCTTTACGGACGAAGTATATTATTAACCGATTCGAGTCCCGGCATCCGTTACTCCTCACCACAATGCAAGCAGACATCCCGTTCAATCCACCTCGCAAATTACAGGATACACCTTTGTCGCTACTCTTTGCACTTTACCGCTATACCCTACCTCCAGATCATCCGGATTTAGACGCAGTTGCAGCTTTTTCATCATCCGTCGTTCTTCATTACATAGCCCCTTCATCCTCTGCACAATAACAACCTTATGTCTTACCAGGGCACCGTTGGTCTTCATCACGTCCAAACTTGGACAGAACATAGCATTCATCTGGTACACTATCACATCTGTGTTGTGTTGAGACAGTGCACTTCATGTTCCTCTTTTCATTTACTTCTTCTACTTTTCTTTTTTACCATGATCAAATAAAATAGAACCTGAATAAAATAAAGATTAACTCCCCGTGTAACCAAATTGCACTTAGACCATCTATTGTACTTGTATTAGCAACACCAATACGTATCGTAACCTATGCCAAAGAGAGGGCGTAACCCTCTACTGGCTGGGAGTAGGAACTTATTTTATAAAGATAAAGCAATAAGATGAATAAAACTTTCAATGTTACCCTATTCCCGTACCACAAAAAAAAAAAAAAAAAAAAAAATCTTGGTATCCATACTTTCCAAAGGTTTTGCCTCTGAAGCGCCACCTACGTAGAACGGTGAAGATTTTTGAACAATCTTCCTACTCCTGATCCTGGACTTTTCTCTGCGTTTTTACAGGACACTGTTCATCAGACTTATCTCAGCCAAGGGTGTACAGTGTCACTGCATTAATAGGGGAACTGTCTTACCTGGACTACTATCCAAACGGGTAGTCCCACCTTGTTGTCAGATCATTGCATTTCATCACATCACATCACATACACAGCATCTGGGCATCTGCCCACCGGATAGGCTGCACTATGGCGGATCATGGCACGAAACCTGGTAAACGAACTAGCGGACGACATACGAATCTATCTACTGTTGTCGATGGACCATCTGTTTGTCCCACGAAGGTGGGGCCACGGAAGGGATCATCAAAGACAAGCGAATGTTTCTGGCTCTCGCCAACGGAAAGATTCTCAGACCTCTTGCGCATCTGTCGAATCTTCTACATCAGTCCGATCCAGGTCGCCTCAATCAAAGGCTAGCTATGCTGCCCGGGTTCAAGACTCACCGCCGAAGAAAAAGCATCATAGTGAATACCCGACCAATAGCGCCATGGATATAGGACCACCAGCAGATTCTACTCCTCCATCTGTTCAGTCATCTTTTTCCATCCTCCTCCGCAATTACGACACGAAGTTCTCCAATGAGAAATTTGTTGCACTCCAGCTAAGGAAGTATCTTCCACGTGCTGCCATCAGGGAAATTGTGCACACCAGAAATGGTTATATCTTTACAACGTCTGACCCTGATCTATACACGACGATTCGAAACAAAGTGCTTATCGATACTTTTGGAGCACAAGCCGAAATCACCAATCTCACTCATTCGACACACAAGCAACCCCCTCCACCACGGAGACTCTCGCTTCTTTCTGTAGTCATCCGCGGTGTCGACCCGTCTTACACAGACGAGGAAGTTCATGATGAACTAAAACTCGAAGACTACACCATTTCTAAGGTTCTTAGAATTCGCAACGATCGGTGCCCACCTTCATGGTTCGCATCCTCACACTCCATCAAGAGACAATCGATGATTTGCTTGCTCATGGAGCTTTCATCTACAATCGCAAACATCGAGGGGAACCATCGCGTTCAATGGCACCATTACCAGTTCGATGCGAACGCTGCCAAGAATATAATACGCATAACACAGCTAATTGTAAGAACGATTCAAATGCGGTTACTGTGCAGGACCACACTCAACTCGTTTATGCACTAATTTGCGCCAACCAGCGAAATGCTCTACATGTCCGGACAGCCACCCTACTTATAGCTACAAATTTAATGCAAAACTAGACCCAACGCCGCAACATCCAGAACTGGTTGTACCCTTGCGTACTACATCCCTTGTTACCACCCTTCCGCCCACTGTAGATACCCCAGTCACAATACTACAACTGCTTACTTTTCTTACTCTTGCACTCCAAAACATCCATCCTTTCATCCGGCCACACATCTTACAGCAAATCACCCTTGCAGCCAAAACAACATTTCACATTCACTTCACAGCAACATATTCTGGAAATTCAGTGCATTTTCATGCATCTCCAACAACTCAAACCGGTTGAATTTAATTTCATCATGGCTCTAAACTTTCTTTATTTGAACATCAGATCCTTCACTAAAAACAAACTTTTGTTTCAAACCCTACTACTCGAGGAACATATAACAGTTTTTCTCTTAAACGAAACATTCTTAACCAAAGCAACTCCATGTCGCCTACCGGGATATACCATTTTACGTGCAGACAATCTACAGCCCGCACAGCGAGCTAATGGGGCGTAGCGGTTGGTTTCTCCCCTTACTTGCCTTATCGTCAGTCCTATTGTGCTAATACACCATTACCCGAATATATCATTACCACTGTATATTTCAAATCTATTATCATTACCATAGCAACAATCTACATCCGGCCTGGCCATCCCCTCCCCATACAATTTGTACAACATATTTCAAACACCTATCGCCACTATATCATCATGGCAGATTTTAATATGCACAGTCGCTCAGATCACGATCGTACCGATTTCTCAGCTTTTATCACCACACACACCACTGGAACCATTCATCAGTTATCAAAACCCACTCGGCCAATCTCTGACACAACACCGTTATTACGTCCAGCAATCTAATAACTCATAGCACTGTTTCAGTACTTGATACCCTGGGAAGTGACCATGCTCCTGTTAAACTAACAATAAATCTTCACTCTTCTACTTCCCCTCGCCCTCAATTGCCTTCACGCAACTGTTTTCGGTTTGATAAAGCTAATTGGATTTGCTATCGTTCTTATCTTACTAAACGCACTCAACACCTTTCATCGCCCGCTTCAGAAGACGACCTCTACAGCACTGTTGATACACTCACTTCTACTATACAGGAAGCTAGTACTCTTTACATTCCTACCACCAAAAATATACCATAACAACCTCGACTGCCACCACATTACCTGACTATGATCACACGTTCTTGCCAACTTTATCGAGATTATATTCGCACCCGAAGTCCTGATGCCTTACATCATCATCAACAATTGCAGAGAACTGTCCTCAACTACATCCGTGCCTATAAACTTCGCTGTTGGGTAAAAACCTGTAATAATCTGTCTACCATCTGTCATCCTACCAAATTTTGGAAAAAGTTCAACGCTTTATGCGGCAAGTTCACACAAACTCCCTACCCCATTCTGATCGGAAACTCCTCAGCTCACACATACGGAGAAAGCAAATGCCTTTGCAAATCATCTGCAGAACATTTTTACGCCACCACCACCTGGAATTACACCCCATGTTGCAGACAAAGCCGACACTTCTCCATTCTTACAACCCAATACCATGCATGAACTCAGTATCGATCAACATGTTACTGCACCCATCACTGTTCAAGAGGTCACAGATACCATCAAATGTAAACGAAACACAGCGTCAGGATTCGATAATATCACCTATCGTCAGATCAGGGAGTGTCCACCTACACTACTCATCCTCATCGCCAATCTCTTCACCTTTATACTCCGTACAGTCTACTTTCCTATGTCTTGGAAAACATCTAAAACACTTATGTTTCCAAAACCGCATAAGCCTCCTCATGAGATCTCTTCTTACAGGCCAATCCAACTCACAAGCACATTCAGTAAAATCTTTGAACGCATTCTCGTCCAACACCTTCATATCTACCTCAACACAAGAAATCTCATTCCTCTCACTCAAGCAGGTTTCTCGTCCTTCTTTCTCTATAAACGATCAACTCTTACGACTCACAAGCCTTATCACCACCCACTATAATAGAGTGAAACCATCATGTCTCGCCCTATTCGATCTCGAGAAAGCGTTCGATAAAGTGTGGCATCTCGGACTTATTCATAAATAATCAGGCTCCAGCTTCCTTCAACATACATCCGGCTAATCTTTAACTTTCTCTCAGGTCGTCTTACTTATGTTGCCATCAACGAACATCTATCTCATCCCATATTCTTACTATCCGGAGTTCCACAGGGTTCTGCCCTCTCTCCGCTGTTATACATTCTGTTTGTTGCTGACATGCCACGTCTCCTAGAACAAGTCTATTCTTTCCAGTACGCAGATGATACTGCATTTCTCGCTCTAGGAACATCCATCCAGCACATAAATAATATCCTACAAACAGCCAAACACAGATTTCAGCTTTTGATGCCAGAACTGGAAACTCACCATCAACGCTACAAAAACACAGGCTATCATCTTTATCCCACCAAAGAAAACAACTAAGGTTCGCCGCAATCGCCGTTGCCTATCTCTTCACGTGGACCAGGTTTCACTACGGGCTACTAAGGCAGTCACCTACCTCGGCATCACATTCGACACACACCTTACCTGGATGCAACATCTTAAAACAGTTGTGACCAAAGCGCATAATCGTCTCAACTAACTTAAACGTCTCGTAGGAACGACATGGGGTCTCAAACCACACACAGTCCTAAACACCTATAAAGTCTTTCTCCGTCCTAGTCTCACCTATGGTTTCACAGCTTGGATTGCAGCATCAGACAGATTCTACAACAAACTTCTTATTCTCGAACGTTATGCCCTCCGCATTGCATTTCGCATAAAATTACCTAGCCCCACACAAGATTTGTATCAACGCATTACTTTTCCTACCTTGCAGTACCATCTTGAATCCCTTCGACTCTCCTACATACGAAGCCGATTTCAAACCCAACATCCACTACTTTTTGATACAATGCACTACATAGCCCTACATCCCACACCCACTCGGTATCATTATCTCTTCTATTTACATTATACCATTACACGCTTCTTCCTGATGATCCCTCGCTCTTGGTTTTGAATGATTACGTCACTCATGTTCATTTACCCCTCATCTTTCCATCATTTCATGCACAGTAATTCTCTCATACTAACTTGGGTTCATCATGTCTCTCATCATAGCCTAGAGTCCCCCTAGGCAAGAAGACAACTGCATTCGTCCACTAATATGTTCCTATGTGTTGTCCTGCGATTGCACCTCATCTCATACTTCATCCTCATTAATTATATTACTCTACTCCTACATTATTATCACCTAGTATCTATTCTCTTGATTATGTTTATTGTATATGTTACCTAACTAGTGTTTCTCATTTATTGTACTGTTGATCTTTGTTCAAATTCATCTTTCATAACAGCTATGTATGTATGTTTATGTTGTCTATATGTATTTGCCTATTTCTCCACCTAATGTTAAGGAACGCAAAGTTCCTTAAATCCATTACAGCCATGAAAGAAATTCAATAAAGCACTTAGACCAACCAGAGATCTCACAACCCTCAATCCCTTCAGATCTCTTCCCTAAAAGAGAGCGTAACCCTCTCAAAGGTAGCTAGCCTTAGCTAGCAATGTAAAACAATCTTGGTATCGAATTAACACACAAGTAACACGCTAAAGTGGTAGTCATTTTGTGTTCTTTCAACACCTCATTTTTGGCTGTGTATCAACCACACGAACAAAATATAATGTACACGATCTCCAGAACTCTTCCAATCTCAACCAAAATTAGTATTAGTATTAGTATGGTAGTATTGAATGGGTATTATTGGGCACCCGAAAAGACGATAAGTAACTGTAAAATATTTCCACTTATATTTTCAGATAGAGAACGATAGCACTAGATTATTTTTGTAAGAAAAAGACTACAGATGAAATGTAAGATAAAATTTTCATGCTGCATCAAACATTTCCCTGTTAAACAAGTATAGTTTCATTGAGAAAAAGTAAAAATATATGTTGAGTTAAGAAGCTTTTTGAGGGGGCCGGAGCCGGTGGGGCCCCCGTGGGTGCACCCCTGTGCCATGTTCTTCATAGTCTACATCGTTCAGAATAATGGGGCGCTTATTAAAAAATTCATTAGATATATATAAAAAATAAGCCCTATGCTCCAATCGTTTCAACAAGATTATGTGATATCGACAAAAATATGTAATGTACTATTGATTAAAATTATATTGTTTACAAGCAACGTACAGAACAAGGCAGGATCAGATCCGACTCAAACTTTACCCAGAGAACACATAATAGAAAAGAAAAAAATGCCAAATTGGAGCTGCCTCCATCCAGAAACACCAGAGATATGCTCCGCACCATAACCCACAACGCGACAACACGATATAAGGTAAACGTCGCAAGATACCCATTTATCATGTCGAAAACGAAAAGGATGGGCAGCACCAGGATGATATCAAGATATTTGATATACTATAACACTGACTTGGCAGCCATCTTGAAAGCGATCTTGGATATAGCGTAAGCTATTGAAATCAGAAGCGAGGTATGTGATTTATCAATGTAAGGTAAAATGCAAAAGGAAAACCAATGATGTAACCGTGAAAAACATATGTGTAATGGTTTGGATGGGACGAAGTGTGGAAAACTCGGACAAAACAAACGTGTATTCGAAGGGCAGAATAATAGGTCAAGACCCCACGACTTCGGTACGCGGCAAGTAACTGCAACAGTGTCTGTGCATGAAAGTGTATTCACCTTGACAGATTATGCCTTTCGAGGATATTGGGATTCCGTTTGGAACAGTGAAAATCATAGTTACAACCCGTGATACGAGCGCTCGTTTGGAGATTATATAAACTACAAAGGGTTATCTCTTATGGAACAATAATTTTGCAAATCGCTCCAGAGTGTAAGAGATATCATCTTGGATTGGTGATAAAAAACACGACCTACCTGAGATTGAAGCTCACTCCTGGACAACATTTTGTATGTTTCTTGTTCAATTTTCTTGCTATTTCGTGTAAACAAAGGACATTTCGGACCACGTTTGTTTATACAACACTATCTGAAACAAAGTGTGTACGGGTGAGAAAGCCCAGCCATGTCCTAGCTTACATTTCTTTACGAATGTTTCTTTTCCTTTGCGCGTTTTGCTACACTGTTTTGCGACGGTCCGAAATAATCACAATATCAGGGAAAGGCAGCGTTCTGCATTAACTCGATGAGTTCCATGAGTAGTTGTAGTCTCCCGCGAGAAGGCTTCTTTATCACACAATGAAACGACTTGAATTGTGTCTACTGGTTTCGAGTCTCATCCACATTCACTTTTGTTACATCGTGGTAGTTCAAAATCTCCAGCATGTGTTCAGTTGTTTGTCGTTCGTCCACTGTCGGTTCTATCGATTGGATGTACACTTGTTTTGGAAGTATACTTTGTATCAGTAACACCACATTGAGAGAGTTCGCCATTGCAGCTCTACATTGGTGTTTGTAGATGAACGATACTGCGGACACATTCACTAAACAGAACATTGCACGTTTTGGCTTGCGTATGCTACAAACACACTATCACTTCTCACTGGCCGGCCCCTGCTGTCACGTTCACTTCGTTCCATATGTGCAAGTTAAATCAGTAGACACAATTCGAGTCGTCTCATTGTGTGGTAAACTACCCTTCTAGTATGAGACTGCAACAACTCATGGAACTCATCGAGTTAATGCAGAACGTTGCCTTTCACTGATATTGTGACTGTTTGGGATCGTCGCGAAACAGTGTAGTAAACCGCTCAAAGGAAAATAAATATTCGTAAAGAAATGTAAGCTAGAACATGGCTGGACTTTGTCATTCGTACACACCTTGCTTCAGTTACTGTTGTTTAAACAAACGTGGTCCGAAATGTCCTTTGTTTACACATAACAGCAAGAAAATTGAACAAGAAACGTACAAAACGTTCTCTAGGAGTGGGCTTCCATCCCACGTAGGTTGTGCTTTTGATCACCAATCCAAGATGATATCTTCTACACTCTGGAGCGATCTGCCGAATTACTGTTCCATAAGAGATAATCCTTTGTAGTTTATATAGTCTCCAAACGAGCGCTCGTATCGCGGGTTGCAACTGGGTTTTCACTCTCCCAAACGGAATCCCAATATCCTCGAAAGGCATAATCTGTCAAGGCGGATGCACTTCCATGCACAGACACTGTTGCAGTTATTTGTCGCGTACCATTGTTGTGGGGGTTTTGCCCTATTATTCTGTCCTTCGAATACACGTTTGTTTTGCTCGAGTCTTCCACATTTTGTCCCGTCCACACCATTACACATATGTTTTTCGCGGTTACATCATTGGTTTTCCTTTTGCATTTTACCTTACATTGATAAATCACATACCCCTCTTCTCATTTCAATAGCTTACGCTATATCCAAGATCGTGGCTTTCAAGAAGGCCGCCAAGTCAGTATTATAGCATATCAAATATCTTGATATCATCCTGGTACTCCCCGTCCTGTCCGTTTTCGACAGAAATGGGTATCTTGCGACGTGCACCTTATATCATGTTGTCGCGTTGTGCGTTATGTTGCGGAGCATATTTCCGGTGTTTCTGGATGGGGGCAGCTAAAATTTAGCATCTTTCTTCTTTTATATTATCTGTCTTCTGGGCGAAGTTTGAGTCGGATCTGATTCTGTCTTGTTCTGTACGTTGCTTGTTAGTTTCTTTTTTAACGTTAGAGTCACGAAACACTCAGCAACACGGATCGCATCTGCTCGGTATTATGTCACCTCTTTTTCTTTTTTCTAAGTAAGCTTTTCACTTCACTCGTATACATACACTAAAGTAGCACTTTTGAATTTACATCACACTACGAAGTACATGTAATTACAAGAAGAAACGTTCAACAAAACCACCATGTCATTTAACCCAAACAAATGTTTTTTTTAGCGCTTTATTTTTCAAGTGTTTAAAATGCATCGTTTATTAGCTCACAGACACTGTCCGAGTTTTGACGCCGAGTGACGCTTATTGATGAACGTATTCCTGTTATGTCTTTCAACGTACACGAATGGGTTTTGAATAGTCAAACATATTTAAAAGAATGTTTTTCTTCTATCTGTCAGTTTGGTTTCATGTATTAAAACATTTATATTCTTTTTTTTTCTCCGTCTCTCTTTGATTTGGCTGTAACTCTTTCATATGTTTTATTTTCCATTATGTTTTGTTGAACAAAGCAAAAATACCATTTCTCTTTTACGATTTAGTATCAAGCTTTTACTTAGCCACTATTCACTTCTCCTTTATAATAATAATAATAATAATAATAATAATAATAATAATAATAATAATAATAATAATAATAATAATAATAATAATAATAATAATAATAATAATAATAAACATGCTCATGGGACACACTAAAAGTTTTCATAAAAAAACATCGCTATATTACGATTGTTATGTACTGATTAATCGTATTACTGAAGGGAATAAAGAAACGCTATTTCACCCCACAGTAATTTTCTTTGTCAAATAGAGATAATATGCTTAAATACAAATAACAGAACGTCAAGTGGGAATAATGAAAAAGCTAACAGTTTTTTTTTCTTTTAATTAGTAAATGGAACTCATTAGTACGAATGCAACATCAAGACAGTTCTAAATTCTTTTAATTTCCAACTATCAAATATAATCATATTTACACTGTACTTTCTTCAATGCACATTTACACTGCACAAGTATCAAATACCCTCCCAGCTTATCTAACATCTAGCCTTTTGGTGTGTTGGGTTTCGGGTTTGGTTACTGGTGGGACATCCTTAAAGTTTGAACGATTTAAGATAGTTCAAATTCAATTTCAAATTGTAGGTCCACCTCTCATATACGCTTGGATCTGAAGAGAGACTAGCAAATACTAATATTACCACTGTAAAGAAGAAACATTCCGTGAAATTCATTTTTCGAACTTTTATTCTCCTTTCCCGCCATTTGTGGATAATCGTACAACCACCAGCTTCATTTCAGATTTGGCTTGGAGAGAGGTGCAAGAGCTCCTAATATGACTAGATTTCCATTTTTTAATTGATATAGGTATCCTCTTGATCAAAATATATATAAATCTCAAACCGCGTGGGGCAACTGTCCCTTCTTTAGTTTCAAATGACGCTTTGGATACAACATTTACTCAAACTTATGAGAAATTTGTTGTTTCCTCATGACGTGCTTCCGTTATTAATTGTGAGTAAATCCGTAGCCAACATTTTGGTATTAGTTTTTGATATTGCATCGACGTGAGACTATACATGGTAGGCCTATAGGTTCTTCAGAAATTAATAAAAGGAATTTTCCAACGAACATAGATACAATAATTTGATTTTGAATAGATGAATACTATATTAGCTGATATTTCAAAGAAGTGCTGTGGTTCTAGTGAAGCGTACGAAGCACATGTTTGAATAATGGAATATGACAGTCTATACTGTCACTAACAAACGTTCAACGGAAATTCGATAATTTTAGGGTTCATCCCTATCAGCGCTATTAATTGGAACTTTTCTTAAGCGGACAAGCATTAATATTTTGGGCTTCTTAGAAAAATATGAAGTTAGGCTCCCCTAAGAAAAAAAAATATGATACATAAAATTTGTGATCTCATAGAATTTACAACCTTAATAACAATTTTTATTACTTCTAAGAGGACCAGTTGACATTTCATTGAAGTACGGTCCAGATTACATTAATGCTTTATGTTATGGAAATATATTTTATTCAGATGATGGGACAGCAGCAAAATTTTAAATTGTTATCAGTTCTTTAGCAAATATAATGGTGGACCCATTCCATACTTCACTAGTTGAATTGAGGGGACAATATTTGATACAACTTAATGTCTTGGGGACCTTAAAGTTAAGAAAAAAATAAAATTTTATAGTTGATTATGATTTTGGGTTATATCTTATTCACATATTGTATACTAGAACTATAATCACCTTCATTTCATAATGAAAAGCGTGATGAAGTTATGCATACTTTTTAGTATCAGTGTCATCTTAGAATGTGACCTGCCAAATGATGTATACTAAAAAATAGTTTTATCTCGAAAACTACGCATGAGGATTTACATTTAGCCATTTTATTTAGTTCAGCTCAATGAGATCTATCATGATGTACCAGCTCGTGAGATTGGTACATGATTGATCTTTAGACATCTTCCCGTTAGATGCTATTAGCATTTTATAAATTATAATTATAAATACTTTACCTTTAACGGAAAATTACGTTATTAGACTATGGGAGACTGTGGTAATGAGAAATCAATGAAATTGTCGAATGACGAAAATGGGAGGAAAAGGAATATCTAAGAACACCCACGCACATGGTGATTGTGCACCACAAAGTTCACTTGGCGCGAGCTAGGGCGGAACAGGGATCCTACGTACCAGAGGTGAGCCCTCTATGCCCGAGTCACCGTGGTTCCCAAAACTTAAATGGAAACTACAATTATATATCAGACGAGAGCCACCGTTTAAAGTTATAATTAAACCATTCTATTACATTCAATGCTTTCACCGGGCGTCGAACCTAGGTCTACGTACATAAAGTTACTTGCACTAACCACTAAAATCATATATCGAAAACTCTACATCCTTAATTAATTGAATTGCAGAGAGACAGAGCCCTAGTTCGCTCTGATTAACTATGAATGAAGTAGGAACTCCAAATGCATTCAATATCTAAATTTTTAATTGGACCTTACCTATACAAACATAAATTAATAATGCCAATGTTCTTTTGACATTAAAGTAAAATACAAGTACGACCCTTTGGTTTTTACATTTAGGAAAAAGGCAAATCAAGATCAATACAAAGGAAACGTCTTGTGTGTTCTGAATGTTACTGTTTTGGAACTATAATAAAACAGCAGCGAGAATTTTGCAAGCAAGAAGTGCAAAATTGTTGTTCTGAGGAAAACATACTGTTTAAATATATCCCCAACAATTTGTGATTTATACTCTTATATTACAGTAAGCTAGAAGTGTTCGTTATGTTTTCGTTCTGCACCAGTGTGCATGAATTACTAGCAAAAATAAAAGCAAAATAAGACATCTGAGTATGTATGTTCCCGCAGTGTCTTTGGAGTTCACGCATTGCAGTATGCAACCTCAGTGTAGAATAAGCTTCCTTTTCCATGCTACAGTGTAATAAATTGGATGAAAAATATATGTTTTTCGATTTAATGAATAGCATTTAAGTAAACTGATATTAGGATGTGGGTACATTCCTAAAGGAGACACTTAACTTGGCTGGATTAGAGTTCATGATCTCTTTTCAAAACAGAGGCTGTATGAAGTGTGGATCTATGGTTTAAAGTTGAATTCGGGTCATTGTAAGGCATTCAAATTTCAAGGGCCTCACTGTGAATTCAACCCTGTCCATAATCATTGGTATCCCTAGGAGATTTTGCAAGAGATCATGGCCTCTTCTGAGAACTGACGGTACCCTTCAAAGGATTAAGATATAACTATATTTATTCTAATATTCAAGTATATTTCTAATAGTGTTGTCTACGAGACAAGATTTAAGGATGTCTCGTCTCGAAAAGTGCAGCTGTTCGAGACTCGTCTCGCTCTTATATCATGAAGAGTCTGCCTCGTGGACAACACTGATACTTAAATCCTGTTCTCAGTCACTATGCCTGTTGACTTGATAATAGTCGCTTTTCCACTTATTTTTAGGTTTTATCTCCGAGTTTGAAAGCTGACACCTCCTATCACAATGTAGAAGGGACTTTATGACATTTAGGTTTCAAAGCTGTATGAAGAGGAGGAAAAAGGAGGATATGAAGGAGAATCTGTGCTAAATAAACGAAATGTAAGTGCAACTCAAAATCGTTTTGCCTAAACCATGATAAACTTAATACATTATTGTCAGAAGGGCAACTCGTTCTCCTGGTCCATACAATTATATATATATATTTACTGTATATAGGGTGAGTCAATAGTCCTTGGACACCTGCATAAGTTTGAAAATCTACGGGAAAAGTAACAAGTGATTATGGAAACAGAGGTTTGATGAGGGGGCCGCAACTTTTGGAGTGTATGTCATTCATGGCCGCCATCTTGAAATCCGTCAGTTTGGATTCAAATCAATTTTTTAAATTGGGAATAGGAGTGTATGACAAATCAAATAACATCAGCTTGAGCTCAGGAATTTAGTGTTGTAATTTGTTTTTTTTTTTTTTTCTATCTGGTAGAGTTTAGAAATTATTAATGTTCAAAGGTGGGAAATTACCTTGATACTGAATGCGACAACACATGTTCCACGTGTTGTCCATCCCGTGCAACGCACAACTGTAGTCGCTGCAACCACTCTCACTGCACAAGGAGGAGAATGTCTCCTGAAATTTGCTCACAGGCTTGTTGGATGCGTTCCTCCAGGTGTCTCAAATCACGGATTGTCTCAGCATACACTATCTGCTTAATATGTCCCCATAGATAAAAATCAAGGGGCGTTAAGTCAGGGGATCTGGGCGGCCACTCCACGGGACCACGGCGACCAATCCAATTTCCTGGAAGTTATTCATCCAACCATTCACGGACACCAAGTCCATAGTGTGGACGGGCTCTATCGTGCTGAAAATAAGATGGAAAAATGAAGTCAGCGTTCAGTGTGGCAGAGAACACAAGGTCCTGCATCAGCATCAGATACTGTGGTGCAGTTAAGGTGTTGTAAATGAAAAATGGCCCAATGATGCGGGTGTCCCATATGTCACACCACACCTTCACCTTTGCTGGACTATGTTCTCGACTCAGGTCAACATTGTTCGGATTTGCGTCACACCAGTATCGAAAATTATGTCGATTAACCTCCCCGTTCAAAGTGAAATACGCCTCGTTGCTGAACAGTATGCCCATGGCAAACGCAGGATCCAGTTCGTGTTGTTCAGTAGACCACATGCAGAACTCCAACCGGCGACCAGGGTCATCCTCGTTCACTTTATGTTGCATGTGCAGCTTGTAAGGATGCCACTGATTGGCTTGCAATATCCGGACAACGGAGGATTGGCTTATTGCACATGCTAGGGACACACGACGGGTACTTCGTTTAGGACTTTTCAAAAACGGCGCAATAACCGCCATTGCAGTTTCCTCATTGGTGGCAGTCTTTGGTCGCCACTACGTGCCCTATCTTGAACAGAGCCCGTCTCCCGGAATTTGGTGATCACATGAGCCACCGTGCTGTGCGATACCGGTTCTCTGTCTGGGTGCCGTCTGTTGTAGTCAGCTGCTATTGTTCGGTAGCTGCGTTCCCCTGATATGAGAATAATTTCGAACATCTGTTCACGTGTCAGACCCATTTTAGATCACCTGGAACAAAGAGAGAACTCGGTCAGTATCAAGGTAATTTCCCACCTTTGAACATTAATAACTTCTAAACTGTACAAGATAGAAAAAGAAAAAAACAAATTACACCACTAAATTTCTGAATGGGTAGTGCTATTTGATGTGTCATACACCCCATTCCCATTTTAAAAAATGACTTGAATCCAAAATGGCGGATTTCAAGATGGCGGCCATGAATAACATACACTCCAAAAGTTGCGGCCCCTCATCAAACCTCTGTTCCCATCATCACTTTTTACTTTTCCCGTCGATTTTCAAACTCTCACCCATATATATATATATATATATATATATATATATATATATATATATATATATATATATATATATATATATACGATATAAGTAGGTTTGGAGCTAAAATATGATATTACTAATATTTGGATAAAACAGTGCATGATTTTTTTAAAAGGGTGGCTCAGTGGTAGAGCGTTCACTTCCGGTGCTTGGGGTCCCTGGGTCGATCCTAGCTCGCGACGTGTGGACTTTGTGCTGGATAAACACTGTGCTCGTGGGTTTTCCCGGGGTTCTCCCGTTTCCTCCCAGTTTCTTCATTCCACCATTTTCATTCATCTCTCATCATCACCGTCTCCTTTAGCCTAACCGACATAATCGTGGGACGTAAAACTTAAAGATTTCATTTCATTTTTTTTCTTAAGAGAAAATGATACCATATACTCTTGTGTTTTTAATTGGTCATACGTACGTGTGTAGGAAATTGAAATACCTTATTCAGAAATATATTGAAGATAAAGTTAGTAAAAGTGCGAATAAAATCGTAGCAGTTTTTTGTTACCAGTTGTCAAGATTTCGAGAAAAGATAAGTCTGTATACAGTGAGTATAAGCCTAGAAGCTTCATTCTCTCTCAGTAAACAGAATAATATATTAAGAGGAGGGAATTATTTTACGCGGCAGCCGGATTGACATTTGGCGTGCGGCAATGAAAACTCGCGACACGCTATTGCTAAAATCTCCAGTGAAAATTTAGCTTCCAGCGGACGAATACTGTGATATGTTACGAAAGTTCAGTGTCATTAAGAACATGCAGAAATACCATTCGAATAAGATTTGTCACGTCACTGGGACGGCAACATTACTGGAAACGGGTCGGAGGACGTGAGAGTAGTCCTTAAGGTGAAACATCAATTCAGCTGCCGTGCACAATTGTATACATGCAATAACGATTCAAAAGTAATGATTTAAATATTCAGAATATTGGGTTATGGAAAATAATTGCTTTCATTAAGTTAAGAAATCACCCTTTGCTGTTGGTAACGAGATTATGTGAAATGAGGACTACTGCTTAAAGTAGAATCCGAACTGCCATCTTTTGGTGTTTAAGAAGTTTGATTTATTAACTCTTTTATATATTTGCTCCGAACGCCCGTCTGTTCGTCCGTCCAGCAGACAAAAAGTCTAAAGAACTAGTTTAACTGATCACCATCAATTTCGCATAGAATGTAGAAGATCAAACGTTAGGGATTGTGTTCGTTAATGGAGATTATATTTAAACAGGAAATGGTAGGAATTAATCATTTCCGGTTTTTATGTTGTTCACTATAGATCAAAAGCGGAAACAGCGAGAAGCGGCTTTCTGGAATCGATTAAGCGTTAAAAGAATACGTGTTATCTCCATCTTTCACTCTCTACTCGAAAATGGAAGTGGTAGAAATCTACTACAACTTCCGCTTTTAATATTAATCTACATAAAACTAAGAACGATAAAAGATAGGGAGAAACTTTTTTTTTGAAAGAATCATTTTAGCGTTGAATGGATAGATACCATCTCTCTCTTCTATGAAAATGGGAAGTGGGAATAATCAACCACCTCCGAGTTTAACGTTGGATCAATAGAGAGTATACAGGCAATAGACAGTGAAAAACAGTTTTCTTCAATCAATTTTAAGCGTCCTAAGAGTATACGATTGTTCCGTGTTCACTCTATACTTTCTTTACTAAGAGCGGTAGAAATCTAGTATTACTTCCAGTTTTAATATTAATTGAAAAAAAATTCACACCGTACAAAAAGTGGTATGCACATGACACTGCTATTTGCTGTTTGATGGAAGTACTCTCAACGAGAAATCACGCTCGTTAACATAACTTGAGAATAAAAATGTTGATGCGTAATTCACCTAATTGAGGATCTGCTACATAGAAGTGTGGTTCTTCGGGGAAGTGATACTAACAGTCTTCTGATATTTTCAATGTCCGAAACCTTAATGTATTCTTGTTTCATAAAATGTTTCAATGAATACGTTACTGATATTATGCAGGCTAAGGAATAACTGGAAGAAAAATGTATTTTATCCATAGGCATTCTTCTTCGTCTCCGTCTTTTCCCATGTTTATATGACATCTTTTGGCTATAGACGTATTCTATAACATTTAATTTTATGAAGAAATTTTACCGCAGATGATGTAAAGTTTTGTTTTGTGAAGTTAAGGAGATTTGAGCACCAAACGCGCAAGCAACGATGAAATCCGAATCCTGGCCTGGATCTCACATCAGATTAAACTTAAAATACTACGTTTCTTTTGTATACTAATATCAAATCTTGAACGTCTCTCGCTGATGGTGTGTAGTTATAGGCTAAGAAAGAAGGGCGATGAGCGCAAGTGAATGATGGAAAAATTAGTGAAATAAAAGAATGCAGAAGAAAGAGAGGACGCCGAGAAAACCCTTTCATAGTCTGGAATGATCCGGGGAATTTTCTCACCAGACGATGTGCTAATTTGCGAAGTCGTTATATCCACTTGACATTTGAAAGATACAACTAGGTACGAGGCGCGTTCGATAAGTAACCTCCGATTGGTCACTACGCGTGAAGTAGTGGGGGCAGCGAAATCATCTTTGCAAAGACGTGCGCGGTAGATCAGTGTGCATCCAGCCGTGATAGAGTGAAGGTTGTCTGATCACTAGTTCCACTTTTGTAACATCTCAAACTGTGTGCTGCAATAGAAAACCCCGCCAAGTGCAAGGTACGAGCTGTTATACGTTTTCTTACGGCAAAACAAGATTCGGCAGCAGCCATTCATCGGGAACTTTGTGCCTTGTATGGACCATGTGTGATGAGTAAATGAATTGTTCGTGAATGGATTCTGTACCATTTAGTACTTTATTCAGTCATTAATAAGTATCTCGACTGATCTGAAATATAATTCCATATAACCCCTGGTTCGGAATTGAAATAGCATGTCAATTAAAAAAAAAAATGTATCATAGGTAATCAAAGTGAACTCCATCAAAGAACAAAAAAATATTGACTTGGTTTATTCGAAGCGTCAGTTTTAGGTATCGCAATCACTATATGGATTGAGAAAAATAATTAGAGAAAAGCCAAAAACCAGTAATTGTGAGTGACTCTGCACCAGTGAAAGTTTTACAACAGAAGCGTACCTGAAAACCTCCCAAAAAAAATTAAAAAAAAAAAAAATTGAAAGGCAAATAGTTAATCTTATAGCACTCCACACTTTCTCGTTCATACAATTAAAAAAACTGGTTGGTGAATACAAGAAAATAACAATTAAACAGATAAATTAAATTTTTCTGACAGTTTTACTTAGCTTCAAATTTTGAGATTTAAGGTACACTATACAATTAAATGTAAACAAAGAATAACAATTTATAGCTAACGATTACTGTTCTTTCAACGATTTTAGTATAGTATCAGAAATGGAATTCACTGTATTTAAATCATTTTAATTTCGCCTATAAATCCAAACCTTTAACAACCAATAGAGAAATATAAGCTTGAATTGCGAACACCATTTTCTTCGGTACATTTTTATTAACCTTAAATGAAGTTGATGTAGAGATTTTTGGCTCAAAAAATATTCTGCATATAATTTAATTATTAGTTATTCTTTTAAACGTGTGCATTCAACAGCCAGTGACTATTTCTACTTTTTCTAAGTAATAGCAAATATAAAATTCTTAAATACTTACCACTTATTTGGAAAATAAGAATAGACAGGAAAGATTTTTTAACCCCACAGGCTCCAATCATCTGCTGGCTCCAAAACCTATGACCTTCTCTTTTTTCTACTATTGTGCAACACAATTTATCAATAAATTTAATTATTTCAGTGCTTATTAATTTTAAACGCCCTGTATACTGTTACTGAGTTTCAGTAATTTCCTTTAATCAGTAAATTTAACGTAACTTTCTACCTCATTTCGATCAAACTGGTCCCTGACTTTATTTCCCTACTCCTCTTAAAACTCCCTATATACCGGTAGTCTCATTGAATTTATTCAGTTAGAAACATATTGTTTATTAACTTAGTTTTAACCTCTTTAACCACCACTCCTAGCAAAAACTACTTATTTCAATTTACACCCACTAACACATTTTAGCCATTCTTCTACGTATTAGCTCTATCACTCCACTACGTAGTTTAATTCTAATTTTTACAACTTTAGAAGTAAGTAAAAAAATATTTAGAGATTACTTAATCTTTAACAAGATCTCTTTCTTTTCATTTTTTTATTTTTTTAAAAAATAGTACTAATTCATTTAACAACAATATTTAACAACTTAATGATTATTTGTATGTACGAGGGTCATTCGGAAAGTAAAGAACGTTTTTGTATAAACACTTTAATAACTGATATACAAAGGCGAAATTTGTGTTACATACTATGTGATACTTAAGTTACTTTTGGACATAGTCGCCGTGTAAATTTAAACACTTGTCATACCGTGGTACAAGTTTTTCTATGCCTTCGGCATACACAGTTGCCGCCAAACTGTTGAACCAATCACTAACAGCTTCCTTAAGTTCATCGTAACCAAGTTCACCACTGACAATTTCGTACAACACAGTTCTTGAAATTTCAGAAAAGAATTCGTGCAGCCCATCAATAGTGAATCGCCTATCCTCTTGAATCTTCCGCTCAATTCTTCCTTTGAGTTCGTCAGTCACAACAGAAGGCTGGCCCGAGCGTTCCTCATCGTGCACATTCGTCCGTCCGTCATTAAACATAATGCACCACTTACGAACTGATGTTTCATTCATTACATTTCCATACACCTCAGTGATTTGTCTATAAATTTCTATCGGACGCACTTTTCTTGCAGTCAAAAATCTTATCACACCACGAACCTCACACTTGGCGGGATCAGTAATTGTATCGCACATTTTACAGTCGCACAGCGAAGCAATAACGGACCGTTGCGGATCGCAGCTGGTGCCAGACTGAGGCTAAAGCATGCCCAGGTCAATAACGCAGCGGCAGCGGGGGTGGGGGAACACTCGCACGCGCTAGCGCAAAACGTTCTTTACTTTCCGAATGACCCTCGTATATAATAAAAATAGTGTTAATCGCTACAGTTTGCTCATTTAAGGACGAACAAACATTCACAACGAAGAGAGGAGTGGCAGGACATGAGTGGTCAGTGATGAACTCGTTCAAAAAATTTATGGAAACGTTCGTGAAAATCGATGTTTCACAATGTCGGAGCTTTCCCATGAATTTCCACAAATTTCAAGGACTGTGTTATATGATATCCAGCGTTTTGGTGATGATGAGGAGCTGAAAGATGCGATCACAGGCTTGCTCAAGGCACAGGCGGGAGATTTTTATGCTGATGGAAGTTCTAAGCTAGTGTAGGAATATAATAAATGCTTGAACGTTTATGGAAACCATTTTGAAAAATAGAGCAAAGAAGCAGTTTTCAGATACAGATAATAAATTCTTTTTATTTACTTTGGTATTTCTTTTTTAACCAATCGGAAGTTATTTCCAAAACTTCCAGGTTACATTCCTACTTTGGTGTTTCTTTTTAACCAATCGGAGGTTACTTCCCAAACTTCCAAGTTACTTTCCTACCTTGGTGTTTCTTTTTTAACCAATCGGAGGTTACTTTCTGAACGGTTCTGATATATTGTCAAATTTAGAAATAAATTGCTTAATTGTTCTTAGAGTTGTATATAATAATAATAATAATAATAATAATAATAAAAATAATAATAATAATAATAATAATAATAATAATAATAATAATAATAATAATAATAATAATAATAATAATAATAATTATTATTATTATTATTATTATTATTATTATTATTATTATTATTATTATTATTATTATTATTATTATTATTATTATTATTATTATGTAACTTCTTAGATTCATTAGCTTTATAAAGATGCTCTATTTAGTAGCTGAGCGATCTGAAATTCAAACTCCGGCCAGAGCTTCGCATACTCACCAAGCAAACACTCTATTTCAAAACAGTAAAATATTCACTAACTTCACTAATTTTGTTTTCGAAGAGATGTTTGTTCACCTTTTCGCATTGTACACTTAGGTTAGCATATTTATTTTTCTTTAACTAGAAACTATAAATGTTATTTTGAAAGCAAAATTGTGTTTTATTTCCAAAAAAACACCTGATACATATATATATAGCTACTATATAGCTCTTTTGTCTAAAGAAAGTAAATAAACAAAACTATGTATAAACTTCAACGTTATTTGCTGTTGTTGGCACCATCCTCCGATGTGCAAAAAGGAAGATCTCCGAAGCAGAGCGAATTGAGGGCAGATTCCTATCACGAAAGGTTGATTCAATTGCTTTAAAATTTACGGCGATGAGACTGAATGCCAAATGGATGTGATTAGTAGTAGTAATGTAATTGATGTACTTCGTATTATCTCTCAGCTTATCTCTCAGATAATATAGTGAAATGATATATGTTTACATAGAGATATAAACAGGTAGAAGGGAAAAGTTGAAATTAATACGCAAATGTTATTGAAAATTATTTCACTTATAAAGTAATCGTCTCATGGTGGGATGGGATAGTGATTGTCTTTCGGGATGGAGTACATTGAACTCACTGACAACATCTGGAGCGTTCAGAGCATAAGAGAATCAACCTCAATTATCAAAGTAGTGACAAAAAGCCAAGTTTTTACGATACTCTTCACTAAGTGGTAAAATTTAACAGTATCTTTTACACGATAAAAATTATTTACATTATCTGGGCATAAGAATTTTAAGCTCTAAAAGGAGCTTGAGACAGAGATCTTTCAGGTGAAATATGTTCCAAATGACCAAAATTGAACTTGATGCTCTTGAGCAATGAAGGTGGAATCTGTGTGTGAGATATCGTCACACTTACATAGCTGTATTATTTCGTTATGCGGCAGCTTCATTCATTACAAAAAAAAAAAAAAAAAAAAAAACCTTATTGTACGGGATTTTTTGAACACCCAGTAATAACTGAAATCTTACCTTGAAAAATATGCGAGATGTGTAGCTCTTGTCAATGTAAGATGCCTACTAGAAAATGCCATCTATATGTTTTCAATCTCCATAATATTATGTTCTAATACTTTCGTTTAACATGTTCAATATGGATAGAGTATATTATACATTTCTGTCGTCCAAAAATAACGTTGCTGAATTCGTGCCTTTAGGAGTTGTCTCCCTACTTTATCTTTTTTCCTACCATGTGAATAACGCATTTCAAAGAATATCGAGATGGAAACACTAGAGAATCTTTCCATACCAATGATGCATTGCCTGTACTAGAAGAATACTACTTTATTTCGAGCCAGTTCTGGTTCACTGCCCACGCTTTCCTTTAGGAAAAAAGTAATGTCGCTGTTAAATTAGTTGAAATGGTTTTCGTATTAGAAAATAAATTCAAATATGTAATTTTTGAATAGAATTTTCGCCTTTGTTAGGAGTAGGTGTGTCACTGTTAGGTGAAGACAACTAGCAAAAGATACAATATGTTAATTAACAATGTATTTTTTTACATATAAAATACATTAATAAATAGACTTGGTTCCAGTAGAATAAATACTATAAATTATTATTATGGTAGTAATGAAGTTTAAGTTCAAAAACTTTCACGTTTTATCGCACTCAAAACTACCCACGAGAAGTATGTAATTTATTCAGTGGTTCTGACCCGTTTTGGGGCTTAGCGCCTTCTCGGGTGAATGCAATTGTCCTGAGTGTTCTCCGTTGAACTCCCAATCCACAATATTCAAGGCTGAACGTAAGACTTGCTCAAAGTAGTCTAAGAACCAGAAAAAAAGAAATAGTCTGGAGGAAATCCACCGAAACTAAAAATGTCAGTAGGGCCTATGTCTAATGTTTCTCGGTGGCTTTTACCTAATTTGAGGGTGCTGAATCTGAATCTACCGGGTGTACAAATGTACACCTTGAGCGTTTTGAGTAATTCAAGATGACGGCCAAGATTGCGGCTGTAAACGTGATAGAAATATTTTTGTATAGTTTATCAAGATGGGTATCAAATTATATGTTTTTTGGGTTGCAGATTCCAATAATAATGTCAAAAATGTTATGAATTTGTTACAAATCGAGATATTCAATATGGTACCCAATATGACGGCCGTAAAATTGAGAAGAATATTTTTGGAGTATTGTATCGACATGGGGATCGAATTATATGTTTTTTGGGTTGCAGATTTCAATAGTTACTTCAACAATCTTATGAAATTGATAGAAATCAATATATTCAATATGGAATATTCAGATTCGCGACCCTCGAGCTAGGTACATACTTAGAACAATATCTGATACACTGAAATTTTGGGTTTGGGTGTTGATGCTTTCTCCGTCACCGCAACTCACCTTGTTTGCGCTCCAGAACATTTTTTCCACATTTTGGGCTTCTCTATATTTATTTACAAAACCATTCCTTTCTGTGTGCAAAAGAAAACAAACAACACAAGCTTAGGTTTGAAGATTTTCTTATATTTTTTTCCTGGACGTTTTCTTAATCAAGAATTATGTTGCTGACCACATTTATGCGAAATATGTACATTTACAATACAAAATGCCGATGTTTCTATGTTACTCCGCAACAAAATTATAAATATCACAGATCACTTGTCAGTCTTCGTCAGAAGAAGTATCCATGTTTTCGTCTTCTAGATTCCTAGTATTTTGACGTGTGAAGATATTCTGGCATCGTTTAAAGGCTTCACAATTGCAGAAGTCAGTGCAGCTATTATGATTTGCCACACAGCCACAACGTCCTTTAGACATGTTTTCAGAAGAACAGCCGCAACTCACCATCTTTAAGATGTCTTTCGGTGCCATCACAGTTTCCGGTGGTACAGTAACTGGTTCCAATGTTTTGTTCAGCTTATCACGATACCACAAAAAATGTGTCGGATCCATGTCTGGTGGGTCTGGTTTATCTGCTTGTTTCCAAATACAAGCCTGGAAATGAGCTCTTTTTACATTTTCAGAGAATGCTTCCGTAGTTGGTGTCAAGCTCTTCAATTTCGGCATATGTACGGCAGTCTTCTTTGACAATTTCTTCAGAAAGACATCTCTTCTGATATCAGACATTATAGGGCCAGTTATCCTACTACCATAGCAAGAAGCTATAAACTCAGTTGCCTTCTGAATCACATCTTCAAGTAATGATGTCTTATTTCCAAGCTTTTGAAGCTCCTTCCCACTTTGTAGTACTTTTACGGGTGCTTAATTTGAAAAACATTTTCAAAGAAAGCTGTGTCGTCAAAGTGAGATTCTTGGGATGTTTCTCAATGGTAGAACAGGTCCTGGGACCGGACGACACCCGTCTGACTTTAAGAGAAATAAAAATGAGAATTTTAGCTTTTTGGAGAGAGAGAGAGTGTGTGTAGGTGAGAGGTGAGGAAGAGAAAGGAAGAAATCTGATGTCACAGTACCTGTAGCTTCATCTTCTCTGCTGGGCTTCTTGTTATCCTCCTGTTGTTCGTCCGGTGTTCTGTATGGCGAAAACCGAATTATAGTCTGTTCGGTTCGTTTTCTAAGTTACTCTCGGAGTGCCCCATTGACCGCCGTGCACTCGCGTAGTCAGTCTTTTGACAACTTCGCGACTGAGTCCTAAGATGACTCCAAAGACCGACTCTCGACAGGCTCTGGAGACTAACTTCGATAACTGACTCCAAAGTCTCTAAGCGACTCCAAAGTCTCCAAGCGACTCCAAAGGCTCTGTGTGACTCCCTGTTTCCGGGTTGGAGGGAGTATTTAAAGACAGAGATCTGCTGACTCCAGGCACGTGTAGATGAGATGTTTTTGTCTCAACAGGTACTCATGACGTCAGAGATGGACAGATAGTTGGGAAAGGAGCTCTCTCAGCTTTATTACATAAAGTACACATTGACATAATGCATTATATAACATAAACAAACACTTCCACGATTTAGCTACGAAAACACAAAATTACCGAAGAAAAACGCTGACTAAATTCTCAGACATAAATGAATTTTCATTAACTAAGACTTCCGAATGACTAGCGTACTTCGACACATAAGAAATAGTTTTATGTAATTAGGAAGAAAAAAAAAGAAAAGTCTCACAACACCAAAGATAAGTCTGAAAGAATATCATGTTTCTTATACAAACAATAAATGATTTTGTGGGAGATCAACGAAAGTCAATAAATAATGAATATTAGTCTCTCATAGTACTTTCATTGCCTTCTGCTTTCCAATGACATAAAGAGTAGTAACTGTATCGCAGCCAGAAGAGAATGAAATGCTAGTAAGTTTGAAACAATATCACGGTGTTCAGACACATACAATCCTATGTCAATAATTCCTCTCTGACTTTGAGTTGCCTACATAAAAATGTTACGAGTAAGTTTTTGTGTGTGGTAGTAGTGCATCAGGAGGAGAAGAACATCCATGTCATCACTAATTACATTTATTGTACAATTTCTGTCCAGCTGATTGTCTACCATCACTACTTGTGTTATAATTATGACATCAGCCTCTTCGTAAGTGTTTTACATATCTGGACGTTCCTTGATACAATCAACAGTTATTTCTGTTGTGACATCTTCTGGTCCAGTGATGAATAGGCTTTTGGTGGAATCTTATGGCAACCCTCCTGTCATTAGATACTTGCAGATCAGCTGTACTAGTTGTACCTTATTCTTCGTAACATTCAGCTTAACTTGTTGGGAGGGCAAGGACGTGTTGAAAGACAATTTATGATACCTGCTACATGTTGATCCCGTTCTGACGCTTCTTATTCCTTCTTTGGTACTGTACTCCTTGTATTTGTCAAATATCAGGTACACGTTGCATTTGTTCAATTTTTCAAGCACATATGACCGATACAATTTTATGAAGTCAAGAACAGTTCCGTTAGATGGCCAGTTGATCACCCACAAAACAGCACAACCATCAAGTATGAGAGCATCTTCGTGCTTGTACGATCTCATAGACTTCTCTACCTGTATTATTTGTTTCAGTTTCGACTTACTTTTGCAGAACCTGGGAGTCCCATATTCATCAAAGATGTGGGGACAGCGGCAAGCTCATATGATATCATTCCTTTAGCATCAATATCTCTTGTAGATGTGAGACACATTGCACGCGTGTACAAGAGTTTTGTGTCAATGACACCAATACTAGCTGTTCTTTTGACGTCATCGCAGGAAACATTACGAACCGTTGTTAAGATTGGATCGTGAAAACCAGTTGGTAATTTTTCTTCATAAGAACACAACGCCTTCTCACCTATCTCAACAGCATTATCAACATTCACTTTCTGGGAACAAATTTTCCCTGTCACAATATTCACAATAGTTTTTGGGTGATCATCGATCTTCAAAGGATCTATGCAATGAGATAGCTTTTCTTTGAACTTAATTCGGTCTGCAGTATCTCCTTTTACTCGAGATGGCATTTCTTCCTTATGCTTAGTTATTTCTATATCTCGTCCAGCATCTCTCATGACATAAATGTCATTTACTAAACGACTGCAGGTGTGAAGGCTGAAAGCCCATCGCTTCACTGCTGATGGATTTAGTGTAAGTCCGATTATTCCTCCTGGTCCATGGCCATAACGCATAAATGTATTCTCAATGAACATGTATGTACCTAGCTTGAGGGTCGCGAATCTGAATATTCCATATTGAATATATTGATTTCTATCAATTTCATAAGATTTTTGAAGTAACTATTGAAATCTGCAACCCAAAAACATATAATTCGATCCCCATGTCGATACAATACTCCAAAAATATTCTTCTCAATTTTACGGCCGTCATATTGGGTACCATATTGAATATCTCGATTTGTAACAAATTCATAACATTTTTGACATTATTATTGGAATCCGCAACCCAAAAACATATAATTTGATACTCATCTTGATAAAATATACAAAAATATTCCTATCACTTTTACAGCCACCATATTGGCCGCCATCTTGAATTACTCAAAATGCTCAAGGTGTACATCTGTACACCCGGTAGATTCAGATTCAGCACCCTCAAATGAGGTGAAAACCGCTGAAAAACACTTGACATTCTGAAATTTTTGGCTTGGTCCAAAAGTAGGGTTTTTCCTCCAGATTAAAAGGCTTCAATTCTAAATCCAACCTTGAAGGATCTACATTAATATTTATTAAAATAGTTTAAACTTTTGATAAATACATGATGGCTCTCATCCAATACTAAGAAAAATAATAACTCAAAACTTTATGAAATCTTAAATAAGTTTTAAGTAGTCTATCGCCCCTAACCGCTCTTTTATGTTCCAGCGCCCTACTTGGAAAGAGAACTCCTCCTAAAGAGTGTTAACGCTCTCGTTGAGAATCATTGAACTCAATGCCATCTATCGATTTATCTTTGCACAATATTATAATTTAAACCAAAAATAAATTTTAAGAATTAATAAGTGAATTTCGTTTTACAGCGTGGAACTACAGTACACTTCAAAACCATGTGAATTCTATAGTTATACTTGAAACACTACATCTATAACTATTGATTGCAATACATTGATAAGACCAAAGATAGAATCTGTTTCTCGGACGCTCAATTCATGTCAAAAAGCCATTAGTTGCTATGAATTACTGTTTTTGTTCTATGGCGATAAAGGTTGATACCAAAAATCGTTAATTTGAACCACTTTCGATTTGAATAGAGCGTTAATGAAGAGGGATCTTGTATTGTTTGGCCTAATCCTCGTTTCTACAAATTGTTTGCCTTGTAAATATGTGCGACAAATGTACCTTTCCATCAATTTTTCATCTTCACATGTAAAACTTTCTGGGCAGTTTAATCTATCAGATGCCTCTAGAACTTTTTCTGTGGAAGATTCAAAAACTTTCTAGAAAGATGGGTTTCCTCTGTTCTTGAAGCAATCTGCTGTGTCACACCCAGATAGAGAATGAAGTCCTAAAAATGCCTTAAGTTGCTTGGGATTTAGGCAAGCGTAAATACAATAAGTTCTATTAACCTCCCATTAGCTCCAATTCCGGTCACAAACACACTGCCTGGTGGAAGCAACTGTAATCACCGCAATAACAGAATAAACACATCTGTATCTGTTGAATTGATGTGCAGAGTAGAAGTACGTGCAGAGAATCACATTTCAATATCTCTTACTGATCTTGCTCTATGGAAATAAGCATTGAAACCGGAAGTAATATAAAATTTGAATAACTTTTGGTTTTGGTACATAGTTTGGGATAATCATGGTACGTTGCCTTGAGACGATGAATCGTTTGAAAAAAAAGCTTTTCGTTATTTGTTACCGTTTTCGTTAATTAGCGATAAAAGTTAAAAACGGAAATGACTAATTTGATCCACTTCCGGTTTAAATACTGAGTTTAACGGATGAAGTAGAACATAATCCTGGGACGCTGAATGGCTTGCAAGAAACCGCTTCTTGATAACTCTAACAGTTTTTGCTTTGGTACCTGTTGGCAAACAGTCGGACAAAACCCTTCTATAAGACTTCTGATACTTATGCATAGCAGAGTTTGAAAGTCTAATAACACAGGCCTACAGAAAAAAATTTTTTCTTGGTGCCTAAAATTTTAGAGCTGATTTTAACTATGTGTGGGGCGCTGAATCCAATAATGTAAGCAGTTTTTTTCTATCAGCTCTACTTTGGTAGATACAGGCTACTGTACCAGTAGTGTTATTTACGTTACAATGTATGTGGAAGAAATATTACAATCCAAAATAAATATGTAAATTATAAATGATGTAACCACTATTTCTGCATGCTTCTTGCAATAGTATACAAAATAAGCAAAAGAAATACAAATATTCTCGTAATAACAAGTTTGAATATGATCTTATAAACTCTGCAACTCAAATAAATCCTACTGTGCTCTATAGAGATTTCTATTTGGAAGAACGGCGCTCTTTTCTCATTAGTGCTGCTATCTGTCGGTACTAAACGGAAACTAGTCATATAGTAGTTCCAGGAACGTCCACTAGATTGCATTGGCATTCTACTTGGCTAGTGGATCGTAGTTGTTGTCTTGCAGGTGGAGTGACATGTTGGAACATGTGAGTTTTGTTCTGAAATCATAACTTGTATCGCGTATACTAAGGCTTTATATTTAACATCCGTGTTAGTGGCCTGAACATAAAATGAGTTCAAGTCGAAGAAGTTGTGTTAACCATCCTGATGTGTTTTGCTACATATGTGGTGAGTACACATTTAAAGACAATAGAAAACATATCAGTGACTTTGTAAAAAAAAGCATATCATGCATATTTTGGTGTACGCCTAGGGGACCAAGATAAAACGTGGGCTCCACATATTGTGTGTAAAATGTGTACTGAACACTTGCGACAGTGGACAACTGGAAAAAGAAAAAGTCTTAAGTTTGGTGTTCCAATGGTTTGGAGGGAACCCACAAACCATGTTGATGACTGTTATTTCTGCCTGGTAAATGTTACGGGTATGAATAGAAATAACCGGAACAAGTGGACATATCCTGGTCTGCCTTCAGCAAGACGTCCAGTTGTTCATTCCGATGAAATACCAATCCCAACGTTTCACCACTTGCCAGAGCTTTGTGAGACTGAAAACGAACGTAGTGAACATTCTTGTGACATGGATGATGGAAGTGACAGTGATTATGAGGGAATGTCAACAATTCCTCAACAGTTTAATCAAGATGAGCTAAATGATCTAGTTAGGGACCTTAATCTTTCAAAAGAATCGTCTGAATTACTTGCTTCCAGATTGAAGGAGAAAAACGTACTAGAACAAGGAACTAAAATCACATTCTACCGAACAAGGGAAAAGGAGTTTTTACCATTTTTCACTGAAGACACAAATCTCGTATTCTGTCACGATGTTAGAGGTCTCCTAGAACACATGGGTCTTCCAGAATACAATCCAGATGATTGGCGCCTGTTTATTGATAGCTCCAAGCGAAGTTTAAAATGCGTCCTTCTACACAATGGCAATAAATATGGCTCAATTCCAATCGCTCATTCAACACGACTGAAAGAAGAATATGAAGCAATTGCTTTGGTTATGGAAAAAATTAAATATCAGGACCATCAGTGGGTGATTTGTGTGGATTTAAAGATGGTGAACTTTCTTCTTGGACAGCAAAGTGGCTACACAAAATATCCTTGTTTTCTATGTCTGTGGGATAGCAGAGACAAAGCAAACCATTGGTCAAAAAAAGAGTGGCCGCAGAGAGACGACATGGTTGTTGGTAAGAAAAATATTATTAACATGCCTATTGTTGAGTGTGACAAAATCATTTTGCCTCCTCTACATCTCAAGCTCGGTTTGATGAAGCAGTTTGTAAAGGCGCTAAATAAGAACGGACCGTGCTTTGCTTACATGGGAAACAAGCTACCTCAGATCAGCACAGAAAAATTAAAAGCTGGAATATTTGATGGTCCCCAAATAAGACAACTCATGAAAGATCCGGCTTTCGTGGAGTCCATGAATGAGACTGAACGTAGAGCTTGGACCTCATTTGTAGAAGTTATCAAGAATTTCCTTGGCAATAATAAAGCTGATAACTATGTTGAGCTAGTGAACCAGATGCTTAATGCATTCCAAAAACTTGGATGTAATATGAGTATCAAAATTCATTACCTGCACAGCCATTTGGACCGTTTCCCAGACAACGTAGGCAGTCTGAGTGAAGAACAAGGTGAAAGATTTCACCAAGATATTAAAACAATGGAGGACCGCTACCAAGGAAGATGGGATGCCCATATGATGGCAGATTACTGCTGGAACCTAAAAAGAGACTGTGCAAAGAAACATTCAAGGATGTCACGAAAACGAAGCTTCCGAAGTGTTGAATAGATCGTTTTGAACAAATTATTTGATTTTTTATTCATAAAAACTATTATAAAATGTAGTTACAGAGTTATTATGTACTTGATGTTTGTGTTTATATGGTTTTCATTATTTTCAAAGTGTTCCAAATAACAGATTTAAATGTCATAGTTTTCTTTTCACTTACAGTAAAACAGCACCTATGCAATTTTCAACGTTGTAGCAGGTCAGTCTTGCAATTCCTATATCTCAAAAACTAAAGCTGTTAGGGGAAAACTAACGCCATATTTGGATTCAGCGTCCCAATTCTACTTCAAATCAGCTAAGAAACACCCGGCACCAAAACCACTGTAAGCCAGTGTAATTAATTCGTACTAAATTTTATTAACCATACTGTGTACATATAGAGAATGATGAGGGTGTTCTTCAGTATCTTAATAGGTGGCCTAGTTATCGTACAGAATCAATTTATTGTTTCAAAAGTTAATTTTTCTCAAAATTAATGAATAAGGATTTACACTTATTCATGCCATATTATTTGACTCAAAGAGTTATATTAATTGCTATAAATCTCATCTTCGGACATTTATTTCTTCCTTGATACTCTAATAATTCTGTATATAAAAGAAGTCCTCACTGACTTATGGACATATAATCTATCATAGACTTAAATCTACAACTACTTCAATTTCTTTAATTATGAATAAAATATTTCCCGTTTTACACTTTGCCGATTTGTGGATGCCCTTAGCTTTAAAAAAAAAAAAAAAAAAGAAAACATTTCAATATACTTAAAACTAATTGCTCAACTACTCGTATAAATTAAAATATCAGTTGTAATATCTGCTAATTTCGCTATGAAAGTATTTTCTAGTTCAGTGAAGTTATTTATCATGCTGATCAGTGGCGTATTTAGGGAGGTGGCTTCCGGGCTTAAGCCCCCCCCCCGAAATCTTACTTAGTATAGTAAAGTAAATGAAATATCTCGCAGAATTTTCACATTTCCAGGCAAAGCCCGCCCCGAAAGTTAGCAAAGCCCCTCCCGAAACCAAATCGTAAATACGCCACTGATGCTGATATATTTGTTTATAACATTTTGTTGCTGTATTTCTGTGTAACTTTTGGTGCGTGGGTCTTAAAATTTAATGTGTTGAAAATAAGCAGAGGAAAAGGGAAAACACCAAAAACAGAAACGAGACTGCTGAAAATGCAGTGTTTGCAGTATCCATTACTATTTTTCAGTAGATGTATTTAAAAGTTAGATACCTTTTTAAATTACCTTAGATTACTAACCCATTCGTTGACAAAGGCAACACGAATAATATTTTGGATAACACAAAGAACGTCCATGCGCGGAGAACTCCTGAAATGAAATGAAAAATGAAATTTTTCAATTTAAAGTCCCATAATTATGTTCTTTAGAGTAAGGCAAACAGATGATTAAGACAAGTGAATAATGATAGAAGAATTGGTGGAATGAGAATGTGGTAGAAAACGGAAGTACCACGAGAAAAACCACGGGCACGATGTTGTCCACCACAACTTACTTGGCCCTGGATCGAACCACCGACCCAAAGCCCCAGAGGTAAGCGCTCTAACACTCAGCTACTGTGCCCGCACTGGAGAACTCGAAATCAATCAGTTGTGTTTTTCCGAGTGTGTAGTGCGCATCGGTCATAATAAACACGATGTCCCAGTGAACTTATATGAATGTTGTAATGCGCGGTCGGATCATCGGTAGATTAGAAATGGAACAAACTCAACAGGATGTGGATAGAGACTTCAATGTTCCTAGCAGCGTTGTGTTGTAATTGTGGAACAACATTTTCTAACTGATGAAAGCATTGGAAGACAGTATGGTAGAGACTATCAACGTACAACAACGCCGCAAGAGGATCATTATAATTTCCGCACAAATACTATAACTGGTTAGAAAGCTAGAGCGAACCGTAATGATGCTGGTGAGCGTGATCACTCATCTAAGCCTCATTTAGGACAGAGACCTCAATAAAGTAAACGAGCCCGAGAGATCCCTATTCCAAAATAGCCATTTCTGCTTATCTGCATTTGATAATTTGTAAATGAATAATTGAAGCTAAAATTTTTTAATGGGCAAAAAAAAAAAAAAAAAAAACTTCCTGGTGGGATGGATTAGAGTTTATCAGTTCTTTTCAGCCCCGAGGCTACATGAGGCGTGAACCTTCAGCTTAGCTTGGGATCCAAATCACATCAGCTGTCACTGAAAATACATGAAATGAAGTCTTTAAGTTTTACGTCCCACGTTTATGCCGTTTACGCTAAAGGAGACGGTGATAATGAGATATGTGAAATGGTGCAATGAAGAAAGTGGGAGGAAACGGGAGAATCCCGAGAAAACCCACGAACACAATGTTTGTCTACCACAAAGTCCACACGGCGCGAGCTAGAATCGAACCAGGGACCCCAAGCACCGAACGTGAAAACTCTACCACTGAGCCACCGCGCCCCCGGCGGTCACTGGGAATAGAAGCCAGGTCTCCCTCTCCAAAGACGCATATCAATTAGCAACGAGGGAGCACACCTTTCTTGTTTTGCAGACTCCTTTTTCAGAGTATTTGTTGTCTGTACATTCACTCAGCGATTTTACGATAATTTATCGCTCTCTTCAATATGACCGCAGCCTAAAATCTGCGCCTCGTATTTTTAAAATACGACTACTTGTTCTCCTGTGAGTGTGTTATGTATTCCTTCACCGTAGCCCTGACGGGCTTCGCGGTAATCCTTGCGAATTGTTCATCGAAAATTCGGCAGAAAGTGCATACACATAGCACCGTATAGAATACCTATTGAGCAGGCGCATTGTGACGTCACACCTTTCGCTTATAGACGCTCCTCCCCTATCTCCTACAGATCCTCATTGTGGCAGTGGCAAACAAACCGCTCGCCACACGAAGAAAGCATTCGGAAAGTGTATCAAGGTCAGGCGTGCTGTGTGACCCAAGTTCACGAACAACACGCGAGATTCGGAACGGTATGGGATATCGGGTTGCTGGCGACAGTGTTTTGTTTATATATCGCGAGTTATTCGAAAATCTGAATAATCGATTTCAACTGTAAGACACGAGAAAAAAAGTAACTTAGTGTATTAGGTGAACTGTTTCGAAGAATGTGAAAAGTTCGACAAGAAAACTGTTGTATAGTTATATTTTGTCAAGTGACTGAAGCCAGACGAACAATGCTCAAACATATTTGCACTGTATTGATCCTGAGCACAATTGGTAAGTAAATTAATTACTTATTTTATCACTATGTTAATTCCTATTAAGAATGAAGATGAATTTATTATTAATATAATGATTGAAAAGCTGGCATGATATTATTGTCATGACTGTATTCAGTTGGTACTTTACTCTATGTAAGATAACGCGAGGTTTGCAAATTTTACTTTCGTTAGTATTAGCTAATCTACTTACGTGTCATTAAAAATTGTTTCTCAGTATATGCAAAATAAAATAAAGAAAAAGGAAAGAAAGATACTGATGGGAATTAACTAAATGCAGGGTTCGAATCAGTGGGGGGGGATTAAGGGTATTTCCCCTTCTCATCAAGTAATTTTCCCGGCTCAACAAAGATGATTTTCTGTCTTGGCAGGAAAATATTTACCAATTTTTCATGTATATATATCTTAAATACTATAGAAGTCAGGAATATTTTCCCTCCTCTCGTAAAAAGAGCTTGATTCGAATCCTGATTAACTATATTTACTTCTTGTCTATTCGTGTAATTAAACTTGACAATTACTTTCCAATACAATGGAAAAGTGATAATGACTTCCTAAACTCTATAATTTCGGGAATTCTAATATTCATTAGTATATTACTACGTTATGTACTAATACACTACATATATCAAATACATTCTACTTGTTTATATCTAATACTAGCTGAAACACCCAATCTTTGGCATGGGTAAGATAAAATATCTATATAAACAAACTGAACAACGAAAGGAAAAGAATATCGGTCATTTTCTGCTACTTCTACATATCCCGGTAAACGCCCCTTGATACCTCCTGGTTCGAATTTGGAAAATAAATAAACGCCTCTGGCCCTAATCTATCGGGGCTGTATATGAAAGCCAACGCCTGTGGGTATATCACCATTCATCACAGTGACCCGACCGCGAAAACTATGGATTTGACACTCTCCCCCCGCAGGTGGCCCCCGGCTCGCACACAGTGGTAGCTGAATTTTGAAAGTCATCGCTAATGGAAGTGACACCATTGATCTCAGCGGTCGCAAAAACTATGGATTTGACTCTAATATCGGTCATTTTGGATTATTTTTAAATGTCTCGGATTCCCCCGGTGACTCCCTGGTTGAAATTTTAAAAAAGCTTTGTTTTGGTCTGGGGCCTGGACCAAGATACCCGTGACCAAAATTTGGTAACTCTCGGTCCACTCGCGTGGTCCCTAGGCCGCACACGACAGACAGACACGCAAACAAACTATTTTATTTATGTTAGATTATAAGGTATTCACCCATCCGCAGAGGTTGGCGACTCTGTTGTCACACGCCCTCAGATTCAACGCCGCGGAAAGTATCCACTGCAGTTAATGATAAGAATTGGTTGTAAAGATTACGTTACATGGTTATTATACACGGCCTATAATAAGAGAAATATATATATATATATATATATATAGAAAAACTGCTGTTGCGACGATTATAGAAATATACACAACTTTTTATATGAAAACAGCGACTTCATATTCATATAATCGCAGCCTAAATTGTTGGCCGATTATTGATCAAAATGTTATTTTGTTCTGAACTGTATAACATTTATTCCTTTTGGCCAATTCAGGGCCGAATCGACTTACGACAGGCTAATCGTAACCGAAATTGATCGTAAGTTGTAATACGCATAATTATACATATATTAATTAACTACATTCATTGCTTAATTATATATTATTTAACTATATTCATTAAGTTAACAAAGTATAGAAAGAAACAAGACGGCTGCAGACATCCAATTCTTTTCTCCTTTAAAAAAAAAAAAAGAAAGAAAGAAAGAAAGAAACAAGAGAGAAGGTAGTCCTCATTATTTTACGGCCACACACGAGAGAAAAAAAAATAGGCAACAAGCTTGTAAGTTCGTGGTTTCTTTCATGAAATTTTAGACTGTAGCGTCTTTACCACCCTGGAGAGGAATTTTAACATAGACAATTCATTGACTGATACGATACAGACCATGTATTTATTTTAAGATTGTTACTTGTAGCTTGTCACCAAAGGCAATTTCAAGAAAATGACCATAGATATAACAGACGAACTGCGGTTTTAAACCGTGGGTGAACCATTTTCCCAAAACGAACTAACATACACACAGGCCAGACTATCTGGAGACATACTAACAGAAACAGAATGCCCAATATGTTGTCACATTTATAAGATCAATAAGCACGCAAAATTTTAATGTATAGATAAAGCTTCGCTACTAAGAGAGTATAATAAAATAGATAACATTGCCGCGAGAGGGATAGTACTATTTAGTAATGCGACGAGCGAGAATAATGAGCTATATAATGGATTACTAGAATTAAACGCGTAGAGATGTGGCAACAGTTAAACACATGTTTGAAAGAAATTACCCCAACGCTGTGAATTTGACACTTCGCTTCGGAAAAGAAGAGGAAACCACCCAAAATCAGCTACGTAAGGGGTCCAGAATAGCTGGCCATGACGCTAGAAAAATATTTTAATTATTCTACACACAAGCGAAAACACAAACCGCATGGTGACAGAGAAGTAACACGGCTAAGTTTTGTGGTCATTTTATGAAATTTTCTCAAGACTCTCTGGCGTCTTGCGATATTTATTAAGACACGAAACATGTACCACAAGAAGATTTTGTCCCTAAGCGGTCAGTTTTGCAGGTCTCCGAAGAAAAAGAAAAGGTCTTTGAAAAGCAACCCTAAGAAGAAAAAAAAAACATCACAGAACAAGGAACGTAGAAAGAATAGGGGGTAAAAATACACAGGAAGAAAAAGAGAGTGGGGGAATTTTACTAACTAAAATTACTATAATACGTAAGAATGACCAAAATTGAGTATATTTTATACGCAAATCTAAACAAATAAATGGAGCACTATTTCTTTGAAAGGATTTCCCTATGTCTGTCTGTCGGTCTGTCTGTCTCTATGTATATGAGATCTATATATTACATATAATCATATAAGTATTAACAACATCAATTAAGTGCTGGGCAAAAGATCATTCCTAAACTAGTTAAAAGCTGTACATAATCTGTGAAAATATTTAGAATAAAATATTATTATTATTATTATTATTATTATTATTATTATTAATATTATTATGATTACTGGTAACTAGTATTTTGCATAAAGAATTGTTAAAAAGGAGGATTATTTTAGTTGTGTATAACATATTCAAGTAGATATAGATATTTTATAGGGATACCATAATTATCATTAGTCTTATTTAACCAACAAGTATTATAATTATTAACACTACCAGTGATAGAAATATTGTTTTATTCAACATTATTAATACCACCACTATTACAGCAAGATAAAATTGTCATAGAAATATAAATATTCGTATTCCAGTAAGAAACATCTGAGAAAATCTAAGAAAATTGTCATAAAAGAGTATAATATTTAGTAAATCGGGTTTAATAAATAGTAAAATCTATATTTGAAAATAAGATAATTTCGTAAGGCATTCACATTTGGCACTGGAGGATCATTCAAAATTGGTCGCGCGGTAACCTCAGCAGGGGTCTCTGGCTAAAGAGGGTGACTTTGAAAAAAAAAAAAAGGGGAGGTCTTTCTTAAGAAACAGGAGAAAAACCAATGAAAAGAGAGGGTGGTCAAGAAAAAGGAGAGAAACCAATAAGACAGAAAACGAAACTTAATGAAACAAAATGAAAAGAACAATTATTGGTTAGATTAGACAAGGGGTGTGTCAAAATGGTCAGAGTGTGTAAAGGACAAATAGGAAAGGAGAAACAAAAAAATGAATAAGTAATTAGTGTGAAATGATAAAGGAAGAGGACATAAAGAGGACAAAAAAGTTTTAGTTAGGTTGAGAGAATCAAGTTGTCGAGATCATCGAATCGCGAAGTCCAGACTGAATTCAGAGGTAACAACCCGTATAATAATACATCTCCGCGCTCTGAGCGGTGAAAGACAGTTTCAGTGGGGCAAGTAGTGGTAAAAACGCGAGAGGCCGCAAGAGTACGCTATTTTCGGCTGTGACAAAAGAACAGTATTGCAATTCTTTCTTGTACCAGAAGACCGTATAATAAGTATAATAATTTAATCAACGTTTTATAAAAGTGTAGCGTCGCCTGTAGTGATAAAACGCAGTAAATGGAGTAAACGTTTGGAACTTTGCGAACTTTTCAAGAGTGTGAACCATCTAACACTTTCTGGGGAACGAAACAATCAAGCAACACGGAAATCTTCCACGGAGAGACAGCGGAGTTACCTTACTAGAAGAAAAGGAAAATGTTCAACGGACAGTCATCAAAAAGGAGGTAAAGTGGCAAACATTTCATTAACTGAATTTTAAGTGCAGTGCGCGATAAAGTTTAAATTCCAAATGACACACCCTCGAATTAAGGTCATGTATAATTTGTGTAAAATTAAATTTCCTCCCTCTTGTTTTACAAAATAGATGTAACTATTGATGTTACAGAAAAGGCCAACTTATATTTTGTGTTAGGTGAAGTATAGAATAATTCCAACCAACCTGTAAAGATAATAAGACTTAGACACAATTCTACATTTAATATAAAGTTGATTCTACAAGTAACATTTATCATTCAACAACGTGATAACTGTATTTATATTTGTAACTTTTATTTTATTTCTCATTTCAATTATTAAAGTAACCAAATGAACAATGGAGTTTTCATTATCCAAAATTTATTGTTGAGCAAATAAAGAGTTAAAAGAGTTATGGTACAGGTAACTTTAGATGGAAAGCTAGCAGCAAACGGAGGCTCGACAGAAGCCCGAGGCCACGAAACCCTGAGATAAGAGTAAGTAATATTTCGACTTTAAGTTTCAGCAATTTTCACTTTATTACAGTACGCTTCCAGCCAGCGCGGCTCATTACTATTACACATGGCGCTTCCATCTTTGGGGCCAATGAGGTTCTGTGCAGAGTGTTTGCTATTAGTTTTCCCTCTTAATCATGTTGGCCTAAGTTGTTAAAAAAAAAAAAAAAAAAAAAAGTTGGTCCTTTTCTTTAGCAAAAGTCACTTCTCAACGTCCAGTACCCCGTGTGTAGGATTTTGTTCGTAATTTATTAAATAAGTAGCATGATTTCTGATAACTTTGGTATTGATGCGAAATTGATTTTCTCAGATGTACTTACTATTTAAATGTTATTATGTGCTATTTAAGTTTTATGAGTGATTTACGAATTTGAATTTTGTCATTTTTTTCTCATTTTCTCTGCTCTTTTAAAGAGATAGTGCTTTATTTGGTTATTTTGTTGAACTTGATTAGAACGAAATGTTGCGTAAGCCTAGAAAAATCCGCGAGGCGCGAACTCAGAAACGGCCAGCTAAGAAAACTAGTAATTTAGTTAGTGAAGAAAGGAATGAACTACACAACATGGAGCAGGCAAATAGTAGTCAGGGAAGTAGTGGTCGTAGGTTCGAAGCTAGTGGTAGTGTGGAGAATAGTAACCTTACGTTAGATAATTCGGTTGGCCAGGGATTAACTTTACTTGATTTAGCGAATATTTTTCGACAAGGTATTGCTAGATTGGAGAAAAAGTTGGATGATGCAGTACTAAACCTAGATTGTAAAATAAATAGTGTGCAGATAGAATCGAGGGAATTAGTAGAGACTCAAGGGGTCGAGTTACGGGAGTTTTGTTGTATGCGAACAGAAGGGTTACGAGAAGAGCTAATTGAACGTTTTGACACCATAGTTCGCGAAAACACAAGTGCTATGAGGGAAGAGCAAAATTCGTTAAACACGCAAATTAGTTCCGTAAGAGAGCAAGTAGAAACTTTGCAAAGAGATTGTTCTTCTGTACGATCTGAAATCAGGAGTTTGAACGTGTTGCCAGTCATACGCGCGGACGATTCAAATCTTGGTAACCATAGTAATAACATAACACAAACAGTTGGTAATCCGCCTTCATTATGTCAAGATAGCAGCGCGAGTATTTTCTTACATAGAGACCTCAAACTCCCTTTATTTTATGGATGCGAACATGAGGTACAAGCCTTTAGCTTCATTCACGAGTTAGAAACATACCTGCATTTAACGCAGACACCGCCTGAACAAATGGTCAGTGTCAGTGCACACTCATTACGTAATGACGCAGCTTCTTGGTACAGAATAGTGAAACAAAATATTTCGTCTTTTGAGGAATTCAAGGCAGCATTTATTTCAGAATATTTGGGGGAGGACAAAACGATCGATTTACGAGCGGAAATATTAACATCTCGGTACCAACCTAACTCCGGGAAGAAATTAACCGAGTATTTTACAGAGATCTTACAAAAGAATAGTGTGTTAGAAACACCGCTAGATGACAGGACACTTATAAAAGTGGTCAGTAGGCAAATGCCGTATAATGTAAGGCGGGTATTGATAAGTGCTCAACCACAAACTAAAAGTGAATTCTTAAGACTACTCCGTGAGCTGCAAGAAATTCCCACCCATGGGGGAGGGGGGAGTAATCAAAACAATGCGCCCCGGCAAAGAGGACATATAAATCACGTACAATATCAGAGAAGTAACAGAGAGAATGAGATGAACTCAAATAATTCTCGTGATTTCCCGCGTTCCGCTAATGCGAACAACAATTATAGAAGGCAACCGCGTAGGGAGGACGATTATCAGACACGGCATAGCAGGAATGAGCGAAGAAATGTCAGGAATGGGGGGAGAGAAAACCAGTCGCAACATGATAATCAGAATCGGTTTTCAAATAATGGTCGAGGCCCTGAGGTCAATCATGTACAATATGGAAGACAAGAAAACAGGGACTATGATCGCGATCCAAATAGTAGAGAGAACGTATCACGCGAAGAAAATGCCCAGGGAAGATTTGCGAGAATCGATCCGGGGCCGCCGCAAAACACAAACAGAGCGTGACTAACGAGACCGCAACAGCAAAATACACCGGGGGGAGAAATTAATCAAACCGTGATATTAGATAGAAAGGAATCGAACCAAGAAAACAAGATTGATACCGAAGAAGATAGGGAAACTTGTTTGAAAACAAGGGAGCAAATAACTTCAATTTTTGATGAACTCATTACCGAGAATGCGGAAATTCCCAGGCAACAAAATGTCTCAGTGTTGCCAGAAATAAAAGGGGAAATTGGAGAAATAGCTGTAAAAATTCTCTGTGACTCGGGCGCCAGCATTTCTTGTTTGAGTGAGACCCTATGGTCACAAATATTAGAGAAGGATCCTAATGTACCACATTTAAAACCCGGTGCCTTAAAGATTCTTTCTGCTTTTGGTACGAGAGCTGCGAAAGTTATAGCACAGACGTTTTTGTCAGTTAAGATAGGAGGAGAACATTTTGATGTTGTAGCGCTAGTAGTGCGTTCTTTGGTTAGACCATTTATTCTAGGGGGGACTTTCTTTGAAGAATATAAGGCTGTAATGGATTATCAGCATGGTCTGTTAAAATTAGAGAATGGGAAAAAGGTAGTTAGTGTCCCTTTCGTTGAGGAGGATACGTCTGAAGTGGTAAATATTTTAAATGAACTTACCCTTGTGTTCGAAGAAATACAAGAAGAAGCGAGATTATTGCCCCTTAGAAATATAGAGGGATTCGATCCCTGGACCTTAAAGGGAATGGAACCCGTAACATTAAAGACAAACATAAGGGAAATGGGAAGTTATTATAATAACATGGATCAAAATAATGGTAGAGAAATTAAATGTAGTATGATTGAAAATGTAAAGGGGGAAGGAAAGAACAGTGTTGCCAACCCCTGTTTACCATTGGAATGCGCGCAAAATATGGGAAAAGAAAGGGAAATTAATGTAGTAATGGACTCCGTCTCTCCACATGAGTATAGAGAGCATAATAAGTTGTGTTTACATAACACGTCTTTACCCAGCCAAGGGGCGGGAGCAGTTAGTAGTAGAACGTTGCGTTTCAACGAGTTAGAAAATGATGTTTGTCCCACCGGATCGTGTATTCCTGTATTGGCGACTTCTGTTACTAGTAATATCAATTGGTCCAAAGTTCCCACAAGGGCTACCCCTGAACAAATTCGCGAACACGTTATGCAGGCGGAAAATTTAACTGCGGAACAAAGGCAGCAGTTGGAAACACTGCTGTTGTCACATCAGAAAGTTTTCGACAATAAACCGGGATTATTAAAGGGATATGAACACCAAATAGAGCTCACAGACCACAAGCCATTTCAAGCAAAATTCTACCCATACCCTTTTAAATATAGGAAGCAAGTGAATGAGGAAGTGAAAAAATTATTAGCTTGGGATATAATAGAAAAACAAAGTACTGAATATACGTCACCCCTTGTGATTGTCCCAAAGAAAAACTCTGAAGATATAAGAATTTGTTTGGATATGCGAAATGTAAATGGGCGAATACGCGGTATGAGCGATATTCCTCCTCAGCCTTTTGAAGTACTACAAAAGTTTGAAGGAAAGAAAATTATTAGTACATTTGATCTTTCGTGTTTTTTCAATCAAATTTCAGTGCGAAAAGAAGATAGAAAATTCTTAGGTTTTGTGCATGGTGGTCAATCGTATGTATATAAAAGATTGTGTTTCGGATTAAAGACAGCAGTATCCTCGAGTATTAGCGCACTAAAGACAGTATTAACAAATGAAATTGATGAGTTTTGCGAGGCGTACATAGATGATGTCATATGTGGCTCGGATTCGTTTGAAAACCATTTAAGACACTTAGACATTGTGCTGGGAAAATTAGAAAAGGCAGGCCTAACAATAAAGCTATCAAAATGCAAATTTGCCAGGCATACAGTGCCTATATTAGGCTATGTTTTGACTCCTTCTGGAATCGAAAAGGATCCTCAGAAAATACAGACAATAAACGAGTTCACTCCTCCCAGAAATGTAAAACAGCTGAGGTCTTATCTGGGATTCCTAAATTTCTACAGGGCGTTCCAAAATAAATATGCAGATTTAGTATCGCCACTTTTGCCACTTTTGCGCAAAGGAACGCCGTTCCGCTGGACTCCTGAATGTCAAACGGCATTTGAAAACATTAAAAGAGCATTTTCAGAGGAGGTCACACTACATCGTCCTATGATGGATAGAGTGTTTTATTTAGCAGTTGATGCAAGCAGTGTTGCCATCGGAGCGCAATGTTTCCAGTATGATGATAATGGGGACATTAGAATAATAGGATTCGCTAGTCGAACGCTGAATAAGCATGAGATCCACTATACAATTACAGAGCTCGAATTTCTATCACTGATATATGGCATATCAAAATTCAGAGTGTACCTAGTTTCATCAAAATTTATTGTGTTGTCTGACCACGCTGCGCTTAAATTCATTTTAAAGTGTAAATTAGGAAATGCTAGGCTCTCTAGGTGGATATTAGCCATCCAAGACCTGAATTTTGAATTCCGATTTGTGCCTTCAAACCAAAATATGTCAGATTATCTTTCGAGATACCCAATCAATTCTGATTCTGAAAGTTATAAAATAAATCAGAATCCAATTTCGCCTGAGGTGGTGGCTGAGTTAACATGTCGGATACCAGGCGAGTTACGCATACAGTTAGCTAATTTGTCGACACTGCAACAAAACGACGAGGTCCTAAGTAAAATATTAAATGAGATAAAAGACGGTAAGAAACAACAGAGCAAGTACTATAGATATTTGGTACAAAATGGGTTGTTATGTAAAGAAGATAATAAGGGGACGCGAGTTTGTTTGCCTAAAGAAATTAGACTTCCTGTGATGGAATATTTTCACAATTTAGGACACTTTGCATACGAGAAAACGTTGGCTTCAATTAGTGAGTATTTTGTATGGCCGGGGATGAGAAGAGAAGTCAAACAGTTTGCCGCTTCGTGCGACATATGTCAAAAATCAAGGTACCCTCAGAAATACAAAGCGGGCCCATTAAAGCCCATAATCACAACGGGCGTGGCCCAATGTGTAAGCTTGGATTTCATAGGGCCATTGCCGCGTGGAAGAGGAGGCGTTCAGTATTGTGCAGTGTTTTGCGATCTCTTTAGCAAATATGTAGTAATATATCCTTTAAAAAGGGCAACTACAGAAGCTGTATTACACAGATTGAAAAATGAATATTTGCTCGTCAACCCAGGGGTGCAAATCATTCTCACGGATCGGGGGACACAGTTCTTAAGTAGGAAATGGAAGAATGGATTAGCGGAACTAGGAATCGAACACAGAACTACTACACCTTATCATCCTGCTGGAAACCCAGTAGAAATTTGCAATAAAACTGTAGGACGAATTTTGAGAATTCTGTGTCACGAGAAACACAGCAAATGGCCATTGTGTGTTAACTTTGCAGCCAATTGCATAAATTTATCTGTTCATAGTTCCACGGGGTGCACGCCCTTTGAGTTGCATTTTAACAGAAAACCAACAAACGAGCTTTACAAAATTTTAGGGTTGGAGCCGCCCCCTCAGGACACACAAATGAGAATAGAACTAGCTCGTGCCAAACTGAGGAAGAAGGCAGAGCAACGTAAGCGTGCCTTTGACCAATCACACGCTCTTGTGACTTATAAGTTGGGACAGAAGGTTCTTTTGCGAAACTTTCACCATTCAGATGCCTTAAAAGGCGTGACAAAGAAGCTCCTATTAGTTTTCCTCGGACCGTACCTTATTTCCAGAGTCGTAAACCCCAACGCGTACGAACTCACAGAGGTCAATTCTGGCAAAGTAGTAGGCGTATACAATGCCATTCACTTGAAAGAATATATCGAGAGGCAAGAAACATAAAAAAAAAAATATATATATGAGAGAGAGAGAACAGACGAGGAAAAACATACATATATGTAGAGAGAAAACAAATAGAGTACCCAAGTTAGTTACGATTTTGTATAATTTCTTTAGTGTATATAGAGAAGGGATGTAGGTGTTTAGAAGTAGGAACAGTGTTGCAAAATCACGTTTTCACATTTTCACGCATTTTTTAAAATGATGAAAAACTGAAAACGTGAGGGGGGAAATATGTAATACGCATAATTATACATATATTAATTAACTACATTCATTGCTTAATTATATATTATTTAACTATATTCATTAAGTTAACAAAGTATAGAAAGAAACAAGACGGCTGCAGACATCCAATTCTTTTCTCCTTTAAAAAAAAAAAAGAAAGAAAGAAAGAAAGAAACAAGAGAGAAGGTAGTCCTCATTATTTTACGGCCACACACGAGAGAAAAAAAAATAGGCAACAAGCTTGTAAGTTCGTGGTTTCTTTCATGAAATTTTAGACTGTAGCGTCTTTACCACCCTGGAGAGGAATTTTAACATAGACAATTCATTGACTGATACGATACAGACCATGTATTTATTTTAAGATTGTTACTTGTAGCTTGTCACCAAAGGCAATTTCAAGAAAATGACCATAGATATAACAGACGAACTGCGGTTTTAAACCGTGGGTGAACCATTTTCCCAAAACGAACTAACATACACACAGGCCAGACTATCTGGAGACATACTAACAGAAACAGAATGCCCAATATGTTGTCACATTTATAAGATCAATAAGCACGCAAAATTTTAATGTATAGATAAAGCTTCGCTACTAAGAGAGTATAATAAAATAGATAACATTGCCGCGAGAGGGATAGTACTATTTAGTAATGCGACGAGCGAGAATAATGAGCTATATAATGGATTACTAGAATTAAACGCGTAGAGATGTGGCAACAGTTAAACACATGTTTGAAAGAAATTACCCCAACGCTGTGAATTTGACACTTCGCTTCGGAAAAGAAGAGGAAACCACCCAAAATCAGCTACGTAAGGGGTCCAGAATAGCTGGCCATGACGCTAGAAAAATATTTTAATTATTCTACACACAAGCGAAAACACAAACCGCATGGTGACAGAGAAGTAACACGGCTAAGTTTTGTGGTCATTTTATGAAATTTTCTCAAGACTCTCTGGCGTCTTGCGATATTTATTAAGACACGAAACATGTACCACAAGAAGATTTTGTCCCTAAGCGGTCAGTTTTGCAGGTCTCCGAAGAAAAAGAAAAGGTCTTTGAAAAGCAACCCTAAGAAGAAAAAAAAAACATCACAGAACAAGGAACGTAGAAAGAATAGGGGGTAAAAATACACAGGAAGAAAAAGAGAGTGGGGGAATTTTACTAACTAAAATTACTATAATACGTAAGAATGACCAAAATTGAGTATATTTTATACGCAAATCTAAACAAATAAATGGAGCACTATTTCTTTGAAAGGATTTCCCTATGTCTGTCTGTCGGTCTGTCTGTCTCTATGTATATGAGATCTATATATTACATATAATCATATAAGTATTAACAACATCAATTAAGTGCTGGGCAAAAGATCATTCCTAAACTAGTTAAAAGCTGTACATAATCTGTGAAAATATTTAGAATAAAATATTATTATTATTATTATTATTATTATTATTATTATTAATATTATTATGATTACTGGTAACTAGTATTTTGCATAAAGAATTGTTAAAAAGGAGGATTATTTTAGTTGTGTATAACATATTCAAGTAGATATAGATATTTTATAGGGATACCATAATTATCATTAGTCTTATTTAACCAACAAGTATTATAATTATTAACACTACCAGTGATAGAAATATTGTTTTATTCAACATTATTAATACCACCACTATTACAGCAAGATAAAATTGTCATAGAAATATAAATATTCGTATTCCAGTAAGAAACATCTGAGAAAATCTAAGAAAATTGTCATAAAAGAGTATAATATTTAGTAAATCGGGTTTAATAAATAGTAAAATCTATATTTGAAAATAAGATAATTTCGTAAGGCATTCACATTTGGCACTGGAGGATCATTCAAAATTGGTCGCGCGGTAACCTCAGCAGGGGTCTCTGGCTAAAGAGGGTGACTTTGAAAAAAAAAAAAAGGGGAGGTCTTTCTTAAGAAACAGGAGAAAAACCAATGAAAAGAGAGGGTGGTCAAGAAAAAGGAGAGAAACCAATAAGACAGAAAACGAAACTTAATGAAACAAAATGAAAAGAACAATTATTGGTTAGATTAGACAAGGGGTGTGTCAAAATGGTCAGAGTGTGTAAAGGACAAATAGGAAAGGAGAAACAAAAAAATGAATAAGTAATTAGTGTGAAATGATAAAGGAAGAGGACATAAAGAGGACAAAAAAGTTTTAGTTAGGTTGAGAGAATCAAGTTGTCGAGATCATCGAATCGCGAAGTCCAGACTGAATTCAGAGGTAACAACCCGTATAATAATACATCTCCGCGCTCTGAGCGGTGAAAGACAGTTTCAGTGGGGCAAGTAGTGGTAAAAACGCGAGAGGCCGCAAGAGTACGCTATTTTCGGCTGTGACAAAAGAACAGTATTGCAATTCTTTCTTGTACCAGAAGACCGTATAATAAGTATAATAATTTAATCAACGTTTTATAAAAGTGTAGCGTCGCCTGTAGTGATAAAACGCAGTAAATGGAGTAAACGTTTGGAACTTTGCGAACTTTTCAAGAGTGTGAACCATCTAACACTTTCTGGGGAACGAAACAATCAAGCAACACGGAAATCTTCCACGGAGAGACAGCGGAGTTACCTTACTAGAAGAAAAGGAAAATGTTCAACGGACAGTCATCAAAAAGGAGGTAAAGTGGCAAACATTTCATTAACTGAATTTTAAGTGCAGTGCGCGATAAAGTTTAAATTCCAAATGACACACCCTCGAATTAAGGTCATGTATAATTTGTGTAAAATTAAATTTCCTCCCTCTTGTTTTACAAAATAGATGTAACTATTGATGTTACAGAAAAGGCCAACTTATATTTTGTGTTAGGTGAAGTATAGAATAATTCCAACCAACCTGTAAAGATAATAAGACTTAGACACAATTCTACATTTAATATAAAGTTGATTCTACAAGTAACATTTATCATTCAACAACGTGATAACTGTATTTATATTTGTAACTTTTATTTTATTTCTCATTTCAATTATTAAAGTAACCAAATGAACAATGGAGTTTTCATTATCCAAAATTTATTGTTGAGCAAATAAAGAGTTAAAAGAGTTATGGTACAGGTAACTTTAGATGGAAAGCTAGCAGCAAACGGAGGCTCGACAGAAGCCCGAGGCCACGAAACCCTGAGATAAGAGTAAGTAATATTTCGACTTTAAGTTTCAGCAATTTTCACTTTATTACAGTACGCTTCCAGCCAGTGCAGCCCATTTCTTTTACAAAGTCTATGATTAACTATGCGTGTTAATCGTATTTAGTAGAAATTTTTTATTCCCCATCGTTTCCAGATCTATCTCTTTCTTGATCTTTCCAAAGGCTCTTTTTCTAACCAGCTTTCCGACTAACTATCCATTAATCCCTTCGCACATACTCCTTTCCGACCCACGTGCTCATTCTTCGTACATGTCTTGACCTAAATGCACTCAATATACTTAAAAAATATATTATTTTGCGAAATAGTTGACAGTAGTCGTGATATTTACCGCAATCAGTAAATACTGTATACATTCAAATAACAGGTAGCAGTGTCACACAGTGTACACCACACAAAGAAATTTCGTTTACTACGCTGTACATAATGTGAAAATTGAAATATATATATATAAGGAAATATTAGTAAACAACATTCATTAAAAATTGAACTATTGTCTGGCTCATAGGCAACCATATTAACAGCTGAGATATGGGTGTTGCATAACACAAGGGGGAAATTACTGCCCTGTTTGATATTCTATTCCAGTGGTTCTCAACCGATGTGTCGCAACACACTGGTGTTTCACACAGTCCCCTAAGTTAGGTTGCAAGATTTTAGGATTTAAAAATCATGAGAATTTAATAATAATTAGTTGAAATCGAGAGAGACTGTACCAGCCAACATCTCCAGCGCTACCAAAAATGTTCAGTGCTATATAGAGTCATTATAAAAACTAATTGGTTTCACTATTATAATATATATTATTATTATTTATAATAAAAACATCAAACAAGTGTGTCGCCATGTCCTAGACGTTTAGTAAAGTGTGTCGTTAATCAAAAAAGGTTAAGAACCACAGTTCTATTCCATTGGAATACATAATTATTGAACCGATTATTGATTACCCATATTTTGGGATCAACTTGACGAATCACTTCTATCAACGAATTCGGTTCCTAATTTTGGCCATGTACATCCTGGCCAAAACTTTTGGTTATTTTGTCCCTTCCGGACGGACATATGGACAGAGTAAATATATAAAGGAATTTTGATAAACCAACTGCTTAAAAATATTCTGCCATAAATTTAACCACTATTATACACGGGAAAAAATAACGGTGACTATCTACAAATTTTATAAAATTAAAATAAAAACAAAAAACTTTATTATTAGGACTTGAAACTGTTTCAAAAATTTAATTTTATCCATTATGTTAACTGTGAGTATTTTACTACAGTATTTATTTATGAACTACACAAATTTTTCTTTGAAAAGCTACAATGAATAACTGACTGCCAACTATCCGGACTATTACCGGAGTTACCGTCGCAGATAATGCAAAAAAATATAACCACTTTTTTATTCGAGGGCTCAGTTCGGGCGGACATTTATTTGTAACCACCCTGTGTTCAAGGTCTCTGTTCGGGCGAATATTTTATTTGTAACCAACCGGGTGTTGTGTCGGTGTTCGGGTTGCCATTTATTTGTAACCAATTTGAGGTCCAGTCTCTGTTCGTGATTTATTGTCCTACCAATAAGTATTCTCCTGAGACCAGAACTTACCTGGATAGGACGATGAAGGACCTCTCCAAGAGGGGATTACAAATTGATTCCAAATCGCTCGTCGGTCTCAATGATGATATTAGCATTAGGCGCAGAGAGGTTCGGATGTCTCGTCCCGAAAACCTCCGGACGATCAGATGGTCATGCAGACCATAACGCACACAAACATCATTCACACAAACAACGAAAACACACTGGATTAAATAACACTATACTTATTTATTAGAATACTATTATATAAAAAAAATAACGAAGAGAAATGAACTTAACACAGAATATGTGTAATAATTTTCATCACTGAAATCACACTTTGCCTTTTTAATGCAATGCAGCCCTTTATATATATATGAGATTATATCTGAAATTTCACTATGAATGTTTCTCTCACACCATTGACGCACTTAGGGGATTAGCACTGCGGAAAAAGTTGCCGGGATAATCCCACGTAGAAATCCAGTTGCTGCGCCAAACAATCCTGAAGCGTAAAAATGAGCCTTCAACAAATTAAAAAAAGAAAATAGAATGCTGATGTTGGAGGGCGCGTCCAACGCACAAGATTTGTGTGCAACTTTTTAGGCGCACAAGATTTGTGAACCTGGGACTTCACTAGTTGGGGATAGCCGTAAGAAAACGTCCTTCGCCGGCTAATAGCTTGTGCCCCTTAACACAAAATCATACTTAATTCCCGACGCAACGTGCGTGGTGGCTGCACACAATACCGGAGTCAAACTCCTCGAGCTCAAAAGTTCTAGACATGACCTGCAGTGGTTGACTGAAGAGTGTTGGCAGATCATTTTAAAAACCACTCAGTTAACTCACCTGTATGCACATACAAACAGCATATAGAAAATAATTTATGTTAATTTTAGTCCACTGGCTACGATGCACGAGACACTGCGATAACTCTGGCGTGTGAAAGTACAGATAACGAGCTGCAAAACCAATGTGACTGGCGTCACTTTGGTCACTTGAACATCTGGTCAGCCAGTATTTCTCTAAACTACCGCAATATTTCCATAAGCGACTAAAGAAAGCACTTAATTCAGTTCCAAATAACTGCAGAATATATACTGTGCATAATAATAAGTCAAGTAGAAATACTGAGAAGGTTCGTCGCTGAGAAATATTCTCACCAAAAAGCAATATTTTAAATATATATATGAGAAAACAATGAAAGATTTCTTTGTCCAGTTGCGTGGGAACGAAACAATCTCCACCGAAGAAAGAACTTATTTGCGTCGCAGTATAAAGTATAAATCGAAAAAAAATGACTGTCTTTACGAAATATACAGAGCGTCCACAAAAAATACTTCTATAATCTGGTAGCGGTTATAAAAATATTGACTCTTATTTTCATTTAAAATTGTTCCGAGATACATTCGTGTTCTTAGAAATATCCCAATTCCAAAACTTTGCTTTAAACATAGCAATAACCTAATAAGTAATAAAAAGTTCTTTATTAAGTTACAATTTTGCTTAATATCACGAAATTTCAATAACAAAATTAGAAAGCATTCCGTAATCAGATTAACAAAAGCAGTTCTATATACCGGTACAATAATAGGTTAATTACAAGTTGATTATACACTTTAGTTGTTTCGTTTCCGTACGAAAATCCTCAAATTTTTGTTTTCTTTGTTATATTGAAACAATCTGCACGAAGAAATAGAAAGTAGTAGTAACGATAACTTATTTCGTTTTTTTTACAACAAGTGCTGAAATAGTTACTTTTACGATTGATGTTACCTTTTTTTCATATACATTTTTATCAAAAAAGCTTTGAAATATCTTCTTATCAATATTAGCTGTAAAAAATGTATCAAGTTGTTATTTAATGGTTTTTGAAAATAAACTTTTTACTAAGTTTTTCAATTTACAAAGTAACTCTTTATCAGATCAATACAAACTCCAGTAGTATTTCGAAACCGAGATTTGAGCTATTCAGAACACAAAAGAATTAAGTCCAATTCCCAACGTAATGGGAAAAAAATACTTAAAAAGTTTGTACGGTACGCTCCAGTACATGGAAAAGTTAACATTTGTTTTTCGCACTTTAAGAGTTATCTACAACATCTTGTCATGAATCTTTTAAACTCTCGAAAGATCTTCAGGTAGAGATCTTAAAGAGAAATATGTCCAAAATACCTAAAAAGTGATTTTGATTCCCTTATACACTGAACGTGCCAATTGTATCCCACAAAAGTCGAATCCGGAAGGATATTCGCGAAAAAAACTTACATTAACTACTCTTCTACTAGTATAGAGCATCATTTGAGAAGTTTGAATGTATTAAGAGCATTTTAGTCAAATATGTTTTATCTTTAGTTTCAACGTCCCACGATTATGCTTCTATCCCAACAGAGACGATGATAATGAGGTGGATAATAATGGTTGAAAAGGACTAAAGAGGGAGGAAACGGTGGAACAACAAGAAAATCTGTGCATATGATGTTTGTCTACCATAAATCCCAGCTAGCGGCAGCTGCGGTTAAACTAAGAACCCGACGCGCGGTGAGCAGAAGTGAGCGCTATACAATGGCCACCATGGATTCATAAAATATTTTTAATTTAATGAGCTCCCTTTAAGCTGTCCTTCTCCACACTTTTTTTTTAAAGCCAATTGCTTCCTATACTTTTTCTACCAAAAAAAAAAAAAAAAACCTGTCCTCGCAATTTATTGATTTTATGTAAAGTAGGTTTACAAATCGTAAGAATTTTCGTGTATAATTGGTCATTTATTTTAAGAAGAGAAAGCATTTTTTGAATTGTGCTTTGTCTTCAATCAGACCTTACAGCTCATTGCCTTTGTCCGATAAGCTCAATCCTTATTAAGCATATATTCATACTTCAAAATCTGTCTAACAGAGAATGGATACGAATTTCTACACGATTAGAGAAAAATAATGAGTTCCTGGAAAGACGGAGAAGCAACGTATTTGAGACCATTAGGCACCACTGTTCAAATATGTATGTATATAAGTATGTATGTATGTATGCATGTAATATATATATATATATATATATATATATATGAGTGTGTGTGTGTGTGTGTGTGTGTGTATGTATGTATGTATATATGTCTATCTATATGTATTATATATGTATATGTGTGATCTTGGGTAGATTTAGCGTTAGATAAAATGTAATAATAATAATAATAATAATAATAATAATAATAATAATAATAGTCGCGCCCCATCAGAAACCACTGCAAAGGGGAACCCAAGTCAGGTAACGCGAAAAATTTATGAGGGGTGGTAGTGGAATGGCTTCTAGTGGAGGTCAGCTGCGAGTACCAAATAAGCAGACCCCAACTAAAGCGGCAGTAAAAGCCAGGTCGTGCTGCATCATTAAGTGACCATGATGGTCCAATCAAATAGCACTATACTCATATCCCACTATGACATGGGAAGGAAATATTGCCATTCAATAAGCACTGTCCCTTGCTGTCTTGCAAGGTTATGATGAAGAAACGCCTGGAGATGAAGAGAAAAGTAAGTTTAGGGAAAAAGCCGCTGCTAAGCGAGCGCCAAGGCATATCTGAAGTCGATGCTGAGCGTGACAGCATATGAGCCATTGGTGACAGGATGTTAAATCGGCAGGCATCTGTCAGGATACATGAACAAACTACAGCTGAACAGATAAGTAACACCCAACATATATTAGCTACACCTGCAGAAAGTTTTATCATGCAGCAACCACCAAATCAGGGAAACTGAGAAAGCGCATGAAATGGTAAAGTAAAATAAACGAAGAATTAATGAGCTTATACTACATAACAACGAAACTCGAAACAGTTGAGATAGGATACAGGCAACAAGTTGGAATGCAATTCAGAAGAAAGTATCTAAAAATCGAAACTACTTTTCAGAGAATAACAAACCAGATACGAACAATAAAAGTAAACAACCTAATACCAATAGTCAGACTACAAATCATCAAAGAAGCAGCAGCATAAATAAGAGCTACGGAAACCGAGAAAGAAAATGAAAGAGCAGAAATGTCACAGTGATTTCAGAAAATATAAATAGTACAGACATTAATAACAGGTTTAATCTAAAGGCAAAATAAGTTAGAAACTCAGCTAATGGCAAACAAATGGATAATAAAAAACACAACCAACTGAAAACAGAATATGAGAAAGCAAAACCAAAATTTTGGAAATAGATCCAAATAAAAGACCACCAGTACAGAAACCAAGACTACCAGAAAATCTAAGACAAATAACACACAAAACAAAGAAAATTCTGTCAGACCAAGCGACAAAACCAGAAACTTTTAAACGAAATCCACGCAATAATATAGTCTGCAGCATATCAATAACAAGAAGAACAGAGGAGAGAAATAAGTGAAAAAACGATAGCAATAGAGTTAGTTATTATTTTCTCAACCTATCCAAAGATCTTTTCCTGGGTTCTTTCTTAAAACAAACATTTTATCTATCTAACCTCTCAGTAACGTGGGGGCTTAGAGTGTCGCTTGACCATACGGACGGAAGGCTATTCAAATTTTGTATTCTTAACTCATATTCCAACAGCATCGTCTTTAAGATGAGAAGAAAGACAGGTGACTAGCACGTAGATAGACCAGAAGCATGTAAAGAAGGAGGTAACTACCACGTACGTATTTCGGAAGCATGTGAAGAAGGGAAGACATTAACATGTACGTAGGTCGGAAGAGTGTGAAGAAGGGGAGTCACTAGCACGTAGATAGATCTGAGGTATGTGAAGAAGGAGAGGTCACTAGCACGCAGGTAAGTCAGAAGCATGTGAAGAAAGGAAGGTCACTAGCATGTAGGTAGGTCAGAAGCATGTCAAGAAAAGTAGGTCACTAGCACATAGTTAGGTTAGAATCATGTGAAGAGGGAAGGAAAGTCACTAGCACGTAGGTAAGTCAGAAGCATGTGAAGAAAGTGAGGTCACTAGCATGTAGGTAGGTCAGAAGCATGTGAAGAAAGGGAGGTCACTAGCACATAGGTAGGTCAGAAGCATGGGAAGAAGGGGAGATCATTAGCACGTAAGTAGGTTTAAAACATGTGAAGAAGGGTAGGTTACTAGCACATAGGTACTGTATGTACGTCGGAAAAATGTGTAGTAGGGAAGGTCACAAACACAAGACAAGTCACCACCACGAAGGTAGGTCGGAATCATGTAAGGAGATTGTCACTACTACGTAGGTATGTCGACACCGAGATTTAATTGATTTTATTATATGCAACATAATTGTTGACATATACTGAAGACACAGTACTGTGTAGTTCTTTGTTATGTGTTCTTTGGCATTTAACCCTGTTTATTCATTTTTTAAATGCATCATATGTTATTTCCTCAAAATTCTCAACATCTGGTCACCTCCGCAAACCAGTAATTCACATCAATACAGTACGAAATTCGAAACAGTACTTTATGCATATTTTGATTTTTAAGGAGTTAGGTTTCCTAACCAAACTGCTTTGTTTATTTACTCTGTCTGTCCGTATGTGTGTCCATTCTAAAGATTAAGAACAACAGCAATAATAATGATAATAATAATAATAATAATAATAATAATAATAATAATAATAATAATAATAATCTTAAGGACTATTTTATGGTTAGTATGTAGGAGATCAACAGTTATGAAGCAAATTTCTTCATGGAGGCTATTTAGTGGATCCGAATACTCCAAATATATTTTCATAAAGGATTATTACAGAGAGTTATCCCATGGTAGTATGCAACCCAACTACCCAACTATACCTTAAAGTAAGGCTAGTTGCATCCTATCCAATATTCTAACCAAACTCTTTCACGTGGTATAAGCGTCGCAATGCTACTTGCAATAATAATAATAATAATAATAATAATAATAATAATAATAATAATAATAATAATAATAATAATAATAATAATTATTATTATTATTATTATTATTATTATTATTATTATTATTATTATTATTATTATTATTATTATTATTATTATATTACTTTTTTATTGTCTTAAATATTAGCGGCAGCAACAGCCTCTGGATGAGAATTAACACGAGTTTGTTATCTTTAATATAGTTTTTTTGTTTAATCGTTAATTTGCTCCTATTAATAACCAACATTCATAGATTTTTAAACTTATTTATCCCATCTATATTATTATTGTTTCCACAAATTATTGTCTAGAGCTCCCTGATGGCTATATGGTTATCGTATGTGCCTTTGGTGCTGGAGAGCCGAGTTCGATTTCCGGAGGGAGCTCATGTGGTTCGCATCCCATGTTAGGTCTACACTTAATATAGGAATTATACTGTATTTCTGAGCTTGCCCCATCTATGTTTATTCTATTTCGTTATGTATGAGGGATAACGTCTCTTGGGAAGCACACTACTCGGGGAAAGTGGAGAAGAAAAAGAGAAATGGGGAAGGAAGGAAGCGGCCTGGGAGTTTTTGTGTTAGTTACCATCCCGATATTTGCTTGATGTGAATGTAGAAATTTCAGGAAAAGTCTCACAGAGAATGGTTAACTTAGAAATCCTTTTCACTTTTCCGACCGAGTGTTTCCATCAGGAATCATCTAATATAGCGTAGCTGCTGAAGGAGATGCTAAACTTAAATCCAATCCACGAATTATAGTCTATACTTTTCAACGTGAAAGTCCCCTTAAGACAAGAGGGAAAAGTTTTTTTTTTTTTTTTTTTTCAATTTTATGGTAATTTACATTATTTATATTGTACAGGACATAATTGAAAACACATTCAAACTCTTCTTTTCTTCCTTTTATCTGAAATGATAGTTACGTATACCTAATAATTGTGCCGTCCTTATAAATTGAAGTTCGGACCAGGTTTATGTTTGTCATTGCATAATTTCTAATATTGTTATTCACTTTCAGCAAGAGCTCACGGTAGACCCTATGCGAAAATGGTGTAGCAACAACATGCATGAAATAAGATAATAATTGTTTTGAAATTTAACGTCCCTTCTATAGCGAGACTATACGAAGCGTGAACCTATAGCTTTATGCGGATCCAAATCATATGAGTTTCTACCTGCATTCCTCGCTTGTCTAATGTTTGTTGCTCGTGTCATTGGTGCACAAGATTCTTGGTTCGATTTGCGCTAGAAAAGCATCGAAGACATTTCATGGTTCAGATCCTTATTTAAATTGCAGGTCTTGTCCAGTAGAGCCTTACTGCTACCAAATAACTAAAATCCAAATTAATCAATCAACCAATAAGCCCCCATAAGTACAATGTTTATATTCATGTTTAAATATGCACTGAGAAAAAATGTAGGTGGCGTACTTAAAAAGATAGATTACATGCGTAATTCCTGTAGTTTTTGGACTTAGCTGAAAGCGCGTGTTTTATAATACTTTTCGTATAAGTTTTCCATCTATACGTACTTGCCATATGAAAGAATATAGGCGGTCAGGATCTCACATACAAATAGAAGTATATAACATATAGCTGAGGAATGTAACATAAGTATATGCGTGTGATATACGAAAAACTGTTAGATCTCAGACATCCTGCAACGGCATTATGTAACATCTAAGGGCAGTGCGTATGTAGCATACGGATAACGTAGCTCCACAATGATTTCTGTAGTAAGCAAGAGTATTCCATATATTTGTACAATATACCGCTGTCCGGATAACGGATTTTTCTCACATCAGTGTGTTTCAATGACTATCCTATTTACTGTTAATAATTTCTCGCTTTATATAATCCACGGAAGTGTAAAATTTTTATTGCCAGGAGTAAAGCTTAGATTCACATGCCAATAAATTAAACGTAGGGCATGGTAGCTTAGTGCTAGAGTGCTTAACTCTAGTGTGTGGTGTCCCGGGTTCGTTTCCTTTCTAAGTAAGTTTGTTGTGGACAACATCATTTCAGTGGGTTTTCTCAGGATACTTCCGTTTCCTCTCACAATTCTCATTCCACCAATTATTTCATCATCATTCACTTGCCTTAATCATCCGCCTCCCTTAACCTAATAGGCATAATCACGGGACGTTAAACTCAAAGATTTCATTTTTCTTTTTCACTAGAAAGCTTATTATCTATCTATTAAAATGCTATAAAAGCCTCGGTCACGGTCACGGTAATTTTGTGGTTATGTATAGAGTATCGGGCCGAGGCCACTGACTCCATGAGTAATATGTTATAAAGAATATATCAGGATGTGCTAGTGGTTTGTTGGATGTTACTATTGTTCTGTTATGTATGGGAGACTACATCTGCAACTGTCGCAGAGTAGCTGATTATGATTTCTTTACCAGTTCTGGAAAGATGTTAAATGCCTGGTGTTCGATGGACGTTCCGCAGAGCGCATTCGGTGCCGATGCTATAGCTGGATATATATGTCTGGGTAAAGTACGCCAGAATTTATTGTGGAGATGCTGTAGAACGTCTCTGACAGTGGATAGCTCTAAATCTTCCAGGATCTGGCTGTTTTGTGTATATCTGTCGTGAGCAGGGATTATACGACCATCATAAAAGCGCCTGAGCTCCAACCTCTAACTTTTGACTTCAAACCTTTAATTTGCGGTTATTTGTGATTTCACGATTAACAGAGACAAATATTGTAAAGTATGTGTACTATAAATAAATTATTTAAATAGATCTTTTTCATGTTTTTTAAACTATTATTCATGTTATGTTTTTTAATGTTTATGTTTTTTACTATTGTTCAAAACCTTTGTATTTTAATAAGCCTTCTCCAAAATCAATGCAAATGAATTGTGCTGCCATCTTTGGAGTTCTTTTAAACTATGCGTTTGTGAACGTTAATATGTTTGTGGTCTATCCTTTCGACAATGAGATCTCGGAAACTACAGGCTCTAGAAAGATGACGTTTTTACTGATCGATTGCAAATTTTGCGTAGATTGTCCAGTTTTAATTGAATATTTAAAAAACATGGCCATTATTTCTTTATTACATTTTTACGGGTACACTGGAAGTGTTGAAATCTAAAAACTAAAGCATCATATCCTACGCATTATACATTCCAATACAACGTAATTACATACAGGGGTTGCATATCTCTCAGGCATTTGTTTCATGACCAAATTATAATGAAAAACGAAGGATAACCATTTCTCAGGTCTAAGATGAATCTTTATTGTTTGGAGTGTTTTGACCAATGAACACCATATATCACTGACATTATACTTAATTGTGTATGTAATGTATTTGCTTATTACATACTACGAGTGATGAAACTTTTCCGGAAAATTTTCCGATTCATAAAAACACATTCCACTTATTCCTACATCGTCGTTTAGTCGAGATGAGAGGTGGAAAATTTTCTTCTATATTTTTCCGGAAACTTTTCCGTTCTTAACAAATATCAGTGATTAAGTGACAATTCGTCAGTATGCATAAAATTGATTGAATTCATATATAGAAATGTTAGAAAGTGAAATATCGTTTAAAGAATCTGAAAATTTTCATGGCTTAGACAATTTTCAGTACTATGTAGGAACAAGTCAAACGATTTTTCATGAATCGAATGAATAAGTGGAGTATGTTTTTATGAATCGGAAAATATTCATGACTTTTAATAAATTGAAATTTTAAATTACAGAATGGGATATTTGTACTCTACGAACTCGAGGTATGTTCTGTGCACTTTGCACACACACACACACACACACAAACACACACACACACACACACACACACACACACACACACACACACACTCACACACACACACACACACACACACACAGAGAGAGAGAGAGAGAGAGAGAGAGAGAGAGTAGTTGAATTGAGTTGATTTTGAGTTTAACGTCCCTTTCAACAGCGAGAATATATAAAACGGTACCAACTGATTAATGTGGAATCCGAACTACATGAGCTCCCGCTGGAAATCGAAGCCAGGTCTTCCATGCCAAAGGCGCGTATGCTAACCGCTTAGCAACGAAGGAGCTCGCAGAGCAAGAGAGAGAGAGAGAGAGAGAGAAACACTGTAAAATTTTATTTCCCAACTTGAAATAGAAAATTTTCCGATTCCCGAAAGCAAATTGAAAAATTATAATTTGTTGCTGACTAACTTTCCTCTACAGAAATTCAATTTTGTAGCTCTATGTGCAGTTAAATATAGTGGAAAATTTTCCACCTAACATCACTATACATAATATCCAAAATTGTCAGATCTATGAAAAGTGTTTTCCACTTGTTTCTACAAAGTGATGAAAATTTTCCGATCTATGAAAATTCCTCTCACTTGTTTCTACAGAGCAATAAAACTTTCCGATTCACAAAAAAGTTGTTTTACTTCTTGCTTCAAAATGATGAGAACTTTCCGACTCATAAAAAGTTCTTCAATTTTTCCATATAAGGCAGAAAATATTTCGATTCATGAAAAATTGTTTAACTTGTTCCTACATAGTACTGAAAATTGTCTGAGCCATGAAAATTTTCAGATTCTTTAAACGATCTTTCACTTTTTAACATTTCTATACATGAATTCAATCAATTTCATGATTGCTGAGGAATTGTTACTTAATTACTGATATTTTTTTAGAACGGAAAATTTTCCGGAAAAATATAGCGGAAAATTGTTCACCTCACATCACTACATACTACATGCAAGAAGAAAGAAAACACTGATCATACATTAATTAAAATCTTCAACCGGAAGTAGACTCAAATCTAGCAAACGGTGCGAGATATTTAAAAAGTAATCGAAAAAATATCCCTTGACGGTATATCTGGCCGATTTTTATCAAGCAGGCACGTAGCCAGGATTTCGTGAAGGGGGGGTCCGTGACATGAAATACTGTGGTCATCACAAAAGGGGCTCGATCACTCTGAACTATTTTACTGGAACATATATTGGTTCGTTCAGCCAGGATTTCGTAACGGGGGGTGGTGACATGAAATTGTGAAGGCCCAGGAGCTCGATCAATCTAAACTACTTTACTATCAACATATATTGGTGTGTTAGGACAATAAAATGAGGATATGTTGGCAAGTATTTTAATAACGAACTATGAAGAAATTTCGAGCAAAATAATAAAAAAAAAATATTGAAAAAGATTTTGCAATATTTACGTCCTTCTTCTGTTTATCCAAATATAACCATTTTCCTTTCGTTATGACCTCAATTATTATAAAAAGTACATACTGAATACTGTCTTGTAAACTATCTTCTAATATAAATAAGATAAAGAGTTTGTTTGTGTGTTTGTCTGTCTGTCTGTCTGTGTGCGGTCTGGGGACCAGACGAGTGGACCGAGAGTTACCAAATTTTGGTCAGGTATGCCTTGGCCCAGGCCCCAGATCAAGACTAAGCGCTTTTTCAAATTTCGAAACAGTGGGGTATCAGGGGGGCGTTTACCGGAACCGGCTTGGGAACCAGACAAATTGACTGAGAGTTACCAAATTTTAGTCACGAATACCTTGGTCCAGGCTCCAGACCAGAGTAAAACGTTTTTGTCGAAATTCGAACCAGGGGAGTCTCAGGGTGTCGTTTACCGGGACATGTAAAAGTAGTAGAAAATGACCGATATTTATTTACTTATTTATTTAAAAAAATCACCAGATACAGCTCAGAGGCCATTTTACATTGAATATCCAACAACATTAACAATGGAAAGGATTTGGGAAGGTATCGGCCAGGGCCTGTTTAGTAGGTGCCATCCCGGCATTTGCCTGGTAGGACTGAGGGAAACCCTGGAAAACCTCAGTCAGGATGGTAGGCAGCGAGATTCGAAGCCACGACCTCCCGAATGCGAAGCCAACGCTCTACCACTTGAGCTATTAGTGTCGAATTCATATTTTCGCGGTCGCTGAAATCAATGGTGAAACTCCAGTCGCATTAACTTCCAAATTCACGCTATTCGGCTCCGGGCCGGGGGTCACCGGAGGGGGGTGAGATACCAAGACATATAAGAGTAATCCAAAATGACCGATATTAGTGTCAAATCCATAGTTTTCGCGGTCGCTGCAATCAATGGTGACACTTCCATTAACGATGACTTGCAAGTATGCGAGCCGGGAGTCAGCGGGGGATGGATACCGAGACATATAAAAAACAGCCCAAAATGACCGATATTAGTATCAAATCCATAGTTTTCGTCGTCGCTGAGATCAATGGTGATACTCCCACAGGCGTTGACTTCCAAATACATCCCCTGTGCGAAGCATGTGTATGTTCAACTAGTTTTACAATATATGCGTTCCTTTCTCTGTTGAATCAAATGCTAACAGAACTGTCTTTCAACATAATTGTCTTTTTATTATTCCGTCAACTACTGTCGGTTTCAAATTACAGGTTAAAGGAGCAACAGAAAATTGTCCTTGAAATAACATGTTTGATACTGTAAGGATGCGATGACGAAAAATTATGATTAAAAATGTCCACGCTGTTACACAACGGCACTTATGTTTTCGAAAGCTTGAAATCTCCCTGACTAGTAGCAGGAATTCTGAGAATTCCATAACTTTTCTTGAAATTTCAAATTCCCTGACTCTTCCAGAATACCTCGCTTACCTCGCCACCACATTGCAAGTAATACAAATCTCCTCATAAGAAAGAGTAAGCAAAAGCTTCCTGTAGTTTTCTTTTTAATTTTTAACGCTGATCCTTCTTTTTGTCATTTCATTTTATTTTATCCTTCATTATTTTTTTCATTTCTGGTCTCGAAAGGGGGGGCTCCGCCCCCTCCCCCCTTGGCTACGTGCCTGTATCAAGACGTCTTTCACTTGTGTCTGTAAAGGGACATGTACAGATGTGAGGAATAAGAAGGAGATTCATGCTCATCTGTGAATGATGCGCTGTGTAGAGAGCCCAGGTTGAGCTAGTTTATATATAAAGATGCTAGGTTTACATGTTTGTCCCCAATCCTTTTGACAATGAGATTTCGATAACCACAAGTGCTAGAAGCGTGCTGTTTTCGCTGATCGATTTCAAATATTGTGTAGATTGTTTAGTTCTCATTCAAATTTTCAAAAACCGTGTCGTAATTGTTCTATTCAACATTTTAGGGGCCATTTTGAGCCCATAAGATTAACATTGTTGCAGGCCGTAATTAGTGTTAGGCAACCAGTAGATAAGTTACGTATAGTGGGTTGCCGGACATTGCAGGCGCTTTGCTTAAATCTGTTTGGCAAAACCTGTTGCATGCCGACAACTTCAATGGCCTCAAGAAACCCAATGAGATGTAATTGGACGGATATGGATTTATTTATTTATTTATTTATTTTTAAAGTATTTCTACTTGATATCGTGTTACTTCTGCCAATTTGCTACAAACTCACTCCAACATCTATACATAGCAGTTCACATCCCTTGTGGATCTCGTATCCTTTACTTGTGTGATTAAGGAGATATGCACAGTGGGAAGGAGATTCATAGTCATAATAGAACGATGCGCTAAGTAGACAGTGCATGTTTAGCAAGTACTTGCTTAAAATATTAACTCTGAGATTTCTAAGGTGGTGCTTTGTAATTCGTGTTTCATTATAACCTTTAATGTTTATTCTTTTTATTTATTCATATATTAATATAAACTGCCTAAACTTAAGATTAACTTCATTTAGAGGGAGACACGGTGGTAGAAGGCTTACCCATCCTGCATGGAACCCCTAGCTCGATCCCCGGCCAAGTAAGTTTGTGGTGGACAACATCCTGTTCGTGGGTTTTCTCGGGGTACTTCCATTTCCTCCTACTTTCTCTTTCCATCACCATCCATCATCATTTACTTGCCTTAATCATCCTCTCGTTTAACCTAAAGAACTAAATTGTGGGTTGTTAATCTGAAAGATTTCATTTCATTTCATTTTCAGTTCATTTCGAACGTTAAGTTCCGTGAATGTTCTATTCTCTGTAATTAAGAATTTATTTCAATTTCTGACAAGACTGCAATAACTCTTAATTCTCTCAATATTTTCTTCTTTTATGGATTTGTGATGCATTATTAACTACATAAAGATAACCAAGAAAGTTCAGTCGCTTTTTGTGGAGGTCTATGTTCAATTGGCCCTCACACCGTGTGTTGAATTCGAATGGAGATAAGGCGATCAGTTGTTGGTGTGTGTATATCCAATATACTACCTGGTTGCGGCAGTTCAGTTACACTGTGAATTTGCGTAAGGACAGACTGAACATGGGAGCTCAACAGAGAGTCATAAGGGCGTTTATGCTGTACGAGTACAAACTGAGGTCCAACGCCGTTGCAGTGGGGCAGAAGATATACCAGGCGTTTTGTTAGGGTGTCGTGACTACGCGGACAGTGCAACGGTGGTTTAACAAGTTTAAGGAACGGTGATGAAACACTTGAAGACGCAGCACGTGCCGGAAGACCAACGCAAGTACAAAATGAAGTTCTACAGGCAGCAATTGAGGCGAGCAGTGGCCAGACATGTGAGGAACTGGGACTACAATTCAGTGTGAGTGGAAAATCCAATCGCCAACACCTCCTTCAACTTGGGAATCACAACGAATTAGGTCTATAGGTCTCTCATGATTTGACTTCTTGGTAGAAGGCAACATAAGCAGACACATATATTTCTTTGCTGCCTCGTCTGAGAAAGGAGCCATTTATGGACATGGTGTTGGCATGTAATGAGAAGTTTGTCCTGTACGAAGCTCCACTTCGCCATCATCATTAGTTAGCATCCCATGAATCGGTTCCGAAATAGCACTGCATCAGATGAAGTTCCTCCTGTGTGTTTGGTTGTCTGCTCGAGGCATCGTGCATCGGGAACTGCTACCATCTGGTCAGAGCATCAATGCAACTATGTACTGTCGGCAATTGAACCGTATTCAAGAAAAACTCAAAACTCTGGAGCTAGCACTTCTGAATCGCGAAGGGAACTAATGTTACAGGACAGCGCTAAGCCCCACGTGGCTAGAATGACCTGGGACACCATTCTATCCCTTGGATGGAAAACACTATTACATCCGTCACACTCCTCGGAAACTGCACCGTCCGATTATCACTTGTTGCATTCCTTGGAAAATCACCTGAGAGAACGACAGTTCAAATCCCTAGTAGAGGTGCAAATGCACTTGATACCTTCTGCGTTTCATGGTTCACCAAGCTCTACCGCGATGGAATCCATGACCTTCAGAACGTTGGCAGGAAGTCGTCGATGCTGCTAGAGACGATCTTGCAGGTACGTCTTAGGTAACACATCGATGTTCGAAAGTGGTGATTGAAAAACCGGCAGTACTTTCTTCGTTACCTTTATAATATACGATGTATGAAAAAAAAAAAAAAAAAAAAACAAGACTGGTCCAATAAATCATTGTACTTATAGAATCAGTTTTCCGTGACATTATCACCTTTAAAGTAGTTCCCTTCAGCATTCACACACTTCTGCATTTGGTGCTGCCATTGCTGGTAACAGTTCTGGAACGAGGTTTTTGGAAGGTACTTCAGGAGATTCTCCGTTTTTGCCTGAACCTCTTCAACTGGGGTAAAATGGGTCCCTTTAAGCAAGATTTAACTTAGGAAATAATAAAAAAAGTAGCATGGAGCCAAATGAGGTGAATAAGATGCCGTAATGTTTTTGCTGGTCAGAAACTGTTTGATAGATAGGGTCGTATGAGCGGGTGCATTTGCACAAATCTTCCTAATGTGTAATTCGTAAGTTAAAGTGCGTCGTCGAATAGCTTCCCTATCCAAGTTAACCAACTCCGCCACTGCACGAACATTTCAACTTTGGTCACTCCAGATGACATAACGAACTTTGGCAATGTTTTGGTCTGCAATCGTTGACCTTGGGCGCCCAGCATGTTCATCATCTTTCACACTGTCCCTTCCCCCTGAAAACCGCTTATGCCGTTCAAACACACGTACACGAGACAGTTTCATCTCCATAAACCTCAGTTAACATTTGAAATATTTCCGTGGCTGGTTTCTTAAGTTTCACAAGAAACTTGATGTTGATTCGCTGTTCGGTTTTTACATTAGACATTTTTCCGGCAGAATGCAGTTGCACGTGTTCACTCAATGAGGCAGTACTCCCAACCGACACGATCGGGTAAGTTGAAACTGGTCACATGGATAGAGGAAGTGTGTGGGATGACGTCACCAAAACAGTTGTTGCCAACTCCACTCTATTTTTAAGCTACACACTTAGTCTCGTTTTGTGTGTGTGTGTGTGTGTCACACCTCGTAATATGTCTCGGGGATGAATTTTGGTAAATTTTGAAAATCATTGCTCAAATAACTCTTTAATACGATAAATTCGCTAAATGTAAGAATTTTGATTTTCATGAAAATTATTTGTTTTTCCTTGTAGTCTACACTTCTCCTTGAGTGAGAACTTATATGATTTTACTTATTCTTTAGAATGGAAAAAAATATCCTTCCTGGTTTCCTAAATTCCTTCGTAGTCCTGAATCAAATTTCCCTTCTATATCAACTATTCTTAATTTTAAAAGGAAGGAACAAAATACTTTCTGGGGCAACCTGAAAAACACTCTGATTCTATTTGCATTGAGTTACGGTAGTCGACGGTATCATTAGAGGATTAAGCTCCAGTCTCTTGATAACTATCGATTCTTGAGCACATTTTTCTTTTACATTTAAAATCAACCATTCATGAACATAATCCAACTATCAGACTGAGTGAATAGGTCGGTCTACTTCAAGCACTTAAGTTTCCATCCACTAACTGCCTAAGTTGTACCATTTCGTAGATTAGGGTTGCACTTCATCATAGCTCCAAACTAATGAGCTGGACACTTCTAAACGCCTTTCAAGCACCTTTATTTTACTGTCGTAACAAATTTTTCCTTGTATTCATTCTTCAATCTTCTGGAGTTTTAGATGTTGGGTTTTATTGCCACGATGTTTTCAGAAGCTACCATACGATGTTGTTCTTGTTTCATAGCTACCAAACAGGTAGTATTCTTTCTATTAGCACAGGTTTGTTCTATATTTTGCTTGTGTCTTCCACGAGTAATGATCTTTAAAGTACCTCTGGACTTCTGTTCGCCTACAAAGAAAAGAACAATATATTATTTTTCATCCAAAGCAAAGTAGGAACGATGGTGGAGGCAGATGTTGGTTGAAAGCTCCACAACCTCGTCAAGGTCTCTACCTCTGTGAGGGCCTACTTTTGGCTGGGGAGGAACGTAAGATCATATGCACCATAGAATCTTACGCCGGAGAACCAGGTTCTAGCAAATTCCTTGATATTTCACTTAGTAAACGCTTTGAAATTTCTTTAATGGCAAAGGTTTTGCTGCGATACTTTATCAAGTAACTTGCAACTGGATGATGATGAGATGAAGGGTGGGGGAATTCTAACAAATTCCCTGGTATTTTACGACGCAAACTCTTTGGTATTATTTATTCCCAAATATTTTCAAACCCTTTGGTATTCTTTCAATTCCAATGATTTTGCTGCGATACTTTACCAAAGAATGTGCTATTATAAGAAAAAAAGGAGAAAGAATGATGAAGTAGAAGGATGTTAATGTGTGTGTGTAGAGAATTGTTGAAGATGAGAAAATACGGAAATTTGAAAGAAAGTGTTAGTGTAAGCAATGAGGGAAAATGAAAATAAATGAATAAAATGCTGCTATGGTTATAAAGAAGCATTGTTGTATTTTTAATTTTATTTTTTGCTCTTAAATAGACTTTCTCTGTAATTATTGTTTCATCATTATTGTTGTTAATTTATTCAACGAATAGAACAATATAAAATGTGTTGGTTCTTCTCGCGTGTTCTAACATAAAAATACACATTCTTACGAGGTTTATGATTTATCTCTTGCAGTACTCCTAGTATTTCTGGGACAAATTTCGCACCAACGAAACAAAAATTTTCCCTTTTTCAAGTTAAATCTCACGTAGGTTGTAAATGGTGGTATTTCTGCATTTATAACAACTAGTTTACGCGTGCTGATAAAGAAATGCATTTCTATTGTATTTGTAAAATGACATATTCACTAAAACACTATATCAGGTAGTCTAAAATGTATTGAGAGCTCCTACCTGGCTAAGCGATTAGCGTACGCGCCTTTGGCGCCGGAGACCCGGGTTCGATTCCCGGCGGGAGCTCATGTGGTTCGGATTCCACGTTTATCAGTAGGTCCACGTCTCATAGAGCCTCGCTGCTGAAAAGGGACGTTAAACTCAAAATCAACTCAACTCAACTCTAAAATGTATTGAGCCTTTTGCACACGAAATGGCATCTGTGTATAAAATCTGAGTATATGAGTCGCAGTAGGTCAGACCCAGGCTTGCCAACCGTACGATAATTTACCGAGATATACGGTCATTTAAGCCTTAATGATATATACGATAATAGGTGAATATACGATAATTTTAGAACGAACACGTTTTTGCAGTCTTTGAATGAGCAAATAAATTGCAGATGTGCACTAAATAATAATAAAACACACACACTAAGGTTTTCAACAGTTATTTCCGATCAAATAAATCGATAACGATTTGGAAATTAGCAAATGGTAACCCTGCATCCATTCTTTAAATTCAACTATGTTTATATGGAAATATTGTTGAATTATGGAAATTTTGTTGTTGTTGAAAGTAAAGTAATGTTATTAAGGATAAAAAAAAATGAAAAAGATAAAAATTCAGAACAATGATGTCGATTTGGAGTTGGAAACTGAAGATTACTAAATAAGTTTATTATATATTATTAGTAGTATCATACTTGTTTCTACAATTATCACGTGCACAACGAATATACATTTTTTTGTAATATACGATAATTTTAGAAATGAAAATTGATAATTTGTTCTCTGAGGTTGGCAACTCTGGCCAGACTTTAAGTCAGTAAAAAACAGAAGAAAACGGTCCGATATGCTGCCTGTCAAGTGCCAATCTGTGGGAAACACACTGTCAGCATCTTCTGGAAGTGTAATGGGTGACATCAGTACAGTGATGAGACATGGAGTAGAACAGCGTCTTATTGAAGTACCTACTGTATGTATCAAGAGACATAAGTAGAGTGTTTACAATAAGATATTTATATCTTTAATTTCATTAGAAATTTCCAACTCAAAATATAAATAGTATAAACATATGCAGAGCATATGCTGAAAACTCGCTCTAATTATGTATTTTTTTTTAAAAAATGTAATCCTTATGTGATAATGACAATAAAAATGTTATTCTATGCGGCAATGATAATCAACTAATTGTATTGTTAATGGGATAACAGAAATTGATTTCATAAAAAAGCTTTGATAATAAAAATAGATATATGTAACTTGTAATAAGAAATGGTTTTATATAAACGCATTATTATTTTATTTGCGATTTTATTTTAATAATAATAATAATAATAATAATAATAATAATAATAATAATAATAATAATAATAATAATAATAATGATAATAATAATAATAATAATAATAATAATAATAATAATAATAATAATAATAATAATTATTATTATTATTATTATTATTATTATTATTATTATTATTATTATTATTATTATTATACATCAGAAAATGTCAACATATAGAAATGTTTTCAAAATAAATTCCATATAAAGTCATAAACAGCTATAGAAACGATTATATTGAAAGTGAGCGTCGCGCTCACCTGTCGACCGCTCGCGTCACAGATCAACACTCGACCGTTCCCGGGTTAAAGAATAATCATGTAAACAAAAGACAGACATAGAACATACCGTATTTACTTGACTATAAGACGAAGCTCTTCCCCCACCCTCAATTCTTCATTCGAAAAATACGGAGTTGTCTTACATTTGCAGATTAAGCTTTGGTAGCTGAGATCAATGTTTTCAAGTTGTACGATAACTTATATCGAACGTTAAAATATACTTGTCCTGTTGTTTTGATTTTAAATGTAATGTTTGCTTTTTCCGTCATTGGTACTGTAAAAATGTATGCTCCGTAAACTACTATTTTTTCAAATCTACAATACCGTATTTGAGCGATAATTGTTCGTTAATTGCCTCAATTTAAGCAATCAATAATTGGCATAAGTTTAAAATAGGCAATTTTTACTTCCTTGACATATTTTATTTTATGTCAACGAAACGCCCAGGATTTTTGATTATTCAGAATTTGTTAACATTTTGTTTTTTAAATAAAAATTTTTTTAAAAGCATGTCTCTGTCTTTTATTCAGTGTCGTTTTATAGTGGTGTAAATATGGTAGTAAGCGATTTTATTAACACTACAAAGAGGAAAAAAACTTAGCAGTTACTTTTCGGTATATACTGTATTTTCGGTATTAATATAAGCACTTCCCAATTAAAAAATCAACCAAGATAACCAAATAATGTAATTAAAATAGATTCAGTTGATATTATTTCCTCTAATTTGCAATTTTTGACGATTATATGTAAATTCATTTTGAGTACATACATTTTTTATGCTTCTAAAGTAAGCAGTTTTGGTCTTCTGTTAGTTAAGTGTTCTTATTTTGATCCCAAAATCTCATTATAATCTTTGCCTTTATACAATATTTACATATTGAAATTTCTGCACTGAGAAAACTCCCTTCTCCGGACAGCGGTATATTGTACAAATATGTTATCCTCTTGCTTACTACAGAAATCAGTACGGAGCATACGTTATGCGTATGCTACATAGGCACTGCCATTAGATGTTACATCATGCCGTTGCAGGATGTCTGACATCCAACAGTTTTCCGTATATCACATACAATACTTATGTTACATTTCTCAGCTATATGTTATATACGTCCATTTGTATGTGAGATCATGACCGCCTATATAGTTTCATATGGAAAGTACGTACAGATGGAACACTTATACAGAAAGTATTATAAAACATGCGTTTTCAGTTATACGTCTGCTGTAAGTTAAGTTCAAAAACTACAGGAATTACTCATGTAACATATCTTTTTAAGTACGTCACCTACATTTTTTTCTCAGTGTGTACTGAACAAATTGTTATCTTGTCCACGTCAGGTTTTGTCCTATACCAAATTTAATCTGTTAAGTACTTTATTGGAAAATAAGTTTGTAGACTGATAAAGTAGTAAGAGGGAGAGGGATAAAATAATTGTAACGATAGGATGTTACATTAAAGAGGACATTAGTTTCGTGCAATGAGAAGTTTGGTAGAGGACCATAGCACATGAAAGCTCGCAATTTGTACAAATGATCTGTCAATGACATAAGGATATTTATGATAATGGTGGTGTGCAGCCATGCGTAAATGCGTGCTGTGCCAATCCTAACTTGTATATAATCATTAGGCATACTATCTTTATTGATATACTTATGTCATATTCTCTGCAATCTTCTTTCATTTTCATCCCATTAGTACAAATAGAAAGCCATTTTGTCTTGACAAATATAATTGAATAAAGAGGCCAGTCAATTGACATAAATCGTTAAAACTTCTTTAGTGGACTTGCTGAGTGATGTATAGTCATTGTATTTACAAGTAACTAGACAAGATAAATGTGTTGACGTTGATTAGCACGTGTTAAGTGCCATTACAGATATACACGGTGGGCTTTCAATTTGCTACAACCGTGTAAGTTCAAAACCAATTGATTTAAAACGCTGGAAGTTTGTACGAAGAAAATATCAGTAGAACGAAACCGTTTGAAATGCTCTGTAGGACTAACAAATGAACAGTGTTGCCAACCTAACATAAAGTTAATTTTTTTCAAAATGCACTACGTCAGATTATTACAAATTCCATTTAGTTAAGTTAAAAATAACTTGCTATACAACATATATTATTTAGTGTTGAAAACTAAGAACGATATAAGTATCACAAATATCATCATTTTGGAAGAACCCGCCACACTAACAGCACAACTAAAACACACGGGGCAATACACATCCAAAGAATCTTAGTGTAGAATAGCATAATCCTGATATGGCGTATTTCGAATAAATAAAAAGGAAGCTAACTTCTGTAAAATGGTAATTATCAAGTTTTTTCTCTGAACTCTTCATATATGCTATTAATGAATGCTGTCAACACTAATGCCTAGTTAAAAATTTTTGAGTAAGCATGATAACCAGTGGCGTATTTATGGTGGCTATTGGGCTCAAGCCCCTCTCCCGGCCCGAAATAAATTTGTTAGTTCTTTTGCATTCCACGTACAACAATAATCCTTTTTACCATTTCTAAGAATTTCATTGACTTTCTATTTTCTTATGCTCTATATTCAGAAATAATAGTGTATTTGTCACATTTCATTTCATGTAAGAACAGTGTTCTTTTTTTTATTTCTTTCGTCCATACTACTCTTCTGTTTCTGCTTCTTAGTTGTTACTCTCTTTCGTTTCTCCTATCATAATTTCGACCGTTGTTGGTTGTGATTCAAGTCGGCCGTCGTCAGTACCACCAAACCTAAGAGAAACTGATAAGCGAAGCTGGTGTTCCACACCAACTTGCACGGATATCAACATAGCGGGACTTCAGTTATTATAGCAAAGGAATATTTACATCGTTTAGTATAAAGTAAGATAAATGTTTAAATTAAAGAAAATCAAGAGGAAAGAATAAGCAGCCCAAGAAATTAATTAGGCTAAGAGCATGCTTCCTTTTTCTTCTATGAATAGAATAAAAAGGTTAGATTCACTGCTAATTTTTTGTATGTATCATATCATATAAGATTCACCAGTCTGCAATTCTTGCCATTAAAACTGCAATCAGTATATTTCCACTTAAACTTGTCTCAACATTTTCCTTCAGGTAAAAGCGTACACAGATAAAACTGAATATTTCCATTTTTTCTAAAACGAAATCAATGATGTTGAAATGAGATTACAAATATTTAACGTGTGTTGCAGGAGCGTCATTTCAGATTTGCTTGGGAGGGGGGTGAGAGCCTCCACCGACATAAGAGTTTCACGTTTTTTTCCTAGTATATTACTAGACAATCGATTAAAATGTATTTAAATCTTGAACTCAAGTGAGCAATTGCTCCCCCCGCTGCTTCTCCGTGTTGTACATAACCTCCTCCCGAAATAAAATTCTAAATACACCACCGATGGCAACAGATACTATATTTTTTATTCAGCTTTTGATATAAAGCTTTTTACCGTTCTGACAGCTCGAGAAGCGACTGGGAAGGTCCGAGGGTTTAAGGGAGCAGAAAATTTAATTTGAACAATTTATGTTCCATCAAAAGTTCTCCCTTTCGTAATTTCCCAACATCTTGCCTATCTTGAAGTATCAGAAACACGGAGAAATTTAAACCAGGCCATCAGTTATGTTGCTATGTAGCCAATGTGTAACACAGAATTTGACATTAATTTTGATATTTTATGGGCTTGAGACCACATATACTGAAGGTACCACTGCTATTTCCGTTTCTATGATTGGTTGAGTTGAGTTGATTTTGAATTTTACGTCCCGTTCAGCAGCGAGGCTATATCAGACGTGGACCTACTGATTAACGTGGAATCCGAACCACATGAGCTCCCACCGGGAATCGAACCCGGGTCTCCCACGCCAAAGGCGCGTACGCTAACCGCTTAGCCACGAAGGAGCTCCTCTATGATTGGGTGTCATCAATGAAAAATAGAAATTACTTTTTTTCATATTAGTGAAAGAGATTAGCCTTGATTCTGTCTTGTGGTCACTTCTAGTGTGAGGGGTCCCTAGTTCGACCCCTGGTCATGTAAGATTGTGGTAAATAACATCGAGTCGGTGAATTTTCTCGAGGTTGTCTTATTTCATTCCACATTTTCATTCCAACAGTTTTTTCACAATGATTTTATTTCATTAATCGTGCGTTTTCTTTAGCCTACACAGCACAACCATGTAATGTTAAATCGAAGATATTATTATGAGTCCTTTTACTAGCACCACCCACCACCCAGATATATATAGGCAGTGAAAATTTAAATGGTAAGATATGTAATTTGATATGTCATTGTAAGAATGATGAACTAATAAACTACTTTTATAGGAAGAAGTTTCTCGTTCGGGCATCTGTTTTCGAAATGGCCACTATTTCATTATGAGTTCTGGCACAGGCATATAATGGGCATTTCGTAAACGGTACTCTACAAAAAAAATTCAAACATGTTTTGTTTGCCATTATCCTTGTAATTATGTATCAAATTACATAATGTACCGTTTCAAATTTACGATTCGCTCCCCCGAGACAACGTGATAAGAACCCTGTGCGGTGAACAGAATGTTCCATTCGATACGCCCTTTGACATTTTTCCATCTCATGTTTGTTTCATCCTTTTATCTCCAGTCATTAGTGATTTATAGTTATTGAACATTTCAGCTGACTGACAAGTCGCAACTAAATGGTGGCTATTTCAAAAGCAGTGCAGCACTGCAAGGAAAACTTTTTTTCTTTTTCAGAAGTTGTTTGTTTTCACGTACCTTGCTTTTTAAACCTTTCCAGTGACTCTTGGACTTCTTGATAGGAAGGCTGTGGACAAGCAGAATTATACATTCGATGCGCCGTCTGTAGCATTTTTCTACCTCACTTTTTGTTCGTATATATATATATAACAACACGTTAAGAATTCGAGCAGCTAATTTTCCATACCGGTGTATCATTATCTAGATATTCGAAATTCTGAACGTCGTATGAAATGAAATTTTTGGTTCAACGTCCCACGATTATGCCCTTTAGTTTAAGGGAGACAAATGACTAATGAAAATTAATAATTACGGAGTAATTGGTGGATGAGAATGTGGAAGGAAATGGGAGAACTCCGAGAAATTCTATAGACACAATGTTGCCACTATACTACATAAGATCGAATGAGGGACACCTGCCCTTATCACTAGGTGAGCGCTCTATTACTAAGCTAAAGTGCTCTCCGTGAACTTCCTATGAAGAACTCCTTTCGTAGTGTCCACAAGTTCCTAAATTGGGTGTTATTGGTTAGTTTTCTTGTGACTTACGTATCCTCTTAGAATTTTCATTACAGTTGATATGAAGCCGTACAAGTAATTTTTGTCTTCTGTCGTAACAAAAAATAATTTTCTCTAATATTTAAAATATTATCTAATATGAATATATTATCTAATATTAACAAAATAGTCTAATATCTAATATTGAGACCGTTTCAATTTTCCTTCTTCTTCTTCTTCTTTTGTAAATAGCTACAGGATATTTTCACACTATAACTCTCAAAGATTACAATAGGAAGTTTGAAACAGCTTGATAGATACATCATTTTAAATTTAATCAGACTTGAATACAATACAAACAGTGCCAGATTTACCTATAAGCAAAACAAGCTATAGCTTAAGGCCCCACTCTTTTGCCCCCCCCAAATTTAAAGGAACAAAATTACTGTAATGTAATTTCCAAATAATGAGCAAAAGCAAATTTAAAATAAAACGCAAATACAACAACGGTATTTTGTACTGTTATGTATTAGGCTACTATGAAGCAAGTAATGAGGCCCTATTTCTCAGCCCTGCTTATAAGGGGACTCTGTTTTCCAGCCCTGCTTATAATGAGGTTCCCATTTCCAAGTCCTGCTTGTGATGGGGACCTGTTTTCCTGTCCTACTTTAATGGGTCCCTTGTTTAGAACCGAGATTGAAAATAAAGGATCGCTTGTCCCATCTTATCTTTCTAAAATAATATGTGACGAATTTATCCAAATGATAGCATTGATCGTAAGAGAATCAATTTTTGATGATTTACAAAGTAAGAATTCTTCAGTTTATCTGTAGATTCTATTCCTGGCCTGTCCCACATTGATAAGCTTACTGCTATTGTAAGGTATGTCTCACCAGATGAATTCCCTATTGAACACTTTCCAACTTTCCTAGAGAGATGCACATAGGATAGGATGCACCTAGGAGAGTAGCCACATAGGATGTAAACTTCCTCACAACACAAGCTGCTACAAGGACAAACTATGGCTAAGATGATGATGATAATCTCAGAAATGAATGTAAAATTGATTTTAGTAAGTGTCGAGGCCAGTCATATGATAAAACTGCCAATACGTCATGAAAATACAAGGGTATGCAAAATCTAATATTAAAGATTAATAAGTGTGCTATATATCGAGACAAAGGGGCGTATCTCATTTTCTTAATTGTTCCAGGAAATAACTTTAAACCTTTTCTGGTTGTTTATTTTATCGTCTTCTTTTAAAATTTAGTTTGATATCCTTCGTTCAGGTATATAACTTATGAGATCAAACTAAATTTTAAAAGAAGATGATAGAATAAAAAATGAGAAAAGGTTTAAAGTTATCTCGTGGAAAAATTAAGAAAATGAGATATGCCCCTTTGTCTCGAGAGGGACGATATATTCCATGTGCAGGTCATTCCTTAAATCTTGTTGGTAGAGCAATAATTAACTGTTGTTTAGATACAGTAAACTTTTTTGGGATTATTCAAAGATTTATGTAAGTCCATCGCCTACACATGGATTAGTGGTGCTGTTTTCATCCTTCAAAGATGATTCAAAAGTTCCAAAGTATTTTTCAGAGATTAGATGAAAAGCTCATTCAAGACCCACAAGTGTAATACTTGACAGCTATGATGAAATAATTTCTGGATTGCATCAGCTTTATATTGATACCACAGAGAACACTGAAACAAGAAATCAAGCCAGAAACTGTTTGAATAAAATGGAGGAGTTTGAATTTATGGTGAATTATATATTTGGAATTATTTTCTGGATACATTTCACAAAGTTAGTCAATCACTGCAAGATTCTAAAATTAGTTTCGATGTATGCAGTAAATTGTGTGTTTCACTTTCCAATTTTGTTAGATTCCAGAGATTTTTTGACTATTTTGAGAAACAGGCAAAGAATAAATTACCTGATGTTGACAATAAAAGCAGAAGATCTAGAAGGAGGCATATAAATTACAATGAAGATGATGCTTTAGAGAACCTTGAAACAAGAGAGAAGTTTAGAATGGAATCATTGGTATCTGTGGTAGATGCATTAGAATCTAATTTGACACACAGGACATCAGTATACAATGGAACTGCAAAAAGTTCTCATTCCTAACAAAACTAGATACAACAGAAGACATTCGTGAAGGAGTCAATGCCAAACATATCCTGAAGATGTGGACATGAACGTTGTTGAAGTCAAACATTTTTCATCAATATGTTAGACATAGTCAAAGTCATGCACATGAAAATCTGACACATCAGGCTTTGTGTCAGGTAATATTTAATGAGTGTGTCCAATTAGCATTCTCTAATGTAGAAGTAATTCTACGAATGATAATTTCCTTTGCGTGATGATTTCAAATTGTATGGAGAAAAATCTTTTGTCAGCTAAAGAGATTAAAAAATGAACCTAGAACAACAATGTTTTATCACAAAGTCATGTAACCTTAGCCTCATGTGCATAGAAAGTGAAAAGTTTGATGATATAATCAATGACTTTGTTCTGGCAACGACAAGAAGGAAAGTGTTTTAATGTAGATAATGTTTGTTCATTCTTTGCATACCCAGTATATAACGAATCATGATAAAAGTATACAGTTGAATGAGTATTGGGCAGCTAATAATGTAATTAGTCACATTAAATATTTTTTGTTATTGATATTTTACATGAATATGACATACTTATTACTAGAAATACCGTCTTTTACACCAACTAAGTTTGTGTAATAGGTTACGAAGGTCTGATGTCGCAATGAATAATGTGGACTACTATGGTCATATTGATATTATATAAATGCATTCTATTAAATACAATTGTATATTGAGTCTAATATATTAAATACAATTGTATAACACAATATATTAATAATGCTATATACATAGCAAGTCAAAATGATGGACCCGATTTCAGAATCTTATTGTATGAAATCTAACAAACATATATTATTATGAAATATATGCTAGAGAGGTAAACTGTCAAAGTTCTCTTGGAACCCGAATTCTTACGCGAGGTGATATTCTATGTAAGCACCTCGCGTAACACGGCACACATCAACCTGACAGTCTATTTCCTGCCAAACATTTTCTAGCATGCTCCGGTCTATATAAGCTATGGTTGCTGTAATGCGGGCACACAGATCATTCAATGTTGTTTTAAGTGGTGGTACGTAAACATGATCTTTTACAAAACCCAACATGAAGATATCACATGGAGTCAAGACATCTGTACATCAATCACAGATTTGTTTACATGATTATGAAACAAAGCAAGATCTCTACCTTCCATTGAAGGTCATTTTCCTTAACTGCCCGCTGCTAACTCTTAGGGGGAGAAGGTGGAAACACTGCGTGTAAACTAAACTTTAAAAGTTAATCTTTTGAAGCATATGTCTCACAATAACATATGTTCATTAGATTTTACAGAATAAGTTTCTGAATTCGGGTCCATCAATTTGACTTGCCCTGGTATGATAATTATTAGCAGTTTGGCGTAATATATTGACATCTCTTATTTCATGGTACAGAAATCTTCCAGAGACTAAAATATGAGTTTGTATTTTGTGTATCTAAAGAATTTTGCAATGTGTTGCAAATATTGTAAAATTATAAATAGTTATAAGTTGATCTATGTGAAGTTGATAAACATATTTAGACATCTATTAGATCCATAAAGTACTATATATCACATATTAAAATCCCCAAAACGGTGACATTTTGTCGCTGAAAACGAAAGCTAGAGATATAAAGGGCCTCATTACTTTCAATAGCTTAGGACCCCATCAAACCTAAATTCGGCACCGAATACAAAACATTCTTGAAAGACATTATTAGGTTTCAAAGGGCAAGTGCGTTTCAGATGATACAGTTTTCCCACAAAAATAGTAAACATTTATTTTATTTTAGGAATTTGTAAGTGATATGAAATGGTAAAACCGAATTTGTACTTTAAATTGTTTTGGTTATCGTAGTGACTTGTTTTGAACGTGCGAGTAGGATTGTGCACATAAAACCCAAAGTCCAATGTTGTTACTAACCATTTCAGGTAAAAAAAAAAAAAAAAAAAAAAAAAAGACCCATTCTTCAGTACGTCAGATCTAGCGCTATTATGATCTCCTGAATCATTATACCTAGGTACACTCAATATTTAGTTATGTAATTTTAAACTTGGGAGTATTTTGCTAGTAAATTAAGATAATTCTCATATATATATCAAACAACCACTGAGATGCAAATAGTTGCTTCAGCATATTGAAGTAGGAGAATAGTTTCAGTAAGAGCAGGATAGCTTTGAAGCCAATTGAAGATATTTAAATTCCTTTACAATCGAAGTTTTAGTGAAATTTTTTAAATGTTCTTTCATGCTCTCAGTTTTCGTAAAGAATATACAGCACCATGCATCGCACATTGATATTGAAGTAATTAATTTTGAGTGGAATGACCTAATCACGCTAGGTGGTGTAAACTGAATCATTTCTTAGTTCAAACATTTGACATGACCATTAGTTACCATGACCATAAATTCTAAATAATGTGGGTTTATAGAAGAAACTATGGACGTTAACTAACAGAGAACTTCTAACTTTAATTTATAAACCATAAATAACGGACATTTATTTACACGGTGGTTTTCATTTAATTTACTAACTAAAAGTAATGGACATTAATTTAAACAATATTTTTCATTTAATTAACAAGATATAACATTACTTTTCATTTATTTGTTACCTGTAAACAACACACATCAGTTTTAATAAGATGTTTCATTTAATTTACTACCTGTACATAATAGGCTTTACTTTACACAGAATTTTAAACGAAGTTTATTAACCATAAAAATAGACAGTTGTTTAAATGTAATTGTATTGTTCTTTAACTAGCTAACCATAAATAATCGACTTTAGGTTACATAGGATCTTTAATTTAGTTTTCTAACCATAAGCTATACCTTTTTATAATTAATTTAAAACCAAACTGTTGATATTAATTGGCAAGAAATTTCTTACTAACCATAAACAATCAACATTGGTTTACATAAGATTGTTCATATAATTTATTAGTGATAAACAACATACAATAGTTTACAAAAAAATTCTCATTTAAGTTACTAACAATAAACAATGGACATTGGTTTATACAATATTTCTTATATAACTTGTAATAAATCATAAACAACGGACATTACATTACATAAGATATTTTGTTTAGTGTATTAATCATAAATAATGGACATTAGTTTACACAAGATTCCTCATTTAATTTATAGTACACAAATAATGAACATTAGTTTACAAAGGATTTTTCATTTAATTCACTAGCTATTTTATATATACGATGGGACATTAACTTATAGAGACATTTTTAATTCATTAAAAGTAGAGATTTAACGTTTTCCCATCGGAAAGATGACATATTGAAACATAGATGTAGTGCGTTTGAAATACTTAAAAAGCAAACTGTATGCGTTTAAATGAAGTTCTGATTGCAATTTCTTTAATGCATGAATACTGAATACACATTTTTCATATTTTTGTAGTCATCTGTAAAATGGCTAATATTTTATACAAACATTTTATCTTATTTACCCTGATAAATACAATTAAAAAAGAAGTTTTTACCTTTGATCTACGTATCCTGTCCCTCTTTCATTTTCAGCTTCAGTAGAAGTTACGTGAGCATAGCAGAAGTGGTGAATGAAAATACATCACTGTCAGCAGTAATTACATCTGATGTTCGTCATGCTCTTGAAACTTCGTAAATGAGAGGGAGAATAACTACTGCTAATGGAATTAAAATGTCTCCAGTTGTTGGACATTACATGAGTGGTGACTTCATTTTTCACTACTTGAAATATGTTAGGTTGCATCGCTATTTCTATTTTAAATTAGATAGAATAAACTTTGGTTATGATTTTGTATACTTTTAATTAACTTTTACGATAGTATCATTTACTAAATCGTATGATATAAATATAGAAGTCACTTTATAATGTAAGTTATATATATACAAGGAGATATGAAAAAGTTCGTGTAATCATCTATAAGAAATCCAGTCTGGAAATTTCTGACACCATGATTTTGACATTAATCTCTCTCTACGTACTCATCCTTACGACACATTTTTACCAGCGGGTCTTCACTTTCCGTAAGTCCGTTTTGTAAAAGTATACAAAAAGTTTTGGCTTCGAAACCGCAGTTCAACTTCAGAAATGACATCATCCATACTATGAAAATGGCGTCCTCTGAGTGGACGCTTCATTTCTAGGAAGCGAACGAAGTCATTTGGTCCTAGGCCCAGTGAATATGTGGGTGGGGCAATATTTCATATCCTAATTCCACTGCGCTCATCATGGATGCATAGGCGGAATGAGCAGGTGCATTGTCTGCCAACAGCAGTATCTTTTATGTGACCAATTCACGACGTTTCTTCTTCAGTTCCTTCTAGGTGATTGTACGAACTTTTTGATACCTCCTCGTATTTAGGAAAATCACTAGCGAGGTTGGAAGCATTCTAATCAGGATGTATTGATACATAAGAGAAAACTGCTATAAAATTTTGATTCATTAGAATTGTAAAAAGGATGAACAATACTATAATATATAACCATATGAGTGTATTTGTTCATTGAGACCCACTGACATTTACGGTATCACTAACACCAGAGGAGTAGATAACCTTGAAAAATTGGGAGGAAATCACAAAGAAATAGCTACTGCTTATATTCCGGTAGAAAATGTCCGCTCTTAGATCAATTTCTAATTGTGCATTTTATAGTAATTTGAGGACCCAGAATCCAACGGAACTATTAGAGGCACAGTGGCTTAGTAGTAAAGCGGTTACCTCTGGTGCGTAAAATCCCTGGTTCGATCCCCGGCCAAGTAAATCTGTGGGGGAATAACATCGTGTACGGAGTTTCCTAAGGGTACTCCTGTTTCCTCCCACTTTCATATTCCACCAATTCTTCCATCATCATTCACTTGCTCTAATCATAGTCTCTGTTTAGAGGTTTGTACGGGCCGGAATTTTTAGCCTGGGTCCGGCCCGGCTCGTGAATTTATAATATGAGGCCTGATCCGAGTCCGAAATATGTTTTAGCATTTAGGCCCGAGCTCGTGTGGTAATCAAATGAGCCCGAAGTAAGCCCGAATTACAGAAACTTATTAATTAATTCAAAATTGTGTTTTCATTTACAGCAATTAGAGATTTAATTATGTAGTTGTGCTTTAAAAGTTCTCCAGAAAGAACGGTCCAATAAATATTGTTATACAGTATATTTACAAAGGCCCGAAATGACCCGAGAAATAAAGATGTATATTTAAAAATTTACGGCTCGAGCCCAGCCCGGGCCCAAAGTGACATATGCTTTGTAGGCCCGAGTCCGGCACGCGGGACGGGTCTGGCTTAAGCCTGCGGGCTCGGCCCGAGCCCGTACAGACTTCTATCTCACTTTGCCTAAAGGGCATAAACAAAGGATGTTAAACTCTGGATTTATTTTTTCAATGGAACTATTGTTAAACACATTCATCCGTGGAGCCATGAGGAAAATGATTTCAAACTTGGAATGTTTAAACTACCGCTCGTGCCAATGGCAAAAGTCCCCCTGTTTAGTCTACATTCAAGACTTCTGCTTCAGGATCTATCCAAATTCCATTGAAAACAGTGCAGTTTCAGAATATATTTGAAATGTTCCAGGATCCACATCGAAAGAGAGGAGGACACAAGTTTAAGAGTACTTAGCATATAACTTCAGGCTATAAAATTAGAAAGGGACGTTTGAATAGCTTTCATTTTTCTCTTAACCCTTTCCGGATCCTGGCTTTTTGGGCTATTTTTTTAGACTTTCAGTCAAACAGCTACTGTATCGTCACTATTTCACCTACGATCATGGTTCATACCTCATTCTCTTCAGAATAGAGCTGGCTTTCGAATGGTACTACTTGCATGCTCATACCATATACCAGAAGCGGGAAAAATGTCAAAGTGAAAATTTCGGAGAGAAAATTTTTTTCTCGAACTTTGCCCCCCCCTGGACCCCCCCTGTGTGATCGTAGCCATAAAAAAATCTGATAAATAGTACTTGGTATACTGAATGTGTGTGCCAAATTTCAAGTTTCTATCTTGAATAGTAAGGGTGGGAGAATTTTTATCAAAAATTCCCACCATGCCCCAAAGTACCATAAAACACTATGATCTCAGGGAAAAAAAATCCTGAGACATCCCTAATTACCCTAGGACTATAATCCGCCAATCATTCTCTTCAGAATAGAACTGTCTTTCAGGCGGTACCATTCACATGTCTCCATCATGTATCTAAGGCGGGAAATTCCTGAAAAAAGGGATTTTTTGGGGCAAATTTTCCCTTTTTTCAACTTTTGCCCCTCTGGACCCCCCTGTTTTTACGCAGAAATCGAAAAAAAAACTTCTGGTAAATACTACTCGGTGGACTGAATGTTTGTGCAAAATTTCAATCTTCTACGTGAAAAAATAGGCCCGCCAGAAAAAATTTCCCTACCATGCCCCACTTTTACCCTATACAGAAGTATATTTGGATAAAAATTCACTGAGACATCCCTAATTACCCTAGGATAATAATTCGACCGTCGTTCTCTTCAAAATGGAACTGCCTTTCAGACGGTATGACTCACGTGGTCCTATCATGTATGTAAGGCGGAAAAATGACGAAAAACGGGATTTTTGGGGTAAAAAATCCCTATTTTTACCCCTTTGCCCCTTTGGTTCCCCCCTGTTTTAGCACTGACATCGGAACAAAAAAATCTGGTAAATACTACTCGGTGGACTGAATGCTTGTGCAAAATTTCAATCTTCTACGTGAAAAAATAGGCCCGCCAGAAAAAATTTCCCTACCATGCCCCACTTTCATCCTATACAGAAGTATATTTGGATAAAAATTTCCTGAGACATCCCTAATTACCCGAGGATAATAATTCGACCGTCGTTCTCTTCAGAATAGAACTGCCTTTCAGACGGTATGACTCACGTGGTCCTATCATGTATGTAAGGCGGAAAAATGACGAAAAACTGGATTTTTGGGGTAAAAAATCCCTATTTTTACCCCTTTGCCCCTCTGGTTCCCCCCTGTTTTAGCACTGACATCGGAACAAAAAATCTGATACATACTACTCGGTGGACTGAATGTTTGTGCAAAATTTCAATCTTCTACGTAGAAAAATAAGCCCGCCAAAAAATATTGAACATACGCTTAGAAAATGAGAAAAGAAATTTTTGACTTATGACGTCATCACCTACTATGTCTGGACGCAGGACGGTCTGAAACCATACGTAATGTCTTCTGCAAGGCCTCTGGACTTGGAAAACAACAAAAAAAAAAATCCCGGACGAAAAAGCTCAAATAGAAGAGAAATAACGCAATGTACCATGAAAAGTGCATATGGTACAAATTGTACCATAGGATCCCGAAAAGGTTAATCCTTTCCATGTTCGGTTAAAAGAATATCATTCCAAAGATACAGGGAAGATCCATTAAACCAACTTTGTAACACCGTTTTCCAAAAGTTGGTTTGAAAAAAATGAAATGAAATCTTTGAGTTTTACGTCCCACGGTTATGCCGGTTAGGCTAAAGTAGACGGTGATGATGATTAATGAATGAAATGGTGGAATGAAGAAAGTGGGAGGAAACGGGAGAACCCCGAGGAAACCCACGCACACGGTGTTTGTCCACCACAAAGTTCACTTGGCGGGGGCTGGGATCGAACCCGGGACCCCAAGCACCAGAGGTGAACGCTCTACCACTGAGCCACCGTGGCCCCCGAAAGTTGGTTTGAAAAACATGGAAATGCAATAACAATTAAAAATTGGATAGCATAATCGTATGCATCTATGCTCATAATTTGTTACAGAGGCAAGTTTATCTTTGCAGTAAAACACAACTGTGCCCATATACAGAATATTTTTGTGATACATAAATTGATTAAGAAGATGAAGTACCTATTGACTTTGGACAAAATTCTCATAATTTCTTAATGTACATTTATATTAAGGGTAAAAATAGAGAAAGACTATCAATTCGCTAGCTATCTGTGAAATAACCTTCTTTCCTTATTGCAGTTACTTTATTTGATACATAAAGAGGAAAATATGCAAATCTGAGGAGAAACCTGTAATGTTATGAAAAACTTAACTTTGTACTTAAGAGTCTTCATCCCGGCGAAATTAAAATACCGCTAATTTTACAGTATTATGTGATATCTTCAAATAGATAAAAGATAATCGAAATGTGGAATAAGAGCGCCCTAGACAATATTATTTTACATGAGAAACCGTTATCACGACTCACTTATCTGCTTTCGATTTCGAGCCATTTTGAAAATCGGCATTTATTTTCGCGTTTCTAAACAGCTAAAAACGGAAAGCCACTAGGTGACTTGTGATAACGGTACCTCACACAAAATAATATTGTCTAGGGCGCTCTTGTTCCATATTTCAATTATGTTTTATCTATTTGAAGATATCACATAATTACTGTAAAATTAGCGGTATTTTATTTTCGCCGGGATGAAGACTCTTAAACTGCTCTTAAATTTATTGCAACCTTAAGTTCATTTCTATAAAATAAGATTTATAAATTAATGATTGAAATTGACAGTTACAATATCAGTTAACTGAATTAGAGCGTATAATGGGGCACGATGGATCAGTGGTAGATCACTTATCATTTGTATGTGGGGTTCCTGGTACGATCCCTGCCCAAGTAAGTTTCGGATGGATAATATCATGTCCGTGTGTTTTCTCGGATATTTCCGTCTCCTCCTACATTTTCATTCAACCAATTATTCCATCCTTCACTTGCCTTAATCACCCGTCTCCCCTAGCCTAAAGGGCATAATTGTACCGTGTTATGCAAAAATGAACTAAGCGCCAAACTTTGAAAATCCACGTAAATGTGACGATTGGTTCCTGATAAGCACTGGAACGTTTTGCAGAATCGAAAAGAGAGGAAAACCAACACCTTTCCAAAAAAGAAACATAATTTCACTTTTGATTACGGCTACATTAATGCTGGACATCAACCTTTATACGTAATTTTCTTAAAAGTATGAAAGTGGCGCTTAGTTCGTTTTCGCAGGACACGGTACAATTGTGAGACGTTAAACTTAAATAAAATCAATTAGAGCATGCACTTTCCTTAAGTGCATAGCATACATCTTATGAGAGAAGTGACTTATAAGTCCTCAAATGTAGGTAAATGAATTTAAGAATTTCTGTAGTTTAGAAGTTACGAATATTCTCAAAAACTGGCTTTGTGTGCGTGTGTGTTTGTGTGTGTGTGTGTGTGTGTGTGTGTGTGTGTGTGTGTGTGTGTGTGCGTGCTCTTTAGTACCATGCTTGAAAGTAAATTTTAGGTCTTTTGCAGTTAGAGAGCCATGCATGTTGTATTAATTTGCTTTCATTCTCAAATCCACCAAAATCACACAGAACTGTGATGGTGTAAATAGAGGGTACTACCACAATGCGATTACAAACGCGGTTAATTCCAACTATCGTAACTATTATTTCTAGTAATGCTAGAACTATTATTTCTTCTGTTATTTTTCTATTCTGCAGTTGAGCGTAGATTACAAAAAAAGTAATTTAATTCATTCTAATGAAATTAATTACGACATTTTATAGCACGTTCAGTCTAGTTTTAAACATAAGTTTGTCAGATTCTCGAGTGACTTCACAAAGAAATATTTAAAGCCTTATCAAGACAGCATAAACATTTCGTAAGATGTATTTAGTTGTCAATGGGACATACCATCAGGAATATGGAGTTTTCAGAACTTTATTAGAAAAGAAAATTTTCTTTCTTTACTTCATCTGTCACAGAAAATATAACAACGAACATTACCTAAACATCGCACACTCAGCTTTGATACTCTCAGATCTACCAGACGCTTAAGAATGGCTCTTCGCTCCTGGGTCGTCAGTTATATAGCCATGAGCGGATCCAGAACTGACTTCTAGGGGGGGGGGTTATAATACTGCAACTTAGAGCTACTTTTAAGAGCTCCAAACTCTAGGATGGGTTTTATTTATACATAAAATAAGAAAGTTTCCTCTTCTGGGGGGGGGGGGCAATCGCATTGCCTCCCTTGGATCCGCCCTTGGCCATGAGTTGGAAGCATTGTGTTGTGATTGGCTGAGGAACCCAGGAGAATCGTGCCGGTAGCACGTGGAAACCCATCCGCTTCAATTTTCTCTGAAATTACATAGGCCCCTATTCTACTATTGTGTAATGATACATATTGTCCAAAACATGTCAAACTGAATGCAAAGCAGAAATGCGACAAACGTTGTTTTGAACGATAAGCCACTGTCATATTGTCACGCAGAATACGATTATGAGCTGGAGAAGCCCATACGACGAATCGCAATGACATTGTGAATTGCTGGCAAATGGCATTGTAAATTGAGTGCGAGCCAACACAAAGGTAGCTGTAATCACATGAGTAATACTATTTACTCTGTTCAGGAGTGACTATTATTAAAAATCTTTACTGTTTACAAATTGCAAATAGTTCCAGAGCTTCTATTAATTCTCCTATTCCTATGTCTTCTTGTGTAAGTATCTTATCCTACAAACTACGAATTTCATTATTCTTGCCTAACTCTATGCGTATTCGCTACCTTTATGTGCTTGAATTTTGTCGTATTTTCAACATGGATGTAATTTTAGTATCACAAGTAACTTTTAGAACTGTTTTACGTTAGAGCTAGTGCACATAGATAATTCTTTAGGACTTCTGCACGTTCCAAATAATTGGTTTGTTGTAATTTAGGACTCCTGTTCTTTAGAATCAGTGACAGCAGATGAATTTTAAGATTGCTGCTTGTTTATCGTTTCCAGGACCTATGAAATTCAATACTTTCGCGTGAGAGGATCCACGTAACTGTAACGTCTTAATCTAAATATGCCGTGGAGTCATTGTCATATTTGTCGTCAACATTAGATCTATGTTATAATTTTAACTTCTTCAACGGGATTCTAACATTATAATAACATGTATGAAGTCCTCAAAATTATGTAGAAATTCTTAATGTAACTGAGATAGAAAGCACAATTATCAATTATTACACATGTTTATTTCTAAAATTATCTTATCTATGTCTATTATTCAATCATAGGGTCTTCTAGAATTTATGCTGACATATATCTTATTTTTCTTTATTTCTTCACCGTACTTCATTTCTATTCTATTTTTAAATGAAAGTCTTAAGTGAAGACATTTGACCACTCTCCTTCCTTAGAAAGTTCTCTATTCTTATTTATAGATAGAGTTAAATAAAACAAAAAGCGAAATCTTTCAGCGTAACTTCCCACGATTATACCCTTTAGGCTAAGACAGACGGTTGATTAAAGGCAAGTGAATGATGATGAAAGAATTGGTGGAATGAGACTGTGGGAGGAAACTGCAGTACCCCGAGAAGACCCATGGACACGATATTGTCCGCCACAAACTTGGACGGGGATCAAACCATGGACCCCATGCACCAGAGGTAAGTGCTGCACCACAAAGCCACCATGCCTTACGAAATAATTGCTGGAATGAGAAACTAACGAGAGATCCTTGAGAAAAATCCCGAACACGAAATTTTCAAATACAATATTTTTCTTCCCTAGAGATACAGAAATAGTATGATGAACAAGGTCCTGTTCTATCTCAATAGATCTCGCATGATTGTTCACTCTTCAAGTGTAGTAGCTTAAACTCCTAGCACGCTTCATAGTCCACCTGAATAGTAGGTCCCTTCCTTAATAACCTTGGTGTTATATAAGAAGATGAAACGAAATTAATGAATGAATCAATCAGCAAACAAAATATGGATTAAAACTGTGCCATAAATCTTTGTTTACATATCCTCAGTTCAACTAACCGATAAAATATTCATTAAAACTCTGCCATATTCTCTGTTCTATTACAAAGCGACATACGCGCTGAAATTGAGTAATATCGACATTAAACGCACAGATTATACAATTATAGAACTATTATGTGGCGAAGAGAGATCTTTCTCTTTTATTGATATTTCTTTTTAACTTAAAACATTGACTCATATAACTAACGTCGTCATTAAAGCAACTCTATAATCTATATCACTGAATACTGCAATTAAAATCTGCGAATCATTATCTTCATGTATCTTTAATTATCTAGTAGAGTAGAGATGAAAGGCGAGGAAGAAATTAAGCTATTTTCGTTGTTTCAAGATTCGTACTGGATGGAAAGGGTATAAACTAAGTTTCGGCTATCCTCATTCAAACCTTCATTCCGGATTGCCTTTATAGAATTAGGTGGACGTGAATTTCCTTAGTACCGAAGAGCATTAGTACTTACACGAAAAGAGGGAAAATGCTTCTGAGAATAGATGACAAGCTATCGTACCATTAAACTGTTAAATGTTATCGTGCGAGTGATAAATTACCTCGAGAGCATGATCTGTCTACTATGTTTTCACGTAACAGTATAGATTTTACTACATGTAACAGTTACATGTTAATTTAATTAACTTGATCGTGTTTCAAACATGAGTTCAAGTGAATACGTTTAGGTAAATCATGTCTCTTTGCCAAAATCTTAAGCATATAAAACATTATTTATAAAAGGTGGCTTTAAAAGGAAACCGAGTGTTTCAATATAACTCTAGATGTATTCGTGTGACTAGAGCTGTGGATTTGGATATCGAAACTGGATGTCGATAAGATATCTGAACATGATCGATATATCAAATTATCGAAATATCGAAAAATATTGAAACATCGAAAATATCGAAATATTGAAAATGTTGAAATAAATATCAGTAGAGTTTTTTTATATCGATATTTCGATGCTTGAAAACATCAATCCATCGGTCGATAAATCGAAATACTTGTGAGGTGTGACTATGAATTCATAACGAATGCATCAATGGAGCTCTCATCATCGGTCTAGTGGATAGCGTGTGCACCTTCAGTCCACAAGGTCTCGTGTTTGATTCTCGGTGGGAGGGAACCACTGTGAACGTACTACAATGGTTTTGTTCTCATTTTAAACTGTAGCTCTCACCCTACATAGCCTCGTTGCTGATAAATGGCATAAAATAAATCAATTAATCAATTAATTTCTGAACGGATGGAAGACTAGAACATTAACCAATAGCAAGATTTTAAAATGCTAACTCCAGATATCGGTTTTAATAATATTACTTTTGTGTGAATTATTGGAAATCGTGTTAATTACAATATTTTTCTCTAAGTTTTATTGTACTTCTGCTCTCCGTTTGGGTCGATTTTTACAATCAAGCTGCGGTGGAACAAACTTTCTGTAAAATTTGCATGCAAGTTTATTTGTTACTATATGAAATACCCGTTCTTCGCGCGGGGAGGATGAGGTTTATACAGTATATCATCTTTGAAGGTAAAGAAATCAGTGAAATAAATATATGATGAAGAGCAACGCAGTCGGCGTTATCCCTGTCAATATCAGTTTATTAAATAAATGATGAAGAGAAACGTTTTTGGCATTACTAACGCCAATATGATTGTAATAAGTAAATAACGGATTGCAACGTCTCGGTAGAGTTACTGTCGGGAATGTTACTATTTACCTTGGCCACCCGGAAAATTATGAATTTGACACTAATGTCGGTCATTTTGAACATGTTATTTTCCACGCTCGTCAATTCCTTACGATGATGAGGCTACAGATGGACTTGAACTCCATTGGAATGTGTTACTGTTCATATCAGTGAGCTCCCCCCCCAAAAAAAAACTATGAATTTTACTCTAGTATCTGTTACTTTGGACATTCTATTTTTCATGCTCCCCAACCCTTGACAACAAAGGGGTGACTGAAGTTGGACTTGAAAACTTTGTGAAAACTGTCACTATTCACCTCCTCGACCCGAAAACTATAAGTTTGACACTATTATTGGTCATTTTCGACATGTTATCTTTCACGCTTTCCCTCAGTTTCTACGACGATGCGGGCTAAAATTGGACTTGAACGGCATCTGAAGTGCTAGTATTCATGTTCTCGGGCCCGAAAACTATGAATTTCACACTAATATCCGGTGTTTCGGGAGAATTTCACACTAATATCTGGCTTTCCGGATGAATTTCACTAATATCCGTCTTTCCAGATGAATTTCACACTAATATCTGGCTTTCCCGATATTTATTATCTTCTTTAATGCATACATTTTTATCGATCATAATCTCTCTCGTGCCGAAATTCGAAGAAAAGGGTTCGTAAAAAATTAGACCTGTGAAGATCTATCCTATTACCCAGTTTTGTGACTAGGTCATTTTCCTTTCTATGCGAAAAGTTGATGGCAGACAGATACACAGACACATTTTACTTTATTAGTAGTAAAGATGATAGGGCTATATTTTAATTAATTCTGTTTCAGTGTTAATATGCCAATTACGTCAAAATTGATTTTAGAGCAATCATGTACTAAGAAAGAACGATAACTTTGTTGTTATGGAAATAGTAACGCAAGACGTTACTACTATTGATAGTTTAGCTTCTATATTAACAGTGCAACTGATTAACGAAGCAATATTCTTCAGTTCTAAAGGATTATGTAGATTGTGTGGACTACGATGAAAAATATATGAATCACGAAAGAAGACCTAGTCTAAAATAAAATTGTATGCTATTATACATATGTTATTTCTCCTAAGTTTTTTTAAAAATATATTTTAGTTTCTGAAGTGCGAGAACAACAACATAAATACACACGGGAAAAACTTGTTTCATCTTGAGTTTGTTGATGTCATTGTTCTCTTTCAAACATAAAACTTCAGGACACGATAAGAACAAGAAAGTCGTGCTGAGAATGTACTATACATGGAAAAAGCGAAAGAGATGTGCAATAACTTTAGAAAAGAGTCAAGACTTGAAGTTACAGATATAGAACTACAAGAAATATATACCTACAGCTAAGTTGGGCACGAGTTTTCTGTAGAGGATATTATTATTATTATTATTATTATTATTATTATTATTATTATTATTATTATTATTATTAATAATAATAATAATAATAATAATAATAATAATTTAATCTAGACTGGTAGTGAAACTAATACACTTAAACGACACTAGACTTGAAGCATTACTTAGCTCCCTCATGTATACGACTTCGGCAGTGAGAGAGAATTCTATTGTCCGTGAGATCTCATGTGGTTCAAATCCAGGGGCGCTCTCACGGGGAGGATTTTATACCCTCGAACCTCCCTAAACTTCCAAATTCAACTTACACTTGTACACTTTCGCAAGAAAACTATAATTGTTTAACACGGAAATGATTGATATAGTATGAAAATTTGATCTTACTCTTCATCTGTACTTTTTCGCTTATAAAAAGAATCAAGTCCTGTCATTCTTTTTTGAAAATATAGGTGGACATACAGTATATTACAATTACTTATTGTTTTTTCGGGTGCAGAATAATACCCGTTCGATACATAGACATAATGACCTGTAGTATTGGACGCCCATCTAAGCTTGGACCCCTCCGAATAAAAAATTTCTGGGTGCGCGCCTGTTCAGATTCCATGTTTGTTTAAAGCTTCACGGTTGCCGGTTGCACGCTGAAAGGGTTGCAAAACTCCAATCATCAATACAGTACACAGACTATCGTTACAGCGCGTTCCAAGCAGAATGGACGTGCAGTAGCTTAGGGTGGATTATCGTATCAGGTTGTAGGTGCGCATTTGAGTCTCATGTGTGAAGCATACATAACAAAGAATGCTGTAGATTGTCTGTAGGCGCTGCATGGCTTCCGTATTGTTCAATAAGTGCTCATCGAAGAAGTGTTTTCTATTCAGCTAACATCCTGTATATACCTATAAATATATGGTAGTATGCTTTAGTATTACCTATATCCAAATCCTTTTCTTTCTATCATCAACTAGCAGCGTTCACCCTGCTTCGCTGCGGTCACCCCGGAACGCAATAAACTTTGTTACTTAGATAATTTTTACTTTTTCGCTTTCAAGTGATATGATAAAAACCATAGAAGATTGCAGTAAATCTTAACATTATATCGCCTGTCATTTATGTTAACCCGCCCCGCTTCGCTGCGGTCATCCCGGTGCTGGCATATTGTAAAAGTGTCTGTAAAAATAAGCAAATCAATTAAAAAATTTTAAACAGAAGATTCAAGCTATTTTCCGCTGTATATCGCCTGTCATTTATGTTAACCCGCCGATCCTCACGGTCATGCGGGTTGCATATAAATACGTTTATTTTTACCTATGATGAACTAATAACAAAGGATTTGTACGTTATGGACACCTGAATGGTCAATTATCTCAAGACACTGGTAATTAAAAATTAAAGTGATATGATAAAAACCATCTAGGGTCCAAATCCTAATAACCCCCCAAAAATGAAAGAAATTGGTTCAGCCGTATTAGCGTGATGAGCGGACAAAATTTTGTACGTTCTCTTTTATATATATAGATAGCAGCGTTCACCCCGCTTCGCTGCGGTCACCCCGGAACGCAATAAACTTTGTTACTTAGATAATTTTTACTTTTTCGCTTTCAAGTGATATGATAAAAACCATAGAAGATTGCAGTAAATCTTAACATTATATCGCCTGTCATTTATGTTAACCCGCCCCGCTTCGCTGCGGTCATCCCGGTGCTGGCATATTGTAAAAGTGTCTGTAAAAATAAGCAAATCAATTAAAAAATTTTAAACAGAAGATTCAAGCTATTTTCCGCTGTATATCGCCTGTCATTTATGTTAACCCGCCGATCCTCACGGTCATGCGGGTTGCATATAAATACGTTTATTTTTACCTATGATGAACTAATAACAAAGGATTTGTACGTTATGGACACCTGAATGGTCAATTATCTCAAGACACTGGTAATTAAAAATTAAAGTGATATGATAAAAACCATCTAGGGTCCAAATCCTAATAACCCCCCAAAAATGAAATAAATTGGTTCAGCCGTATTAGCGTGATGAGCGGACAAAATTTTGTACGTTCTCTTTTATATATATAGATAACTCGTTTTTATTTTGTATTAAAAAAATCTTTGTCAATTGACAACACGTGATTTTTTAAAAGTTGTCATTTTCCGCCGTTATTTAGTTTGTACTTTTCAATAAACATTTTTTAAAAATAAGTTGCTTTCTTGAAGGATTTACATGAGATAAATAAATTTATGCAAGAATTTTAGATTATTCTGATCCTGTAGCATGTTTTTCTTGTAAGAGAAATTACAGTTTAAAGTCGAGTCTGTAAACTTTCTATAGAATATGAAAGAAGCTCGAAAGGTGCAGTGTTAAAGTATTTTGTATAATATATGTTCAAAACTACTGCATTATTTTTCAGTGTCTAAAGATGAGTAAACATGAAATAGTATTTAAAATAGCCAAGAGATTGCACATTGATTAAAAACAATGCCACACCGGGAAACAAACATGCGAATATCCGAACTCGAATACTGGATAACGTTAATCTAATGTAAAATTCTACAGTACTGTTGTAGAACTGATATAATCCAGTTACTTCCGTGTCGCTTGATCTTTTCAGGCCACCGGGTCAGATCGGATCTGAGACGTGTTACCTAGAATCGGGGCACTCGAGCAAAAGTGATGACCTAAGCAGTGATGAAAATTTTCCAGAAAATTTTCCGATTCATAAAAACATACTCCACTTATTCCTACATCGTTGTTTAGCCGTGATTTGAGGTGCAAAATTTTCTTCTACACTTTTCCGGAAAATTTTCCGTTCTTAACTAATTGATCTAGTAACGATTCCTCAGTATTTATAAAATTGATTGAATTCATGTATAGCAATGCTAAAAATTGAAGTATTTTTAGAATTAATTTAACGGCTAATAAAAAAGCCAAAAATGGCAAAATAGTTTCATAAAAATAAGCTATATTTAATGCTATAAGCATTTCGTAGATTTGTATGGTTAATTCCTCTTCAAATAGGCTAGATTTAGCCAAAAAATAGGCTAAATTGGCATCACTGGTCTGGCCACAACATTTGTTATCATAAAGTACCGGATCATTGTCCGTGTTCCTCTAAAACTAAATATAGACTACATAAATGTTATCGTTGCAACGTCTCATATAGTCTCGGTGATAAAAGGAGATGTGAAATCCTAAAGCCTTCCATTCGTTGAATGCAATGTGACTCTCGACGGCAGCGTTTCTGTTATCATTTACACTACAAATAGGAGGGAAGGGTTCATGAATCCGGTACTTACATTAGCTAAATCAAAGCTCAGTTCAGTTCATAATCCATTTTGCATATGAGCAAGGGCGCCGATCCTGGGAGGCCGAGGGGGCCCGAGCCCCCCAAAGCTCATATGGGCCCCCTCACATTTTATTTATTAATATACGATAGTTGGTATAGTTTGTATGCAATTTGTTTTAAAATCCTCATATATCCCTTCTGCATCTGGATGGACCCTCCCCAAATTTACTGAGAAATCGGCGCCCTTGCATATGGGGACAAAATAGCAGCTAAATTATATCCAACGCTCTGAATGTGGGGTCTGACTAGCAAAGTAAAGTTATATGACAACACACACTAAGAAATGAAGGATTTGATTTCTTTTGCGAACCAGAAACACAAAGAAAAAGGATAGAGGTGATTCGCAAGAATCGAATGTGTCAATTCTTCAACTTGTAATTTGAGGAAATGCTTTTAATTAATTAATATGCTTCAAAGCATTACTTTCTATTTTATTAATCCCACCTACTTAGTCCACCACAAATTCAAATGTCCAAGAACCGAAACGCGAACTCTTCACAGCGGAAATCGAGTTCATACATTAAATTCACGTACTATATCGACTGCGCAGTGGTGTATTTTTGAGGCTACAGGTCCTACAACATTATAAAAATAAAGTAACATAACAAGTACAGGGTGCGGCACGTAAAACCGGCCCGTAAAATGAACACATAAAATGAAATGTAATGTATTGAATATGATTAACTACAACACATAAAGGAAATGTAATGCATTGAATATGACTACTCACCTTCACAGCAGGTGCTGAAAGTGTCCTCCACCCACTTCAACACACATGTGAGCACGATTGAGGAGATTCATATATACCCTTGTCAGTTCTTGTGTTGTAATGCTATTGGTGACATCCTGGATCCTGGTCTTGAGTTCTTCAATTGTGTGTGGATTTGTTTCGTATACTCTTCCCTTTAACGTCCCCATAAGTAAAAGTCACACGTGGACACGTCTGGTGACCGAGGAGGCCACAAGCCTTTGCTGATTGTCCTCTCTGGTGTAAACATCTCATGCACAAGGGACAATGATGCAGCTGATGTGTGGCATGTTGCACCGTCCTGCTGAAAGTAACATAACTGACGCTCCTCTTCGTTCAAGTGTGTATAAAACTCCTCCAGGATTCCCATATACACGTCACTGTTCACTGTCGTCTCAAAGAATATGGGCCCAATAACGCGTGTGGCGGAAATGGCACACCAAACACCAATCTTCTCATCATTCAAAGGTACCTGGTGGATTGCGTGTGGTTTTTCTGTCGACCAATACCGGTTGTTTTGGGAATTTACGTACCCAGACAGGTGGGACCATGCCTCGTCACTCATGATGAGCATTAGTGGATCCAAGAAACCACTGGAAACATTGCTCAACAGCCATGAACAGAAATGCACCCTCTTCTGCAGGTCGGGCTCCTTCAGTTCTTGCACAACACTTATCCGGTACGGTTTTAACTTCCGTCCCCTTAAAACACGTCTGCAACTTCTCTCACTCGCATGAACCTGTTGACTCAATCTCCTGGTTGACTTTCGAGGACTTCTTGTCATTATCTCCTCCACCTGCATCTTTAATTCAGGTGTGCAGACAGATGGTCGTCTGTTCCTGGGAGCATTTTGAACCGATCCTGTACGCCGCCATTTTTCAATCAATTCCTGAATGGTGCTTTTTGCTGGCACAGAACGTCCTGGAAATTTCTCCCGAAACAAATTCTTTGTTTTCACAAAAGATCCAGTGAGAATGAACCCTTCAACAATGGCAACACGCTCGGTTATCAAATACGGCATTATCACACACTGACACTCACCCGGCTTAACACAACGAGGCCTTTTTCTCAACTGGTTTCGACAAGTTTCACTGGCTGCGGCTGCACGTCACGTAATTCGACCCGACCTCGACACGCCATCTCTTGGTAGGAAGATAGATTATTTAAGTGTTGCCAAAAACACAATATACCAGAATATGACGACGGGCCGGTTTTACGTGCCGCACCCTATATAAAGTAATTTATATTAACAAGTTTATACTTTATTACCTTCTTGTAGTGATACAAGTTTCTCTAGGTTTCTCGCGGACGTATATATGTACTTAAGATCAGTTTTGTGTGCAATCCTCTGCTTTGTTCCTAGATTCACTACACGTAGAAACTTTGCAGAAACTTCTGGCGAGTACCCACAACAAGAATCATATCGTTTGTATGTTTTCACTTCGTCGTAACAGTGTACTAACAGGCTAGCAGGCAAGTCTAGTTGCCTCTGAGCTAATCGGAATCCATAGGTGTGGATCAAGAATTAAGAAATTTTTCTTCCCTCTCTTTGGAAGTAGAAGTGAACAAATAAATGGAAGTTATGTGAGTAAAGACATAACAACTGTTTAGGGATAATTTGGGAATCAATTTGTGAATTAGTTGTCATTGTTAATACAAATTCCATTTAGTCTGCTGAGCGATATTGATTACCCTCTAGCGAGAAAATAAAATACTACGAAAAAGAATGCCATTTTAAATTGTTGCGTGCATTTTTGTTATAGAGTAGAATAATTACAAAAGGTTTGTTTGAAAGTCTAAAACGCAGGGCGATAACTGCGAATTAGGTTCAACACAAAGGGTGTCTTCTGTATCAACCTGGACAAAGTTTGTAGACCGCAACACAATGCAAACTATTTTATGAAGACTTGTTGATTGGTTGGTTGATTTAAGTATATTGTCCCTTTCAGCAGGGAGACTTTGAGATGGGACGTACAGCTTAACGCGGGATTCGAACCACTGAATTCCCACCGGAGATCAAAGTTGGATCTCCCGCACCAAAAGACGTAAACGCAACCATATAGTGGTTCGTTTATTACCTACCTTCGCCAAAAAAAAAAAAAAAGGAACCTAACCTAAAGCTAGACAAAATACGCGAAAATCAATTATACTTGCTGTACCTATTATCTCAAAGTAAAACATACTTTGCGTTGCGTTGAGGGAAATCGACACAAAGTGAAATCTATAGCCGGGAGGGAATTCGATTATAATTTTTGTGGAGACAAGCAACTAAAGGGGGGATAAGGGCCTGACCTCCCCCAACCTCAATGCATAATTATGTGTTCCTGTAATACAAAAAAAATAAAGGTATTCCTATTAGATCTGTTATAATAAAGTCATTATAATTCTCATCCACTTCGCTAGTCTTTTGCGTTGACGCAACGCAAAATTTGCATATTTGTTTGCGGTAATCAGCATAGCAATTATAATTGATACTTGCCTTTATGCGTTGCGTTGTGTTGCTGTACGTAAGAGTGCGGAGACTGGTAAGTATATGGATGGGAATGTGTCTCGTAGAAATTAGAGATATTAGAGAGCTAGAGTGAAGGGGTACGATGAAAATTACGGATATTAGGTATGATTAATTATTGATAGAGAGATTTAAAATTGTTACGACTTTGCCCCCCTAGCACATTTATGGCCCCCAAACTTTTGTGCCTGTTTACGGTCCTTTTTTAGTGGTGAGTCTGTGATGAAAATTGGGGAAATCACATGACTGCCAAACGCAAAATTTGCTTTACTGATGTCATTTGCAAAATTATTATGTGATATCAATTATTGCAAACTAGATCTGATATTTTGCATTGCCTTGGCGCAAATCTGTTACGGATTAAGGTACAATATTGGAAAAGATTTTTTCACAACTTCAAAATTGTAAAAAAATAAAAAAAAGAAAGAAAGAAATAGAAAAAAATGTTTCCGCATGGGAAAAATCTTGTACTAAACAACGTCAGCAAGAAATATAGCTCTCGAGGGAAATCACGTCGGTAAAAATTAACTTTTAACATAAAAAGTAACAAAATTGTTACATGTTACAAGTTAACTGCACAGGGGTAAGGTGCTTTATTTACGGAGATAAATATTAATAGTCTGCCCAAGCCCGCAATATCTCAGTGGTACAGTTGTAACATCTGGCATGTGGAGTCTGTAGTTCGATTCCAGTTCCCGCTTAGTGAGTATTGTGCTGGACAAACATCGTGCGCGTTGGTTTCTTCGGAGTTCGCCAATGTTCTTCCACTTTCGCCATCTCGGCATTAACACTCAGTCCATTAGTCTTGTTGCATAACGTGGGACGTTAACCTAAAAGAAAATGTGAAAACTAAAATTTAAGGAAAATAGTTCCAGCTATTTTCTCACTGTTATTTATATTTTGTGTATTAGTAGTTTATTATTATTAATACTATACAATATTACTACTACTACTACTACTACTACTACTACTACTAATAATAATAATAATAATAATAATAATAATAATAATAATAATAATAATAATAATAATAAATTATCAAGATCAGTGGTAGCCAAAGCCGTCAAACCAATGTATGACACTGCATCTGTGCCATCTAAATTTATTCGTTATCAACCACAAAGTTCCAAAGTAACGTTATTACAGTTTTTTCCCTTTGAATAAACATGTATTTGACGAATAAAACGTATTGAACATCAGCAATCTTTTTAAACTCATGGTGTGCGTGCTTGTGTCACGAATGAGTTATAAATGATTAAATTAATAAAATAAACCAAATAAATCCATGTGACCCCAAACTAATTCTGTCTGGTATATTTAATAAATACTTTAATTGATAATTCAATTTCAATATAAATATGTATAGTACACGTTATTTACAAAGAGAAAAGCACGTCAATGCTTTCAATTCGTTAAAAGTTTCAGCGAGTTCCAGCTAATAAAGATGATAAATACAATATTACGTACAGTTGTCAACCAACAACAGTTTTGTTTGTTTTGTCTCTACGCTTATTTTATGTATGCATTTGCAATTTAAGTCATGTTTACTTCGTGCGATGTAACCAAAACGTATCTATATTTGAAGTGTAAATTGTGGAGTAAGGAAAATATGTTATACGTACAGTATATAAACACTCATATATACGGGGAAGAAATTAACTATATTAAGAATCAAATGAAGATAAGAACTATAGGGCGTCGCACTAACCTCTCTGATCATTGTTTCATAAATTGAATCCTATCATTTTCAGTTATTACGGCAACCTTTATTTAATGAATGTGAACCAAATTACAAAGTTGAAAAAAAAAATTATACTAGACGTTTTCGAAAAAAATGTCAGAAAGAACTCACCCCAAGGGTATAAATACTCCTTGGCAACTTTTTCGTGAAAGATTACCTATGTTATATATCATGGATGTTAAAGATATATTTATATATGAAGAATATCATTTTACCAGTTTCCAGAAAATTTTCGAAAAAAAAAATCCTCCTTGTGGATTTGTAAATGAGAACTGACTTATACTATATTCTAGGGATGCTAATTAAACATTTATTTTATGAAATGTAAACCAAATCAAATAAATAATTGAATATAGCATCTCAAGAGTAAATTACCTTTAACAGATTTTTTCATAAGAAATAACTTATGGCATATTGTAGAATGTTAGTGGAACATTTATTTATAAAATGTGAACAAAATCAAATGAGTCTATTTGAGAAACTTCTCCGAAAACAACTCACCTCCAAGCAAGGAAAAAGTGGATCTGAAAATGTTGGAAGATGTATGACATCACGCCATCCCCCGTGCCTATCTTTACCTGTTGTAAATTTTAGGAAGTGGAGGGATGCCATAGATATTTTTTGGAAGTGGAGGAACGACGTCCCATCGCGTTCCTCTAACTTTTACCCCTGGCTTCAAGAGTAAACTACATCCAGTTTTCTCCAAAAAAAGTGGCTTATACTATATTATAGGGTTGCTAATGAAATATTGATTTATGAAAAGTAAACAATACCGTTTAGAGCCAGTTATTTTAAAATAAAAATAACATTTTTAAAATCTAAAATATGTGCGTCAGAAAACTATTCTTAATTTTGAGGGTAGGAAGAAAACTCGATAAAGTTCCCTGGAACATTCGACTTACGTTTAAAATTAGGTTCATGTACGTTATTGAAGGCTATGGCCTATAGACCAGTGTATGTATTGTATACTGTGAGGACGAAAAGACTGTCGGACACTCAAAAACAACTTTTTCCAGTATGAAAGGGACCATGAAATATGTAAATCCGATTAAATCTTGAGAACATGATTCTTCAACGATCACTACAATTTATTCTATTCTATCGAACGTAAATTGGTAAGTTGCTCGAACGTAAAATGGAACCGTTAAGTTCTTTATTTGAGAATAAATTGGTTTTGAGAGTAGAAAACGGAGATCAGAGCAGTAAGTTCATAATAATAAAACATCTAAAGCATAGAGGAACTTGACTAGATTGAGACAAGTGCCTTGACAATGATGGCAAAATATTTAATTATGCAGTAAACTGAATTATCCGCGGAATTGGGTGGCGCAGTAACCGCGTGTAATCTGCAAAATGGCCGAAGAGGATACAATCAACACGATTGAAAATTTTATTTACAGTAGTGGGTTTGCACACACACAATTACTACTAAATAAGCCATAATTTTACGTATTTATAAGTTTGTTTGTTTACTTTCTTATAAAAAATCAGTCAATACTGTTTTTTTATTTTCCTCTTAAAACACCCATTCTTCATTTATTATGGAAGTTTTGCTAAAAACAGTTTCTCACAAAAATTTAAAAGCATTCTGTTTTATCGTCGGAAAAAATAGAAAGAGAGATCGTGGATAATCAAGCGTTTACTGTGTTTAAAACATAAACCAAATGGGGTACAGTTTTTATTACACTTACGACTTGAAAGCTTTTTTCGTTAATTTATCAGAATCTCTGTTTTTTTCAACGAGTTCATCTATTTGAGAGTTATTTTAGAAAAGAAAACTTATCAGGTGAAATTCATAAACCTTTTGAATGCGACTTACATAATTTAAAAATAAAATTATCATTGAGCTGTTTACAGTTTGCTGATTATGAATTTTACTGCTCTTTTATAGGGCGATGTAAACTTACTATATCGTCGTCTGAGATTCAATACTGCGTAAGTAACATTTCGCCAATTTTACAGGAGACAAAAAACGGTTTGGAAACTAGCTTTAGCTTCATTATACACGGTATTACTTTGGAGGAAATAACAGAGCCATTTGTCGTGATATAGCTGTAATACTTATCCATATTGTGCGCCATCATATACTGATTCTAATGGTACCAAAAACTCAAATTCGCCAAAATTGGAGATACGCGGTGTTGAATCTCAGATACAAGAACGGAACCTGTAATATAAAATTTAAGGTTGAAAGGTAGCCATGCATGTTGTTTTAAAATTTAGTTTGATTGTATTAGATTTATTATCATTACTAACCTTTGCTATGAAATCCCAAACTAGGTATATCTCTTTTCTATATTATTATCTTCCAAACTATACAATAAGCCCAATTTCCATTTGGATGGAGTAACAACCATTTCAATTTACTATGACAATTTTCTTTCATTAAAGCCCTATTATAGTCAAATAGTTTGTTTATTCTCAATTTTAGTCTACAACAGGAATCTCTTCTCTTGAAGACTGTACCACCGTACCGAAGTTTCGAAGAATACACGTTATAACAAAATATCTCGAAAACTCTATATATTTTATAAGAGTATCTCCAACTGATACTTTTCTTCTAAAAACCGTATTATAGACAAACTTCTTCGTTACGTTTAACTCTTCACACTCGGACGTTTACGATCTCTACGTTTCACTGCTCCAATAAGCCATCACTGCGACAACTTCATAGACAAAATATCATTAATATTATACAAGCAGTTACTTCTAATTACTAAACCAGTTTCAGATTTCCGCTATTGAGTTGTTGCGAACGAAATATCTAATCCTGGGTCATCATTTCCCAAGACCAGAAAAATGAAAACTCCAGTATTTGATTCTCGGAATAGTCGCTGTCTGCTACCTCACATTTTTTTCATCACTCAGCCGATAGATTCCGTGGCGAAAGAAGACTAAAGGCGAAGAAGACGTTAACCACACGTTGCAGTTCCACATAATCAGAAAAGGTTTTCCATTACAAGAAGTGGTCGAGATGCTCAAAGAGATGGTAGTCAATGGGAGAGAGGGGGTCCTCCGGTGCTTGAGGTCCCTGGTTCGATCCCAGCTCGCGCCGTGTGGACTTTGTGGTGGTCAAACGCCGTGCTCGTGGGTTTTCTCGGGGTTCTCTCGTTTCCTCCTACTTTCTTCATTCTACCATTCACTCATTTCTCATAATCACCGTCTGCTTTAGCCGTACCGGCATAACCGTGGGACGTAAAACTCAAAGATTTTATTTCATTTTCAATGGGAGAGATATGGTAGTTGAGGAACGATTTCATTCTGCAACTCGTGGAAGAGTTTGAACCATCAGCGCCACATGTGGGCGAGCACCTTGGTGCAACATGAGAACACCATTGTGTGTCGTACATTACCGGATGCTTGCGGATAAATTTGCGTAGCATTTTATGGAGTTCAACACTATAGGGGTCTGAACTGATGGTTCCACTTCGTATTAGAAAGGCATGATGAATTACTCTCACCATACACCACCATACCAACAATAACATGTTCTGGTGGTAGAGAGAACCGTCCTGGTTGTTAGAAAAAATTAATTATTGTCATGACAGTATGCGATTCTTGTAGCGGATTCATTTCTCATCTGATGTAGGAAACAGATGTAGGAAAACATTCCTGGATATTCTAAAAGAATAGTGAACAGTTCTTCTTTGAGTTTAACGTCCCAAGCACCACGACTAAGGCAGCCGAAGATGATTAGATGCATAATATGATGCGATGACGAAAGTGAGACGAAACAGAAGATCCCCGAAAAAATACTCGCATATTGTGCTTGTCCACAACAAACCATCTTGATGGAATCGAATCAGGAACCCACGCACCAGAGATGACTGCTCTACCAGTTAGCCACCGGTGATGGCGAACGAGGTACTTGGTAAGAAGAAAATTATATTTTGTGGATCTTTGAATAAAGAGTTAAAGAAAAAGACTCATAAAATATTTCGTTGTTTTCGTTTAAGGTTATTGTCCTTTTTCCGCACCAAGTCTATATGAATCACCTATAGTTTCAGATGATTTAAATTATAATGCTCTTCAATCAGGAATCGAAACGAGATCCTCGTGTATCAAAGACGCGCTCGCTAGTCAGTATACCAACTTGGAGAGCTTTAAATTGTTTTCCGCTGCATTTTCTTGTATGGGATTGAAAGATGAGTATTACTTAAAAGAAAAAAAATGAATACATTCGAAATGTGGTTGTGTGAAGAAGAACGGACAAAATTAGTCTGGTGGAAACCAAAACCCTTGATGTGATGGTAGAGCAGAGAAAAACAATATGAGATGAAGTTAGAAAGAGGAACGGAAAGCTGGTTGGAACATTGGCTGAGGAGGAATTGTATTATGAGAAACATAATAGAAGATGTGATGGCAGGAAAAAATAAAGAGCGAAATGGACAGCAATTACGAAAATTATTAAAAAAACAAAATTGCTACATTAATACCAAAAAAAGGTTAGCTGAGGATAGTGGAGAATGGAAATTTCTGTTTGCTGCCAGCAATGACAGCATATCTGATTATAAGAATTATGGGGAATGGCTAAGTGAAAACCGTGGTGCATGCAAGCTTCTCCGTTTGTGGCAAATAAGCTATCAATAATGGCAGAACATCTGATCTTGGTGATTATGATGAATGGTTAAGTAAAAAGCATTGTGTATGGTAGTTTCTCAGTTTGTGATCAGTGACTTGCCACTAATGACAGAACGTCTATAAGGATAATCGTGGTGAATAGCTAACTGAAAACTGAGGTGCATTGAAGCTTCTCAGGTTGCGTCAAGTGATCTAACAGTAATGGCGGAATATCTGTAATGGTGAGGATCATGGTGAATGACCGACTGAAGACCATGGTGAATAGAAGCTTATGAGTTTGCACCAAGTGACCTGCAGATAATGTCAGAATATCTAAGATTGTGATCATTGTAAATGCCTAATTGAAAACTATTGTGTATGGAAGCCACTCCGTTTGAAGCTAACAATCTGGCAATAATGGCAGAATATCTTTGATCTTATAATAGTTAGATAAGAATGTGTTGTAGAACTTATTTTAAAATCTTGGTATTAATTTTTGAAAACAAATTTACATACATACGGTAGTAGAAATACACATAATCAGGTTACATACCAAGAATTATATTCTTGTTACATTAGGAGCTTGCTCCGCTAGCTTCAATAATAAAATCTCTGAGAGGAGCTTCAGTTGACTGTTTTGAGCGCAGTTAATGTAATTAACTGGCGACTCGTTGCCCCATGTAAACTGCGAATATGTTTTTTTTTTTTTCTTTATAACCGGACCCAACAGACGCGTAATAACAATTTGTTAACCTTCTACACGGACGGAAATGAAAATTAAGTGAGAAATAAAACGAATCTTCCAGTAAATAAAAATGAATGAGGACTAGTTATTATTTTTTTCTCCCCCCTTTAGAATTCTGCGTTATTGTATAACATGTTGATTTATGTGTTAATACACAAAAACAGTTGATATATTAACCCATTATTTAGTTGCTTCATTTCCGCTTTTAATTTTGAGAAAAAAACTGAACGTTTCGTTGTTCGTTTATGGAAATCAACGCACTAACTCATTCAATTACTTTTCGTTTGTATGTTTGACTGTTCAGACAAGATATGCGTGCGTGTGTTGAGGTTACAAGGGAGAATGAAATATGTGTATGGAAATGTTAATTGACAATCAACATTGTATATGAATTATACGCCTATAAATGGCAATATCTAAGCGGGAAATGCAAAGTTGAATTCACAATTTCAGTTTTCGACGGAAGTTGCAAAATATCAGGAGATATTTTGACTACTCAGTGAGAACTAACGATTGCATAAAACAAGAGCAATTAGAAATAGGGCATAATCATAAAATATAAATCCAATCCCCAGACGTGCAAGAACCAACTGAAATCTATACTTTAATTTTCCGCTATAGTATTTCACTAACGAGGAAATGGTGTGATGTCACTCAGAGATAATTGCACCAAATTTGGTGCAGGAGTAGGTAATGGGAACAGAAAAGAACGTGTGAAAACATTCGTTTCGCAGGCGTTCGGAATCAGAAACAATGGATCGTACAGTTTTGGAGAAGTATGGTCTGTCAATAAGATATTAATGGGAACAGTATTTTGCTCGCTGTTGCGGCCAATGCAGAAGTTAAATAAAGTAGAATGAAAACAGAAAAGATGAGTTGAACAGAAAATGTGCCAATATCCGCCCTCAGTCCCCCAGGTGAATGCCGGGATACTAAATCTATCAACTGGACTTGTTATTATCCATTCGATATGAATCACTAGTTAGCTTAGTGAAATTATACTAAGAAAATAAAGAAAATATATTCACAGAAATAAATCAATGTCGAAGACGAACCTCGAATGTGCGACTCGTACTTTCTGCACTGATCAATTGAATTTTGAGGCTTATTCAATCTTCAAGGTGCTAACTGATTTGTGGTAAGAAGGCATAAAGAAATCTGGAAGAGCAGACTTGTGCACAGTTTGTAATGCCTGACTTTCAACGTGTGCTGTGGAACTATTGCATTATAAAACAGTTCAGAGAACAGTACGAACAGTACTGGTGTTTAAGTCGATAGGTAAGTGCAAGGCCTGAACATGCGACACCTTGTTACATCAACTGCTGTGGGAGATAAAGATGGAAACGTAGAGCTTTGGGACGTCGACGACCGTGAGTCAGTCGTACATAGTACACGTGTGTGGAATACTGTGAGGATCTGTGCCAAAATGGGCAATTGTAAGTGTAAGTGATATCAAAGGAAAATATGGTAGTTAAGGCAGACTAAGTTTTTCGAACAAATTAGAAGAAATTACTAAATTGATATGTTTTAGCATGTATATTTAGTAATATTAAGAAAGTAATTTGTCAAAATAATAATAATTTCCAAGCTGTGGAATTAAAATAATGGTGGCAACAGCAGCAAACTTTCCGTTTCATCAATATTTGATTGATAGGCCATACTTTTTCTGAACTGTAAGATCCATTATTTCTGATTCCGAACGCCTGCGAAACGAATGCTTCCACACGTTCTCTTATATTTCCATTACCTACTCTTATACAAGTTTGGTGCAATTATATCTGAGCGACATCACATCCTTCCCTCGTAAGATATATGGATGAAGTAGTATCGCAAACCTCGGGGTTTGTAAGAATGTGCGGAGTATACAACATTGTATTCTCATTTGTTGAATTGAGGTTAGCATCACTTTCAGCACTGAGGCTATGTGGGACGTGGATCTACCTAGGTACAATTTAATGTCGGATTCGAACTACATGTACTCCCACTGCAAATAGACTCTGGAAGCCTCATTCCGTAACGGTTTGGGTCAACGCAACTTAAAATTTGCATTTTAGTTGGCGATAATCGGTGTAGCAGCAGTTACAATTACTTTTCGCGTGTTTTGCATTGCGGTGTGGAAGTTTTGCGGAAATAAGGCTCCAGGTTTCCTACAGCATAGGTGCGTATTTTCGTAGGTGTCTTTAAACATGACATGATACAAAACAAAGTGGACCTTATGCAGAGTCGTTCTGACGTGTGATAAGTGTCATACTAAAGAGTTCGACTAACATATATTTCCTGTAGTAGTCGGGCCTTTAGTATGACTCTAATTACACGTCAAACCGACTCTGCATAAAACGTAGTATGTTTAAACTCTGAATGTAGGGAATGAATAGTGCCAACAAGAAAACAGTCAAAAAATATAAGGGATTGAGTATCAGATCAAAGTAAGTTATGTATATGAGAATCGAGTTTTCTTAAATAGCCTACGACACTTTTATAAACCTATTCTATTGTGAGTGGTTCTATTCGCTTTTCGTATGGCTTCGTCGCACAATTCTGCACTACTCGCATCCATACAGTGCGTTTGACCCTACGAGCTATTCCTGTATGCTACTCGCAGAGACTAGCTAAGAAGGGGGGGGGGGGTGGAGCAGGGCAGTTGCATCGGGCGCGGGTATGAAGAGGGCGCTGGAGGAGCAAGAAGAAAGGAAAAATGTTCGAAATGAGTAAACGACGAGTCACCCCGAAAAAGAATTGGCGCACTATTAAATTAATATTGTTGTACGTTTGCAAGAAAATAAATAAATAAAAAATAAAAATAAAAAAATTCTTGCTCGCTCCGCTCGCAAGCCAAACGTTTCAGTAAGAGTCACAAGTTATTACCCTTACTTAAAGAAAATTACTATACATGATTTGTAAATGACGATGTGATATACAAGGTGCTGAGTAATGACTCATAGTGTACGCAGAAGCGTTTTCAAAATCAGAAACGGTCAAAGTTTGAAGTACGTGTTCGGCGTTTTGATGGTGATGAGTTTGCTTCGTTAGTCACATTAATCACGCTTTTCTAACAAATCGGATTAATGACGACGATGAGAATGAAAGTATGAGAATTAGAGGAGAGAAGAGACTCACGCAAGCTACTATTTGCACGGGAATATTAAAAATGAAGGTAAACAAGGGTAATAGTACCATTTTCGAGCTTCAAGCAGTTGTAGAATAAGGGGTCAGAACTTAATCCAACGAATTTAGTCTTTTTCAAAGACTAATTACTACCAATGTTTTCTTTTTTCTTTATTCCAAGTTAAAATGCTATTTGTGTAGTTACATACAGAATAAAATTTCAAAAGTTTACAATTATTACTGGAAATTAATGCCGCTACCCATTACGAACATATTAAAGCACATAGTTTTTAATGTATTGAAGTTGTCATTTCTTAACAATAATATAAAATGTAAATAGTTGTAAATTTCCATAACTGTTCTTCAAGTGGATTTGTATACAACCAAAGGTAATTTTGTCAACTTTAACAAAAAGTTCAAAATAAGCCTCTTGAAAACAGCTCTTATATGTAAAAGAATACATAATGATTGCTTTTGGCTGTTGCAATGGTTTATCCAAGCAGCTTGGTAAACATTCTGCGTAGTGTGAGAACGAAAGCTGCTTGTCTCATATATATATATATATAAAAAAAAGCTTGTTAAGATGATTGTAAAGGAACTCGGAATTTTACTTCGTCCCGAGAGCCGAAATCTCTTGCTATGGCTCTGGCTACTTGCCTGCTCTATATTGCTGACAGTTAGTCTCGGACCCCCAAAGTTTCGAGAGGGTAACGAAAATTATAATCTCGTACAAACACATCTACTGAAAATGAACATTAGTTAATAGAGTTGAAAGTGTAGAATTTATTAGCGCTATATTTATAGTAGTTATTTCCTTGCCTAGGAGACCTACGATGATGTTTTCGTATACAATATTATATAAGACCGCAAACTACCATACATTGTGACAAACCTTCAGGCAATTCATTAAATAAATCGGCTCCTAATGATCTATTTTTTGGGGACAGTTTCTTGAAATGTTCCGAAACAACAGTTCCTCAGAAATCAAATCGAATAGAAATATAAGCAAGGCACTGCTCAAACTAGAACAGAAAGAATTACATTAGGGTCTAGGCTTTCAGAAAATTCTGCCCGGAGGATAAAGTCAGATGTGAGGGGGCTACTCTGGGACACATTTTGCTAAATAAAGAAGTGTTTGTACGAGTGCGACATGTTATCGCGATTTAATTTATCTTAGTTTTGGAGATTCTTGAAGTATACCAGGAAGAAATACTGCTAGGGACCACCACAGTTTTTGGCTCCGGAAAGACATACGAGATGTTGAATTATTCAAGTCATAAGCTACAAAAACAAATCATTATATCACACTTATTTTAACACAAGCAAGTGGAGTAGTACAGGAAAATCAGATTACAGCAATACTTTCCTTAGCCAATCCATTCAATTTGTCGGTTTCAAAGCAACTAAATGAATTCCCTAAAGTAAGTCTTAAATATGGACAGGCTATCACGGTAAACCCATATTATATGGTTGTGCACTGGTTGGTGTAAAATATCTAAAAGCATAAACAGAAGAAATATAGGTGTACTCTAAAATGGAAGGTGATGTTCCTTCACTACTAAGAAAATATTGATATATTAGTATTATTGCCTAATTCCAAACAGCTATCAATCTGCACTATATTGAACGTTTATTTATCTCATTTACTAATAATACAGCAATTGTAATAAATGATTTACTTAAAGTAAAATCGATCTAAAGTGTCAACGTTATATAGAAAACATAAGAATAGCTAAACCATAAATAACATATAGGCCTTGGCCACTTGGAATTATACACCGAACATTGTCAATGATATACATTAATACATTTATGAGCTTATTTTATGTTCGACCAAAGACATCTCTATATAAATTCTTTACTTCTCCTTTTCCTTTGAATTTTGTATGTTTTGCTACAATAAATTTTCGTACCATTTTATTTGTAATTCTTTTTCCACCACTTCTCCATGTGTTGTGAGTTCAGATCTCACAGTGGACTACTATTTATTTTTGCTGTGAAAAAATTAGTAATGAAATAACACTTTGTGTCCATCGTACTCCAAGTCAGTAATTTGTGAGAAGAGTGAAAATACGTTGATATACACAAGCGTGGAAACGAGCACACAAAATATATCATGTCCTAGATGCATGTATTAGGAAATATACAAGACGTGAAAATATATATAAAAAATACAAAGAAAAATATGTTTAGTAATGGACATGCCGAAGGACAACAAAATGATCATAAGCATTCATTACACACAACACTAGCATCGGTCGGTCAAACTCCCTTACACGCGATCAATTGGCTGTTTGACGACAGTACCAAACTCGTTTCCCAGATATGCTATTCGCTTCATTGGTTAACGGCTATCAGCTCATAGGCAACGCTGTATCGAAAAAGAACATTAAATAAATAAGATGTGCCGATGGTGGGACTTGAATCTATGTCCCCACGCTCCGTAACTAACTGCTTTTATCATTTCTTTTAAGTTAACTGATTGACCGAACGTTCCTTAGTAACTTAGTTTTCCTAATTATCTTTATGTTTTACTACATTTTACTCGTTTTCTTTTTGTTTTACCAGTAGCCAATGACGACAGGGATACGAACACACAAACATGGAGGACAGTTAAATTCCAAAGGCTTTCCCACAGGGAACTGAACGCGGAACCTCGTATACCAAAAGCGCAAATACTAGGCACAAAACCAGCAGTGAGGGCTACCACTCAGCCACACAGCCAGTACAGCAACCTTTACCCTTGCTTTCGTCTATTTTTTTTAAACGTTTAGATATTTTGACTTTTTCTCTCGCAATTCGTTTTCGTTCTGCACAAATTACTTTCAATTTTGTATACAGCTCGCTGAATCTTCTCCAACGTTATACATTGTATTGTAGATTTCCTCTTTCCAGTTGCTTTATTCCCGTGTTAGAAGAAGATTCCTGAAAACGTTCCTGTGAAGAATAGCTTATATGGTTGTGGAACATGGACTCTAGGAAGTGAAGAAGAAAGCAGACGGTATTTGAGATACTTTTGACAGTCGTACCATTATGAAAAGTAAAGTGGACTATAAGATATAAATGAAAACGTCCTGGAGAGAATTATTGAAAAGGCAGAAAATCTATCCTTTGAAGTAGAACACAATTCATGAATCACTTAAAGACAACGCTCTCCATACAGGAACATGGAAAAGAAACCAGAGGCAGACCTCGACTACGATATATGGAACCAAAGATGTTAGATGTAAAGACTACGTAGACGTGAAGAAGAAAGAAGATAAGCGCGAAAGGTGGAGGGTTGCTGCCCAACCAATCTTCGGATTGAGTACCAAACAAGAAATGCATAGTGCGGGAAGTTGTCAGATATAATATAGTAGAACGTCATAAATTGGTAGGCGATAGTCATAGATGTGCTGTTCCAGATGGTATTACTACTACAAAGCAGTGACGAAGCCAGATTTAATTCCTTGCGGGGGCAAGAGGGGACCGAGATACTTTGGGGGTGCAGCTATTCTTTTGTATACCGAAAATAATAGTTTTAAATTACTTAACCTCCATTACAATACATGTTAGGGTAACTGTTGGAGGACAGCGATGTCACCATGGGGTTGCTATCCCCTTACTCCCGTCTAATGTCTCCACTGCTGCGAAGAGCTGCAACTTTTGAAAGAGCACGAAGTGGTTGCTTATTTTAATGTTTGGTCTCTCAATTTTGTTGTTATTCTTTTGGTGTATATTCATTGCAATTCATATAATCTGAAATTGAAACATCCCACCGAATGACGCTATACAGTATATTTTGGAATATACTGAGTTACCAGTGGAACCAAGTACTTAACGGAACATGACTGACATATACTAATAGGCATGCTTTTCCATTGCCAAAGTGTACGTTATGTCTGTGGGTTTTCTCGTGGGTATTCCCATTTCCTCTCACTTTATCATTCCATCAATTCTTCCATCATCATTCACTTGCCTTAATCATCCGTCTTTCTTAGCCTAAAGGTCATATTCGTAGGACGTTAAACTGAAAGATTTCACTTCATTTTTTTCTTTATTGTTCAAGTGACACCACTGATATGCTGGCAAATTGGTCTCTGTAGTTCAGGAACAATGCTGTAGTCTAGAACATTCTATAGGTTTCCTGTTTTCCTCGAATTCACTGAAGTGTTTCATACCGCGTTCTTCGGCGAGATGCTTCAATAATATAAATTCATGAAACTGCAAACCATAAAACTGAAAAATGAAATTAGCTTTATATATATATCTTTCTGCTCAGTCTTTCTTTATCTATAGATGCAATATAATTGAATTGAAATATATTCCTGTCTTTAGAAGGTTTTGATTCCGAGCTTTAATTATTACCTGGCTGAATCATATTAATTTTTCATCTATCTAATTTCGAGCACTCCCAGCGGCACGTATTGACTAGTGCAAGTTTCATTAAGAGAAATGGAAAAAATCTCCGTCAAAATGAAAGCTAATTGATGTAGTTTATGAACTGGATGTTTTAAATTTTATTTTCACTCATTACAGACATAAGTATATATGGGAGAGTGGGGCAAATTGGGATATTTAGGGTTTGATTACAAGCAAACTTTATTTTTAAAAGAATATTATAAACTCGTTTCTTCTATATTCAAACCTTTGGTTTTCAGCTTTCTTCACAATTAACGTAGGAAGAACATAATGCTACATAATACAAGTATCTTGAAAATGGCATTTCATCTCATCTAACTTTTTGGCGAGGATAAATGAGCTTTAGAATTATAATAGCTTAAACTTTAATTTAAGGGTAATAAGAATTAATATTCGGTTCACCAAATCTATAAAATTTGTCTCTCGTTATCACCAAACACAAGAACAAATAAGAAAATAATGAACAAGATTTTAAAGCTTTTATTTGTTGTTGTTGCTGAATCAACTTGCATATATATCATTGTCAACTTCAGCTTCTGTTTCTTCGCAATGAGCTCTTCTCCGTATCTTATGCAGATTATCTACCCCTCTGGAGATATAAATTTGGAAATGTGCCTAATTACAGTAATTAATTAATTATAAGTAATTTGTATTATCGCATCTTATGCCTTAATAAGCTATGCCATCTTACCTCTTTGGGTGACCATACATAGAAATACAGATGTTAGCAAAAACGATCAACATATATATTTGCTTTAATATCTAATTTACGTTGATTTTTAAACATTACTCCATGTCACACTAATAGCTCATTTTATTCATTTAGCAGAGTATCATTATGAAGAAGAAACAATACAGAAACGAACAAAATGTAAATTTTCGCGATGCGACCACCTACTTTGACGTCATTCATAGGACCAACTTACTATCATCCTCCACTCTTCCTATACCGAATTATTTTAATGCTCTGTGGATTATTAGAGAAATCCAAGCCTATGACAACCAATCTTTGTTCAAAGTTGAGATATAGGGAGGGACGAGTACATACCTTACGTTTTGTACATACCTAAAGTAACATTTTTTAACATTGTTGACAATATTGTTATCCTGGTCTACTCTAGTTCGAAGCGAATGTGGGGATTGTAGCTTAAAGGAGAAGACCAAACTAAACTTAGAGAAATATCTGAAATTTCTCTCGTGAACACGCCCCTAAAAGTTAGGCAAAATTGTGTGCAATGAAAACTAAAACTAATTTGAGTTGTAATTAATGAAAACTGGTGTTTAATTTAGAGAAAAGCTTAGCGTTCATTTTAAATCAGTTTATTGGACATAGAATTTAGTGTTCTCAGATTTGACGTGTTTAAATGTCTGAAAGAATGTGTGGAATAAAAAAAAGAAAATTTGGCCATACCTTGTCAGAAGAGAATGTCATACCTTGAGTACTTCTGGGTCTATGTTGTCAAAAATCCTCCTCTGCAGCTCTGCTTTGGATGTTATAAAATGTCCTTGGACGAATGAACTTGGTAATCGTAAAACACTCTCGAATAAGAATTGTGCACAAGCTTTTCGAACACTTAAACTGAAATAATTAATTCTGTCTCGTTACTTTGACTATAGTTCTGTATCGCAAAGTGATATGTTCGTTTTGTTTATAAATTACGACTCATCGCGTTTACTAGTTCGTCGCGTCTCTTTCTACGGTCCGCTCTCTCTGGATTCCCAATCTTCTACTCTCTCGGTTCCGATCGCTTACTAACTCTGTTCCCGGTCTTTTACTAACTACTCTCTTTCCAGGGAAACAGTTTTATGTAATCGAAAACATGAGATTGCAGATTTCAGAGATGTTTTAGGACAACAATGACTCCAGTCAGCACGTGGAACTCTTGAGAAAACTCAGTTGAGAAGGAACATTCTGCTGACCAAAAATCCTTAAAATCTCCAGATGCAATCTTCCGGATAATTTAAATTTTGTCAACCTAAGAAATTTGTGGAAAAGGTGAATACAAAATTCTTACAGTGTTACAAACATTTCCGTACATAATTCTGAAAATAAAATGCTGATTTAATAGTGATTATTTAACAGTTATATAATAACTTCATTATGTAAATTCTCTTTAATGTAATCTTGTAATCTTTGTAATCTTGTAATCTTTAATGTAATCTCTTTAATGTAATGTAATGTAATGCAAAAAGTTGCAGTTTTTGCTTTTCGTAACAGAGATAACAATTCATGAATAATGTAAATAATTTTCATAACGCTATTTCCTCTTTCCTTTGTCAAGTAACATGATCTTAATAAACACAAGTGATTATGCAAATAAAATTAAGTTAAATTACTTTCAATAACATAATGTATCGTAGCGTTACCAAGTATTGAACCAAAGTACCATAGCATCTAATAACATCCTATAACAATATAGATTCTCAGATAAAAAGATAGTAGACAACTATTTCTTACGAAGATTTTTGAAGCCAAAATTAAGATGTTGCAAGAACTTTTGTTAGTTTTATTTTTAAACATATAGGAAACTGTAAACATATGAAAAAATTGAAATAAAAATATCATCAGTATCAATGAACTTGGTAAGATAATATGCTATTGATTGATAAGAAATATTTATACTGAAACAGGAGTTGACAAATTTTAGTAGTTAATAATCTTCGTAGGATATTTACACTTTACTGTTACATGTTTGTTGGTAAGCAAGAACATATTGCTGGTCATTATAATTGCAACTTATGGAGGAAAGTATCCGATCGAGACGACATTTGCCGAATGTTAAGTACATGAGAAGATAGTGACTTGGTTAGCAGCGTAATTATGCTGCACATTTAGTTAACTCCCTAGTAACAGTTACCGAAGAAGGGTAATAGAGTAGTTATGTAATGGAAGTGAGTTTGCTCAACTTTAGTGTACCCGACGATTGAAATTTGCATCAACGGTGGATTCGGTAGCAATATCAGCAGATATCTACCTTTAACCCCTTCAGTGCGTAATTTTCAGATGCGAACTGCTGTAAAAAGTTTTTTTTTTTTTTTTAGAACTTTGGAATTTGTTACCTTTTAATAACTTTTGAACCTCTCAAGCAATCACAATGAAATTTTCGGCATTATGATCTTTGTTGCTTCTAATTAGCTACTATAACTTGTCATTGTCGTATTTATGGTTATCATCATCATCATCATCATCATCATATGGTTAGGTTACACAAAATTTGGGAATGCCTCAACAGATCAAGCCCAATTTTTCTGTGTGGTCTCTTGAGGTTCCTAGGTGAGCGCAAACTCGCAAAATATTGTCGGGAATAACATTACTCATACTATGGGCAAATATATTCGCCACACGCAATACAAAATAGCCAAAGCAACATGAAAGCATATATATACGCCATCCGCACAGCAGGTGTGTTTTGAAGACACGAATTAACTCGCCACCCACACTGAAGGGGTTAATAATGGAAGAATTATTGTATGTGAATTGTCTTATCGAGAAATTGGTACTCTAGTTGAACTAAATGCAACGACAATGATGAAAATACAGAATTTTGACACTTGAATGAAGAACGAACACGGACACGGACTCGAATGACGAACGTCACACAAACATCGAGGATTCCAATGGTTTCTTTACACAACCGACCAAGCTTATAAACATTTTGGAACTATCGTGGATCATACAGCACATTTACAAAACTAGCAGATGAATTTGGAAATGGACTTCATCCCTATGTGCACCTAGTGTGGGACGTGAGCAGCCAGCGTTTCATTACTAAGGGATTATAGTCTCACTTTTACAGTTACTGATTGGGGCTGTTTTCCAACAGGACAAAGTGTGACCGACTTGGCACGCAATGACCGACGATTTATTGTTGAATACCACTTGATACTCTTTCTTTTGCCTGCGTATCCATTATTAAATACTACTGTTCCATGATCACGCCAGCGCGCTACAAAGACTCGCACGCTACAGTCTTCCGGAGGCTACAAAATATGAACTTTGGTTACTTACTGAATTTTCTTGACTTGCGATGCGCCACGTAGATAGCCAATGTTTCTTCTTCTCTAGACTTAGTAATGTCTCTGAAGTTGTTGACGCTCATGTAGTTGGAAGACCTTTGTATAATTTACTAGCATGTTAAGACAGTGTTGCGTATCTCACTGAAAGATAAGTCGAGGTCTTTCACCTTTTGTAGTGTAAGGTGTTTGTTTATCAAATTTGGTGTTGCTAACTGATCTTTTCTTAGTGTTTGAATATTGTTGTTTTGCAACATACATATAGGCATAAATTTTATACTTTTTCTCAGCTTCTCTTTGTGTTTATTGTGTTCTGTTACTCTTTCTAAAGTCAAGTTTAGGTGTAGCCTTTAGAATTTTCAACGTATTTCTCTAAACGGACGGGAACCTTCTCAGTGGCTCCTTAGAACTTACCTTGCTGTCATGTTCATCAAGAATTTTAGAGTTACTTGGATACTTTTTGTTTTGTTTATTCATTAAATGTAGTCGTAGAAGATGAAAATATAGGCTTCTGTGAATCCTCGACGGTATGTATATATTTCTAAAATTATTCACTAAGCCAATTCGTAACAGTACAAAAAATGCGGAGGAGCTTCGTCTCGCAAACTATGAGTTCGTAAACCTCTTTCATTGCAGATACTCTTGGCCACACAAACATTTGTAACAATTCCAAATAATACTCAGCCATCATTGTGTCTCGCAGCATGTAAGGTCCAAGAATATGAGAAATTATACTGCTCCGACTTTTCAAACTGCCATACAAGCATTGTGCCACATGCCTGTCACCATCTTTCGAAAACAATTCTTGTCCATAATGAGATTACCATGACTAACATTTATAACCCTTGATGGAGAGCAACACTTTCAGCATTGTAAGTATGAAAAAAAAACCTTTGGGCTGCTTTGGGATTGTAGAAGGATTTAAATTAAACATCTGTTTCAATTTCTTCACTTTTCCTAAGATTGTGATGTTGAAACCCATGACTTCTCTAGGCCCGTTACAAAACTGATAGTTATTAACTTTCTGCAATAGTTTCCGATTCTTTCTGCATTCAGAAAAGTATCTCTACAACGTTCACCTTTCCTTTAACTACCATTACCTGTCGACAATAGACTGCCATACTTCATACAATATATTGCAGCAATTTTAGCTCCTTTCTCAGTAGTGATTGGTCCAGTACCCATTTCTCATATTTGAAATGAGGAATAAAACCTAAGATATACAAGATGAAGGAAATAAAAAAGATCATAAATAATAGCGTACATAATACAGAAAAACAATGTAAGATTTATTGTAGTATCTCCATAATCTTAAAACATATAAACATTTGAAATTACACATTTTAAAATGGCTAGTTACTTTTCGCTTACCACACAACTCTTTCCGCTGCATGTATAATAATAGGGAAGTAGCACAAAACTGTATTTTCTGTTTTGTGTTTCTAAATGCAATTTATTTCAGATTTACATAAAGTTCTTGCTCGTAAAATGTAACATACAAGTATGGATATTAGGTTTAACTGAGCATGCTGCGTGTTTGGTCATTAAGTTACATAAATACGTGTATATACATAAAATGTTTTCAAAAATATTTTTATATTCATCTGAGGAATATAAACGATATTTATAAAAAATTCTCTTGTGAACTAATTTTCTACAACAAGAACACAAAATAATTTATAATGGACTAAAGCTGTTTGTTGAAAACTACAAGTTATGTGTGATATTTATTATGGCTCACTTTAAAGCCTTGGACTACAACACTGACCAGATCCCGATTCAATTACAAAATTAAGTTGACTGATGCCAAGGTTGTTCGTTTATTCCTATATACAGGCGATAAAATTTAACTCTATCAATAATTTTTAAATTTCCATTTGGCTGAAAGCAGAGATATCTGTTGTAAAGGTGATTGCTGTACAGAACTCCTCGCCCCTTACATTCAACAATTCATCGAATTCTTCAATGAACTTCGTGCCTAGTTGTCAGTGTACTTTTCTGAATTGACTTATTCTATCTCTCAATCTCTTCTTTAATTTAAAGTTTTTCGTATCTTCTTCTTCTTCTATTATTATTATTATTATTATTATTATTATTATTATTATTATTATTAGTAGTAGTAGTAGTAGTAGTAGTAGTAGTAGTAGCAGTAGTAGTAGTAGTACCTAAATTTAAACCAGTTTTATTTCAAACCTGATGTCTATCTCTAGCAATGGGCGTCCTGAATTACTGATTTTTGTAGCTTTCTTAGGGGTTTTGCACTTATCTGTTCCAATTGCGTCACAGCACTTTTAAAGTTAATAGCTGTAGCTGAGATAATGATTGATCGTACTGAAACTTTCAGGTCGTAGTCCACCCTACACCCATTCAAAGAATCACAGGAGATACTTATCTGGTCATCAATAGTCATAAAAGAGAGTGAGGTACCACTCTATAGAATCATGAAAACCCGCCTATGAACACAAATAACGTCAAAAATCCAGAAATTTTTAACTTTGGCAATTCTTTATCCATCCAAGGAAACGAGCTACGAACACAAAATTACCAAGGATCATATTTAGGACACACAAAACTCTCGAAAAGTTAATTCTCCAAAATGTTCAATTTAAGAGGGGTGGACCAATGCACCACTCCAAAATTTTGGTGGTAGGAGTATGTGCTCATTCCAAAATCAAGGTCAATAAACAACGCACGTGACCAGGGTCGGAGATCACGTGACAAATTTTCCGGCATTTTGAGCCAATCAGAGCGATTTGCCTGTAATCTTCCCAGCACAACTCTTATCAAGGGCTGTGCTTGGCCACGTAGAGCACGTACAACTGATTGTTACTTGTTTAACGCATCAGCCCTATGGCTTCATTATTATAGATTTTTAAACAAGACTATTACGTTTTATTTAGATAGTTTCCCAATAACCTCGTGATTATGGATCAATTCAGAAAAAAAGTGGTCCTACTAGCAATCGAATCCGACTTCCGGAGTGTGAAATCAAGGAGAGACAGGAGATTTAACATTTACTCAAGATTTTTGAAAGAAATTTCCCCCCATCAAATTATCCATAAGAATAGAAGAAACTTGTATTTTTTTTGTAAACTCGTAACCTTGTTATCTCTCATTTTCATTCACATTTACTCGTTTTAACGATTTTAAAAATACATATAAATACAGTTGATGGACTAGGAATAAAATAGTGAATACCAAGTGCCAATACATTGTATTACACCTGAGAATGAACAACAAGTAGCAAGAAGCAACCAAAAGTGGAGATATAGTTATTGGCGTAACTAGTGTTTTGTATCCACGAATCCTGAGTACGACTCCCATCATCCGTGACTCTGCAGTTCATCATCTTCAGATGAACCCTGTTTTTTATTTTTTAAAATTAAAAACATTACCTGTAGTCAAAGGCTCTTCGAGCTTTTTGTAAACAAATTTACGGATTCGGACTCGGTGGTTTTACAGACTTCCTCCTTCACTATTACATTTCCGTAAACATCGCAAATTGACTTTCCTCATTCTTATCCTGCCATTAACATATAGTTCCTCATGTTTAATTGTCATTCACTTCCTAATGCGTCCTCTCGTCTGAAGTTGTTGCCTCCCGTTTACTGCTTATGAAATGCGGTGTAATTGATTTCTACTAGGAAGAAAATGTTACTGCATTTGGATGTCTTCCGTATCTTTCTACTTACTTTCTGCTGCAACGAAATTTCTCAACGACTCATGCCATCAAGTGAGTAACATCCTCAGGTCATCACCGTTTAGAGGTTCACGACACATGCTTCTAGAGCTTTTGATATGACGTCAGCCTTTGTCACGAATAGGAGGCATCGATTCCATATTCATTTACCAAATATGAAAACAGGAGAAACAAAGGGCATAAACTCCGAAGGGTCGACCAGAACAAAACTCTTTATACGAAGACTCGAGAGATTGGATATCGTAAATGCTAGTATAGACATGTTATGACGCTCAGCTCTAACAAGGTACATTCGCGAAGTGTCCCTTTGGGATTCGTGTAAAATTAATTCAAATGCAAAGCTCTCTGCGGCCCATGTACTTCACGAATATTGAACCAAATAGAAAGTTGTGCAGGGCCCCGTGTGTATATGTAATCTTTTACATGATTTATCGTTGACGAAATATTCTCTGAACGAACATATCTACATACAGACACACAGATGTCAATAGGGAAATGGTATGGAAATGGACTTTGTCCAAACCTGGTCGTATCTGGATTTACATTAGGCATGTTGACCGTAATACAATACATCCTTATTGTAGTATAACATGGAAGTAATAACCACAGCTCACAGAAATGTAATAATAATTATGCCACCAATGTTGTAAGGAGCTTGTTTATACCTGCAGTACTTTTCCAGTTAGAAATTCTTTTGATTTGTCAACACCAGAAACGTAAGCGTAACTGATATTACTCTGTAATGTCTATTTGCGAAGTGCCTGGTATTTAACATGTAATACCTTCCAAACGTACAAGCTACGGTGAAATTCACTACACCAATGAATTTCCGAGAAAATTGTACATGAATTATGTATCACTTGCACCTAATTCCATCCGAAAAACTGACAGTTGAATCCAATATGGCGTCCGGGGTGAGTAAAATGTGTTAGGGAAGCAGTACTTTATCCAATTTGTTTTGTATATGCCCACATTCATGTCCAGTTATATCTTAAGAAACTAAAAGCAATTTTGTGTCGGAGCGTGATATTCAAGTATGTTATAAAATAGAGGATCTGTCCTTGCAACAAAATCTTGAAGCCATACGTCACAGTTTCACTACCCCTACTCTGCCCACTTCGCCCAATAAGATCGCAATGTTTTGAGCCAACATTCATGGTGGAACCGAAAGTAGCCAATTAGACGATGGCGAAGACGAGAGTAGCCAATCAGATATGCCGATGCTCAGTTGTTTATTGGCTTCATTGATTTAATAGATGAAGATACATATGAGCAGATCCTCTATTTATAACATCCTTGGTAATAGTAGTATATGATTGAATTCCGGATATATAAAGGTCCATAAATATGCAAATTATCGGTACGAACCGCTAAAATTAGTACAATAAACATTGGGCCGCGGGAACTTTGCATTTGAATCAGTTCTACACGAATCCCGAGGGAACACTTACTTTGTAAGATGGATTATCGTCTTTACATCAAGGTACTGAACTTCTGCTGGCGCCTAGAAAACTAATGCGCCAAAATTCTATTTCACTACATCCCTTCTACCTCTCTCTTTCTGCTGCATCTTTTGTATAAAATCAAAAATGTAGTCATGTTTTATTTTACAAAAAATTCATAATTACTAGCCTTATTCTTGTAGTCTAGTATTTTACAGGAAATTGCTTGAGTAATATTAACTTGTTTCAAATTGGTCATTCATTCAAATGAGTGTCTCCTGTAAAAGATGCTTCATAGAGGAACCATAGCGTATAATTGTTTGCAAAACTATCCTGCTTATACTGTTTTATGGCCAAAACTAAGTAACGTTATGTGGTGGTGATGCTGAATACAAAATGTGTCCGTGTAGTACATTAAAGAGGAAGCCATAGAAATAGACACATCTAGGGAGGATGCAGATACCTTAGCTAGGCTAAAAACAGAAATATTTTGCAAGAAATGCTGATACACATTCAAAATATATAATAATCTTTTATATGTACATGAGAGGAAAAGTTAGTAAAAAATCGTTTTCTTTGTTGCTAGTGAAAAAAATCCTTACGAGAATAGACATAACACCATATTACCCATATATATTTGTTAGACAAGAAACGTAATAACTATGAGAAACGATGTACTATTATAAATATGTGTATGTATAAGATACATTAATAAGATACAATGGAAGAACGTGTTATATAAAAATAACATTGATTCATTAGAATTTGAGTTAATATCTTACTAAAAAAAATGTGGTTTGCACTGTGAATAATTCAAAATACCATAACATTTCAGAGATGTTAGAAACTCTGCATGCTAAAATATTATTTCTTAATATACTAAATCATCTCGTTCGGAGAATATTATACTTAACTTACATTTCTGAGTCCTTTTATAAAGATTTAATATGTATTGGATAATGAAATGTCCTAGAAATGAAACATAGTCAAAATCGAGTTAGTATCCTAGTATGTATAAAATCTATACGATAATTTCAATATTGAAAGAAATGTCAAGGGAGATGTTACATTATAACCTTATTTTTCTTGTGGGTAGTAAATGATGAACACAATCAAGGAAATCAAGAAAACGTCGAGTAAATTACGACATATCGGGATACGAGAATTTCAGGAATCTGAGATCCTGTATATAAGTCAGACTCGGGAAAAGAGTCATAATTGGTTTTGTTCATTAATATATTTGTTAAGAATAGGTAAACATCTCTTCGCATATGCATAAAATTAAATGTTTAGTATAGTTTCAATCTCGCACGGCGGCCAGTGTGTGAAAAAACATGTCATAACTAGAGATAAGATTCAGTGATCTCCATTAGTGAAAATATATGTGTAATCCGTTTTTTCTTTTCTTTCAGGTAAGTGAAACGTTTTCAACATAATCAAGAGGGTATGTATGAATAAACAATTAATGAAGGTATTTATTACTTCCTTACAAAAGTGAAAGTATATATAATCTAAAATTATCTAGTAAATAGTAAATGAGAAGGAACACTAGTGATTATTCACTTAACTCGAGAAAATCAGGATTCTCATCATTGTTTTTAATGAAAAAGGGCACTATTACTTATTGATTCATAAGCAGAAATGCTCTTAATGTGTCTTCAGTCTAAGGTTTTATCCTTCAGTCTATTAGGTCTAGTCTGATGACGCCCCCTTTAATCTTTCCGTACATATGACTGCCTTTCATGACCATACGCTTTTGAATATTTTCAACTCTTCCCTCGTGACATTGTAAACCGTGTATTGATAGAAATGCTTTCTTACGTACATATATTACTCCGTCCTTGATTTTAACGAAATATTGGAGCGTGTGGCTTCTTCTGCTCTGCTCTGTTTTTGTGTATGTTCTTTCTGTATTACACACTTTCATTATGCCGGTCAAATTTGAATTTTGGGGATCAAAGTCTGATAAAGCCCAAAAGTCTTTAAGCAGTTTTTACTCCTCGTCATCCGATATTCTTTGAAAACATTTTCTAGCACAATTACATGCTGATCCAGTGCTAGCCACTTCTTTTCTTGTTGTGGCCCAGTAAGACATTCCACTTTTTCTCCTTTGTTTCCTCTCATTACGTTTCCATTGTTCTTGTGTTGTTTTCTTTTTCTTTTTCAAGGAGATTGGAGTTAAAACTGCGGAACAGTATTTACTGTGTCGGAACTGTTGGGTACCACAGTTGATCTGCTTCTCATGGTCATTCTTTTCGGCTGAGATAAACAATAAGGGACGTTTTACAACACTTTGTGGAGGATAGGTGCTGATTGCCACGGGTGCTGATTGCCACGTGGTGCTGATTGCCACGACGGGCGCTGATTGCCAATATCAAGGTGCTGATTGCCACAACAGCGTGCTGACTGCCATAAGCCTGAGAGATACTCTTTTTTGAAACAGCAGAATTATTATCTTATACTAAATTTAGTAATCATCACAGTTAATTTAGTATGAGGGATAAACTTAGTGATCATCACAGTAAATCTAGATGGCATCCTGAAAATTACAAAGTTGCTCACTAGGTGGAACGACATACGCTTGGATGTTTATAAAGGGATTGTCTCTTCTATTATACGTACAATTTGCACATTGAGTAATCACACTCGCATGCCAGACATCGCAGCCTACGAATTAAGAAAACGACTTGCAAACTGTAAGAAAAGGCCCCCAGAGGATGTGCTAACACCTATGTCTGAAATTTTCCGGAAAGAGATATGTTTCTATAAACCAGGGACTGGATCTTGTTACTACAATTCCATTGTATAGTCAAAAGAAGGGCTATTTAAAGTGCTAGGAAGGCAGTTCTTGGATAAAGCGAAACAATTCCACGTCTAAAGAATTAGATTTTCTGGAAGATCTTCTTCTCTTCGAAGACGGAACTTCTTTTCTTCAGCACGATAGATTGGAACAGGATAACCGGATTTTGTGTTTTGGATATGATGATCTGAAGCCAGCGTTGATGGATAGCCAGCAATGTTTTTTAATGGAACTTTCAAGAGCTGCTCGAAACAATTTGCACAGCTGTACACAGTTTATACTAACATAGGAGTTCAAGTGAGAACACATCAATTGTAACAATTTTGTACGCACTGCTACCTGACAAATCTGAAAGTACATATAGAGACCTATTTGTTAGAAGTTGGTCTCAACAGCACGATCCTAGTGTGTTGAAAGTGGACTTCAAAAGTGCAGCTATCAATGCATTAAATTCTGTATTTCCAAATTCAGAGGTAATCTGATTGGAACTTTCACTTTAACAAAAGCATTTGACGGAAAGTGCAGGATATAATTTGGGTTTGGTAAGCGACTACCCACACAATGAAGAAGTGCGCCTCCACATACGTTCATCGGCAGCACTTATACCTATTGAATTTGTTGATGATTGTTGATTGCTTATCCTGGAGCAGTGCCCACGTGAAGAAAAGGTTGAAGCCTTCAATGATTACTTCATCCAGCAATGGATATACAACCCTAAAATTCCCGTCTAAGCTTGGAACTGCAGCGGCCAGAGGCACCGCACGAACATTGGTGTGGAAAGATGGCATCATCGGTTAAACAATGCAATTTCCAATAACTCCCCACATGTTTTCACACTACTCAAGAACCTATAGAAAGACGCAAAATCAAGTAATTTTACTTACAGCAAACTTAAATTACAAGTTCCAGCGAAGAAGATGAAGCTAGCTTACAAAAAAGTTGACGACAAGATCCAAGTAATTCTACAAGATTTGCGAATCCCTGGCGACTTCAGAAAATGTCTTCGAAGTTTAGGCTTCGTACATAAATTAATCTATATTAGAGGTTTTTATAATGATTTTATTTTCCTTTTTACTTGACGACGTGCGTACTGAAACAATTGGGCTGAACGACGAGGCTGCTAAATATTCTTCAAGCTGTTATGAAAAGCAGCATATTTTCGACCTCCAGGCAATCTTCTATATTGATGTACCATTTTGTACCGGCATCCTTAAGGAAACAATGATTAGTCCTTACTTGTGTGACACGTGACAATAGACATATATTTTTCATTGACAAAGATAAAAAGGATGGGGTTGGACAAAATATCCATGTTTTCCAGGTCATGTGTACAGATTTCATAAATAATGCAATTACGCACACATCTTACTGTATATCAGAAAGTTTACCATCTCAGTTTCATTAACCTATATGCAACTACTTATGTGTATACTTAGCATTGGTTCCACTTCTTTGCAAATAGTGTCCACACATAAAAGTTTGGCGCTCAATAAATACACTCTTTTCGTGAATGACCTTTCGCACTAATGCTGCGTCTTCGTAGCCTACCACAGAACTAGTTTCAATGTGTGTATGCCTGCATTATGATTCCATCTAATGGATCTAACTCTGAACTCACTCAATATTGCATTGCATATGGGACTTTAAACGAGTTTTTGGTATAGGTCCAAGTAGCCCTTAAGGGTCCAAGTAGCCCGCAATCACGGTATTTATTTATTGACAAGACAGAAAGCGGAAAAAGCATAAGAAAACTTCAGACACAATCGCTTGAAAGAATGAAGGTTTCTTTGCTCTTATTTTTTAAAGAAAAATCAGCTGCAGACTTCAAGGATAACAAATAAATTAAGCAAAACACAACCAGTAAATAAATAATTTTAAAAGTGGATAGAGATATTTTTGGAAATATGATTTGGTAACTGAAAACAGTAAAATAAACATGAAAGAAGCTCTGGGTCGTCCTTTGGATCCTTTACCATAAAGTAGAGGATTCTAAAAGAACTTTATAAACAAACCTAGTAAAGCTACACTAACAAACTGTCTTGAGTGTATATAGTTTCACCTATTGATCATCCGCAAGATAAATCTGAAATAGTTTTGATGCAATGGAGCTTATTAATAAACTACATTGCAAAAATTATACTTACACGAAATATCTCGTTTAATACTACTGGAATTTTTAAAAGTAGACTACTTCAGTAAAACAGTTAAGTATAGGGTCACATTTCGTCATGGCTCGCGTCAATCCAACGCGAAATCTGTGTTTTAGTTTGCGATAATAACCATAGCAGTTACAATTAATTTTTGCATGTTTTGCGTTGCGTTACGCTCCGCAACATTTGCGAAATTGGATATGAGGCGTATAGTTTCTAAATCCGCCATCTCCTTCATAAACGGTTTCGAGAAAAACAGGAAAAACTGATAACTCAGAGATTATGTGAGATAAAATTTTCTTTTTATGAATACTTTACTGCTTTCTGGACATTCATTCTAACTACCAAATGACAAAAATCACTCTCATCCCATTTCTCGGTTATTGCAGAAAGCAGTTTGGAGATGGCGGATTTTGAAAACAATTTTTGGAGATGGAGGACTTTGAAACAAAAGTACTTAAGTTTTTTCGAGTTTATTTGCTTCCAAGTCATTACTATTATAATTTCTGATAACTATTTCAGAACAGAACAGTATATGGAGATAAACTAAATCTAAACAACGATATTAACTTATTGGGTGACATTATAATGTGCACAATCAAGGAAAAAAATAAAGCTCTAATCATAGTACGTTAGCTATATTAACGGGTCAAGTTCCGAAGTTCCCAGCCCGTTTAGAAATATCGTCTCCTAACATAACATAAGCTAACTTAACCTCACCTCACTAACCTAATCTAACCCATTGGGACCTAACCTAACCTAACATAGCCTGACATAACAGGATGGGAACTTCGGAATAAATGCCACCTTTACCAACAAGAAAAGGATTGAAAGTGATCTTTACACTGTTTTCAGATATAGTTCTCATCAGAATCATGTTCGAAACACTGGCATTCAGCCTAATCCTCATCTACACTTTCTTCTGTTGACGCAGTCAGTCTGTTTTCAGCATCAACATAAATGGCTAAGTTTGAATTAGCACGTCAATTCTTCCCGAAGTGTTTCGTTAGGAGTTGAACAACATCTTGCAACTTTTTTTCATTAACGTCAATCTTCAATTCATAGCATAGAATAGAATAGAATCGAGATGATGGGGTTTACAAACACACTGCTGAGTGGAGATGGCGGCTTTTGAAGAATACCCTGAACTTTAAAGCAGTAATTGAGGGTGGAGGTGGCGACATTTCAAACAACTCTTTTCACTATCATGTAGGGCATGGAAAGAAATACCGGTAAGTCTAGTTACCTCATTTTTTTTAAAAAATTGGAGATGGCGGATTTAGAAACTATACGCCTCATATGGAATAAGGCCCGATGTTTTTTTGTTTTTGTTTTTGACGCAAATAGAAATCAACGAAATGTCCTGAAAGCTCTGAGAAGTGCTATGAAGGATAACATGTCGTGTTTTGAAGAGTGTGCATAAAGTTTAAAAACTGGGAACGACTTTTAAGAAGTAATGACAGCAGAAATAAGCTAACAAAATTCCCAGCTAAAAGCTAATAGAAAACAAGAGAAGAACGAATTTAAAAGGAAAATTTCCTTTCATAACATATGCAAATAGGTTTGAAAATTACAGGAGAAAAGATGAATGAAATGCCAAAACTATCATCCTCTCAAAAATAATCTGATGTAAGAATGATATTATACATCAAACAAGCTTCACAATAGTTTTTAAATGTCATGTGTAAATCAAATAGCACAGACGTGTTAATTCTGTGTGTAGACACCTCTCTCCACATTGATAATCAAATTAATTTTTACATGAAACATGGGTTAAACAACGGAATTCAACTTAGTGATGTAAGAAAACTTGTTTCATTCTCCGGATATTCTTCATTGCCTGCTTTACATTCCCCTCATTCAATGACGGTTGTGATTCAGTTAGCCAAGGAAAATCATGAAATTATTTAGAAATGGAGAATTTATACATTTATTTTCTTCCTTTGGAAGTGAATAGAGTCCAAACAGTAAACTTTTCAGTCAACAAGATTTTGTTTGCTTCCTGTATTTGAGAAATAACCATATTGATCAAGTAAATTAAGCTCGCTGCCAATACTTCGAAGCAAACGAGGTGGTGTTGATTCTGGTCAACTTCCTTCCTGCGAAGATTGCCTCTAACAACATACTGTTTCAACGAATTACAAATTTGCAATTTGGAAACAATGCCAGAAGAACTTTCTTGAAACTAAGAAACCTGAAAACATGCCTCAAACAAATACATTGACGAGATTATACATTTGTCTGTTCAATGTGTAACCCGATTACCAGCTCCAGAAACTATTCGAACCTTCTAAGTAGCTCTTTTTCACGCTTCTGTTAAGCTACCTAGTTACTATTGCTTGGTTAACAAGTGCACATCTTTTTTGTAAACTTATCGACTGGCAAACTTACCTTAAACAAAAACTGAGGAGGATACGGTTAACGAAGAGTTTGAATTTTCATACAGTGAAGAACTAAAATTTGCAGGTCAGTGTACAATGTTTGAAGTTAACTTTGTATTTTAAGATTATAAAATAATATGAAAAATAGCTTAATGTCATGTTACGTGCTTTATGGAGAATAGAGAAATTTGTTGTAAAAATCCGATTTTGATTTGCTTCAATAGCAGTGTTTCTTCTAGACATGTTTTTTTGGGGGGGCACTGCCCCTCAGGAGCTCTGAAAGTGCTCCCCGGAGAAGACCAAAATAATACGTCTATAATATAATAATAAATACAATAGTGCCAGCAGTGCCCCCACAGAATACTAAGTGTGTCCCCCGGAACATTTTTTTTCTGAAAGAACGACTGTTCAGTACAGCTGTGGTTCAAGGGAAATCTGGTACTCCCAAATTATATTTACCTCATCTATACAGGCCCATAAACTAAGTACATGTCTTAGGTTTGATTATATTATTAATATTATTATTATTATTATTATTATTATTATTATTATTATTATTATTATTATTATTATTATTATTATTAATAATAATAATAATAATAATAATAATAATAATAATAATAATAATAATAATATAAAAATATATCCCAAGTGTGGCTAGCTATTATGTAATTTAAAACTGTTGTATCAATCACAGGGAAACTGACTTTGTCCCCCTTCTCTTTGCAAAAATAAGAAACAAGCCTTATAGACTAAATTTTCTGTTCAATGTCCCACAGTATGAACAGAGGCTAAGGGAGCTTGTGATGATGATTTCGAATGAAATGTTGAAGTGAAAGTGGGAGGAAGGTGACAATTCCTAGAAAACCCACGCATACCCATATATATTAGAATCAAGTTTCATAACTTGAGTGGCGAAAATTTCTGAGGTTTCCCGAACTGCGGGGTGTGCTAGGCAGTTATCGCCGCTATTGTCTTGTATACATTCAGACATCACTGACTCAAGACGCAATTCAATGTTTATTCCGCTAATATGTGTGCGTATTTTAAAATTCTTTGAATTATGCGTAACTATATCTTTTACATACATAAAATTGAAAGTGATTATGTTTGTGGCGTCATAATTCTTGAACCATCCAACTGATCTCGATCACATTTTCTCCATAGATGAGGTTCAGATCTGGCATGTTTTTTGTTAATTCACTTTGACGGTGCAACTTAGGGGAAGGGGACATATTTAAATTTGATCGAAAATAACTAATATTAGTGTCGAATCGGTATTTTCGGGGTCTTTGGGACGAACAGTGACACTTCCGATTCCGTTTAAATCCAAATTCACCCCTTTATGTCCTAAAAGACACGTATTCTCCCCAGGTATTATGCTAGTAATTTTTAAATGACAAAAATGTATTTTGTGAATCACATCATTGAGTTAAATTTAATGGATATTTGTGGTTCCTGTGTAGAAGCAAAGTGCCGCGAAAAAGTTTTTTAGTAAGATAACTAAGTACTTCTTATAATATCGTGAAAATTGTTTTCTTTTTCTTTCTTTTTTTTTTACTGAGTGCTAATGTAAAATGACAGAGCGTGGTAATATGTCAGTAGTTTGGGAATTACCTTGCAGAAAGGTGAAGTTATGTTTGTGCTCACACACACACATTCTCACACACATACGACTATGCGATAACTAGAAAGCTTTCATCTCGCAAAATTTCATTAATTTAGTAATTTCAACTTCAGGAAGAGATGACTGGCTTCCATAGCTGTTATTACAACGTTATCACCCTTCGCTGAATGCTCTTCCCTCTTTTCTCTTAGTCTGTCTCTACTTTTTCTTTATCTTCTTCCTCTTCGTTTCCTCTATCTCTTTCTCTCCTTCATCTTCTCATTTTCTCTGTTTTCCTCAGGATACACCATACACACACATCAAAGTTTCAGGCAGGAAATGAACATGGATTAAAAAGAGAGAAAAAATAAGAATGACCCCATTTGCTCTGCTTTTCCCAGGGAGAACAAAATGGATATGAAAAGTCAAAAACGCCAACAAACTTCGCCGTTGGAAACCATAAACCATAAACTTCCCTGTTGACCTCTCATTCAGACTGCTTTTCTTTTCCACTTACTAAGACATGCATGGATACTCGCTGTTATATCTAAACATATAATATTGACAAATTCTAAAACTTTATTTCCACTTTATATATTCATTCATATATCCTGAGCAAGGCCTATGCAAATACTAGGAATCAATTAGTTCGAGTAATGCGGGCATAAAAGTTTCGCTTATTTTCACAGTTCTTTGATACACGCTGCAAATAGCAATTTAGATTCAAATGAAATTATGCCTACGTTCATTTGGAAGCTCGCGAGAGCGATAATAATCTGCTATTTGTATGCAATTAGAAAGAACGAAGTAACTCCTCTCTGCCATTTTTGTATGTTATTATTTCAAGAATGGATGGAACAGGCTTCCTTTGATTTGCTCACGAAACGAAATGTGATAGAAATATTTATATGGTTTCATCTCTTGAGAATTAATTTGTGTTTAATTTATGATTTGTGAAAATAAAACGAGGTAGAATCGGTATAAGTTCTTGCACTGCTACCTGATAGGACAAAAATGTGAAAAGAAACTTCCTGTTGATATACAGCAGGTACGCAAAGTCATGGGAGAGTACAAGTTCTTACAGTTCCCAGAGAAAACAATATAAAGTCATGAGAGTACATTGCGTGGAATAGCACCTTAAAGAATTTGAACTCCTGAAGCAGATCCGAACAGTACATGCAAACCAGAGCACATTATTGCATCAGTTTAGATGTGGCCAGTGTTGAGAAAAGTTTGACATATCCTTTGGCTTTGAAACTTTGAATCCATGACAGTTGTATGTCCTGAATGTCATCGAATATTCAATAAAGACACCGCATGAAAGTAACATTCGTTTATCGGATTGCCAGCTGAACGAAACTGGCAGTTTGTGAAGTCAACAGTCATTGGTTAGTGGTGATGTAGTTGAAACTGTACATGATAACTGCCTACGGAACCAAAATAAATCTCTGCGTTCATGTGATCGAAGACTTCTTAGGAGAACCACAGTACGAAAAAAGTTGAAGAAACGTCTTTCTTTTGAGACATACAAACCGAAGATCTTATGCTGATAAATGAAAACTCAGTAATTTTCTCTTTGTTCCTTCACACTTTTCTGATTGCTTTCCTATGCAACAAGTGGCACTGCAATGGAGAATTTTAGAAACTGTAACAAGTGAAGGCAGGCGACACGTGTTGAATGGTCAAAAGCTGACAAGTAAATATTATGAAAGATTTTTGTGCCTTCGTCTTTATAATAATAAGCTTTCTTTTTTATTTTCGTCACTTGGTATGTATATGTTAATGTTTTAATCTTCAGTGACTATCTTTGTATCATAATGTGTATTTATAACTCAAAGATTTAGTTCTGCTTGGTACGCTCGTATTTTTACACTCAGTTTGACACAAATGTTTGTTTTAATACATAGCTACTCAACTAATCGAGTTCAGTAAAACATATACATTTTGTAAGTTTTTAAATAATATAGAAACATTCAAAGATTAGCTGTGTGTGTAAAGGAATTCCGTTCGTATGTTAGTGTGAAGTTTGTGATTCACGATCCAGGGTTCGACTCCAATAAAGAGTAATATATTTACTTATTTTTTAAGGACTTAATTATATGATTTATCAGTTTATGAACCAATTTAATGTTAGAGAAGTTGGTAATGTATTCGTTGATACGAGTGGTTTGGTGTGTATGTGTGAATTCCCAATCAATACATCTTTTCCAATACTACCAACTGCAACATTTGATTTTCCTTCGTCCACGCATGTCGTTATTACTGGTCTGTTCCAATATTTTTGACTAACCCTGTATACAGATTCACATGTATGTTTTTACAACAAAATTAAAGAACTGCTCTCCACAGAATATTTTTCATGCTAATAAGTATTTATATACTTTGATCCAGGGGTGGAAATGGAAATCCCAGAACTAAAGGCACAGTCATTAGTACCTAAAAAATCGTTCATTGTTATGTCCCACGGTTATGCCTGTTAGGCTAAAGAAGATGGTGATGATGAGAAATGAATGGAATGAATAAAGTGGGTGGAAATAGGAGAAGCCCGAGGAAAGCCACGCACACGGTTTTTCTCCACCATAAATTTCACTTGGCGCGTGTTGGGATCGAACCAGGGACCCCATGCACCAGAGCTGAACGCTCTACCACTGAGCCACCGCAGCCCCTCATTAGTTTCAGAAAGGGATGTGTCACAAGAATACAAGTCCAAGCAGACAGGGTTGCAAGCAAATTTCCATGAGAAACCGGCGGCGAAACAAACAACAGCCAAACAAACTAAAGATCACCATTCAACTTTCCTATTTATTACTAAGAACCACTGATATTCTTCCATCTTTTGGTCAAACACTTGAGATTATTAAAAGGACGCCATCATTTTTGCTTTTATACTCTTTTGATCGACAGACGGGCAGATGAACGGACGGATATATTCGTTTCATAAGACTCCCATACCTTGGAAACAGAATAATTGAATAGTTTTCACCACTTTCGATTTCGTTTTTAAAGGCATCGAGCACTGTTGACATTTTTCATATTTAATTTGTACATTTTCTTACGTTAGGTTAATTAAATAGTTTAGTAGTTATGTAATATGTTATACAGCGAAGATATAATTATATAAATTTCTGAGAACATTAATGGATGTCGCAGCACGTTTCCTCCTACTTATTTACTTTTAAGTTTAAATTAGATCTTTTGCTCAAGTTTGAAGAGCTACTTCTACATAAGTCAGGGAGATTCTTAATAAATTGTTTCATGATTAGGAAGATTCTATCTTCAAAGATTTATCATACTTAAGTGATTCTTATCACCTTTGTAACTTTCCTCGAAACTGTCGCTTTAACTACAATAATTAACTTTGCCTTAAGAAGTTTGTTCTATTTTTTCAAACTATCAAATTATCCAAGATCATAAATTATAAGGTTTTGGAAGTCCCGTTCACATATAGATAGGGTGTTCGGAAAGATCACCACCAAAAACTTTGGGAAATGAATTCTCATGTATATAGAGATATTGAAAGAGAGATGTGCGGCCAGTTTCTTAAAAAGGACTATATATTAAAACATTAAGTTCACAGGAATGGTTTCAAAATGTGATATTTTTGTTTGTTTCTAAACGCAGAACAAGTTTGGGAAATTGATTGCTACATGAAAACATGTAAACCAACATGGGTGCACAAAATTGAGTTATTTCGGAGCTATAGGCCACCAGAAAAGGGATCATAAGTCGAGAATGAAATGTAAGGTCTGGTCAAGGTTTGCTAAAAGAAAATATTATTTATATTGAGCCTAGACTCCATAATTGTATCTGTGTGTGTGCCCCATGGGCCCCATCCCTCGGTGCGAAGAAGGAAATTCAGGAGGTGTTCTAGAAACGAAAAATGGTAGATCAGGAACTGGAAATTGGAACACGTTTCGTATTTAATGCATGAATAAAATCTTGATATTAAAAAAACACGATACTCTGGTATCCGAACTTATTCGACACTGTTCTCGAGCTATGACTCTTTTTATATCGTCTTCGAGCAATTTTTGGTGGGCTGTAACTCTGAAATAACATATTTGTGTACCCAGGTTTGTACACATACTTTTACATATTTTTGTGTTATAATTAATTTGAAAAAGGTGTTTCATTTGTAAATAAACAATTTTTTAAAATGAATTTTTATATACTGCAATGTTTTAATGTAGTATTGTTTTAGAAAAACCCTAGCCATCCACGACTCTTTGAAAATCTCTATATACATATCCAAAAACTGAACTAAATAAAACTATTTGGCCAATGGAGATCTTATTCAAGATAAAGTGTTAAAATTTCTCCGGCATGATACCAGGTATATATCCTTTAAAAGAGAGGTGGATGACCATGATTTTTTGAACAAGACTGAACATATCCGGACATCTTAAAACATGAAGTATTGCTTCTTCATACATTTCTCAAACGTATACACGTTGTTTTGTTTTATCAGTTCATTGATGAATGGACAAAAGTAAATACAGACCAATATAACGGGTGCGGTATATATCTACGCTACTCTTTCTAAAAAAAAAAAAAAAATGCAATATCAAAAGGTAACGACGGGAATGGGTTAAAGCCAGGCGCTCTCACCCAGAAATTTTTGTTGGGAGGAATCTATTTTTGAGAGTCCAATACTACAGAAACTAGGCTACTACATCTACTATAGTATTGAACTGATGTAATTCTACACCCAAGAAAGCCGATAAGTAGTTGTTAGGTACTCTCAGGAAACAACAGAAGTAGATTGCTTTTATAAGAAAAGAAAGGGTAGAAATGAAGTGAAAGATCAAAGCTTTATGATAAATCAGTAAATTTTCTAGTAAACAATTATAATTTTATTAAGAAAATATACTGATTTATGTCGACTTACGAAGTTTGGGGGTGTCCGGACTCGATGGACCCCCGCGTCTGTTCATGCTTATAGCCTTTATATCGTAGAGTAAGAAGTATGAACGATTACGATTTCAGCAGGATGGCATATGCATAATCCAGCAGTTCTTTGGTTTGGTGTGAGAACAGTACTGCGCGAGGAAAATTTATGAAGAACTTTGGGGAATGCGTTAATTAGGGAACGAGAAATGCATCGAATAACGTCTTTAAGCATCACTGACGTCAGAGGGCGTAATATAACGAGACAATTGCATTCGAACTGGGATGCATGATTCCAAGTGGGCGAGAAGGCGGTTTCTTGTACTGCAAAATTGCTTCAAGTAGAGTGCATTTTTACGATAGTGTTAAGTGTAATAAACAGAAAAGGACTTTACGGTACGACTATACGCTGCGACGATCGAGCAGCCGACCACTCATTGTAATCATACTACGGGATAACAGATGACCTTTCCGTACGATCATGATGGACCATACAGCTTTGGAACATGGTAAAGTGTAATGACTTGTCTGCATCAATAGAGTAACAACGTCTGCTTAACGCTGGAAAGAGAGCACAAGTATTTTTTCATCAATTTTGATTCTAGAAAAGAAGCCTCAGAATTATATTGGTGCACGAACAATGTCGCTGGTATACAGCCGAAATATCTACTATATGTAAACACTAGACATTTCTTAATCTTTATCAGCTTACGAGTAATACAAAAACCTAGTAACAACTTATTTTCTATAAACTCTAACCTCTCTTTTATTGTATACTCCTCTCTTTTATTATATGATACACATCCTTTAAATCTAACCTCTCTTTTATTGTAATATACAAACCTTTTTTGTTACACTATTACATCATTATTTTAATTTCACCTTTCACCAATTCCCAACCTGGAGAACCAGGATTTTCTGCCGGAATGTTCTTCCCTAATTTGAAAGCAGTACTACTACCGAAATTTTAAAACTATGTTAAAATTACAAAAAAAAAAAAAAAAAAAACTACTAGTGAAAGTTACAGAACTCAACTAATTTACTAAACTACTACTGAAAGCTAATAAAGTCTAAAATTACTACAATCCTATATATCTATATCCTATACATATAAACAAATATTTGCAAAAGGTAATTAGAACTATTATCGTGCCATAGTTCGGTAATAGAGTAAATCCATTAACGTCTTAATTCGTAACAGTGGTTATTTATATTCCATATCTTATACATGATTGTTTCGCATGAAGCTCTTTACCAATGACACACTTACACTTTGAACTTCTACGGTGATAGTGCTGTATGAATCTAAGTCACAAGAAAAATCTAGGTTATTACGAAAGAAGATCTAAAAAATATCTGTTATTCAACTTTGTATCCATTATCATTGTGCATCATAAATAAGTGTAAGGGTAGGAGTAAGAAATATAAAAGCACCAATACAAGAAGCATTATTGTAATCTGAAAGTAAGACACTGAAAAAATCATACATTTATATAATTTTATTGGAGCCAACAGATAGCTAATAGGCACACAAATGTTTCGAAATAATTTAGGAAGTACGAATATTTACGAAGCAAGACTAAGTTGTCATTATAAGAACACGATAAGATGCTGAATGAACAGGGTATCAAAATGAAAAATGTTTCGAAGTTCTTTTTCTAGTTATAAGAGGTGGGATTTTGAAAAGTTGGAGAAAAGTAGAAAATGGACTTACTAGAAAGTTAATATCAAACTGCTCAACCGTTTTTCCGTGTTGCAATCACAGACAACGTAGGTTTCATTTAACTCTGATATATATGCAACCACAATGTTTTATCTGACATTTTGGTTGCATACCATTAAGACTTACAATTATTAAGTTTTTTTTGTGAAAGTGGTTTTCGCTTGTAATATACCATTACAGTTGAAAGTAATGGCAATTTTTTTTTTACGCACCCTGTACCTAGCAATTTTTTTTTTAATTCAATTTCGGTTTAGTTACACAATTTACTTACTCTCTTTACTTCGAATTAAATATAATAAACCCAAAGGTTTTGTTAGTAACCATATTCCCACTGTATAATATATTTATTTATATTTTGATTGAGTGTAAATCCCATTTACGGATATATAACTTGAATAGTTACAAGGTTTACCATTCTGACGTCATACCGGAACATAGTTCCGTTATTGGATATAAATTTCCTTAATTTCAGACCAATGTAGATTTTGGCCAGGTACCTAATCTTTCCCTCACCCCCTCTCACTAGTCCATAGTCACTTTCAGATCCGGTTATATCTGGATTTGCCAAATTTCCATTCGCTTTGTAATTTCCGCGGCTAAAGTTTTCTTTCTGATTGGAGGAATTCTCTTACCTCTGGCTTTTTCGGCGCAATGTTATCAGAACAATCGACGACACCCTACAAGAAGCAGCTTGTGAATTTTGTGCTACATATTTTTCGGGAAGAATTCCAATTTACAAGGACAACTAAGGTAACATATAATGTAATCCAATAGTTAAAGATTTACAACAGAATAGGAGCCCGAAAAATCCGCAAATTTTGGTAAAGAAGCTGCAATTCAGTGAAATAACAAATTCCAGTTCTGTTTACTAGGAAGCCATGTTTGCTGCCTATCGAGAATAGACAACAGTGAAAGAGTGACTTTACTTTTTTTTATTTCAAACTCAAGTAGGGATTAGGGAAATTACGACCTGTTTGGTGCATGTTGTTCGTGTATTAAGTAAATGTGACTTTCTATTATTTATTCAGTAATCGCATGTACGTAGGTTTGATGGTTGTAAAGTGAATAATAATAATGGCAGCTTAAGTTAGCTTAAAAGGGCTCCTATCCCCTTTTCCAAATTGAACCAGTTTCTAGCGGGGGAATGGGTTAGTTATTGTTCGTTTTAGGGCCTTTTCCCCTTTCAGGGGAAGGGTCCCTCCATAAACCTCGTTAAGGTGCCCCCCGGGCATCAATTTTTGGCAATCATTATGTAAACAATTGGTCAGGTCAATTAGACCTAGTGTTACCTTTCTCATTTTTGACCCCCTTTAAATTAAATAGAGCCGACTGTATATATATCGACGAGGGAGTAATGTATTTTAAATCTAATGTGTTAGGTTATTTTCGTCAACGTGCATGTAACTAAATGGTGCATGTTTAGTTTAGTTAGTTGTCTTTATGTATAATACTAACAGTGGTGTATGTAGTTAGTAGGTTTGTGTGAGTGTGTGAATTTTCGATTTGGACAGTGTATAAATATGCTTTAATTTAGTACCATTTTTCTAACATAAATAAACCAGAGTAAATATTAAATTTCCGATTAATGAGTACAAGTATATATTTCAGTACACGGTAAATTATGCCTCCACTACAGCGCCACAGCGTCCGGTTTCGGTACTCAATTGTTTGTTGACAATACGACATCGCATAACTTAGTGATCTAGATTGTTTGATTTTGGCCATTTATTCTCAAATTACTTCCCGTGGACATGGTTTTCGGTTCGGATGAGTATACCTTCCTATAAGATAGCATGAGATCTTACTGTACTGAAAATTTCAGTTTGCTAGGTCCAATAGTAAATGAATAATCCGCTGAAATAAAGAACACCTATTTTCTTAATAGAAGTAAAACCCATATGCTGTTACTGTTTGTTTAAAAATGTAGTATTAAATTCTTTTTTCCCGTGGCTGTCGAAAATTCCATTGTTGCTTCAGTTTTATCAACAAATCAGAAATAGATTAATCGTTGACAATTTAACTTTCCGTAAATACATGTATGATTTTTTTTTTTAAACCTGCAAGGTAAATACAATTTGGGTGCTTCGAAATAAAGAGTACGTGGTTCGATGAATGTGATCGTGTGGTGGTTTGAGCGTGATAGATTGTGATAGTTATATATATATATATTTATTACTGCGTAATGTAAATATGTGTATGGCCTGCGTGAAAATGTACGAAATAGGGTGTTCATAAAATATTATTTCGTGCGGAAATTAGTAGATAATGAATGAATGTATTGAAATGTTAATAATATGATATATAATATGAATAAGATGATGACCCCTATAGTTAAATGGATAGGCCTAGTAAATTTTATATAGTGAAAATAGGAATATGTTTACGAAGAAAAGAAAATATCTCTCGCGTTTAGACTTCTACACCGGTGCATTCATCCAACCGAGTTTGCTACTTGGATAGTAAATTATAGTTGGGAATTGTGTGTTACTTTGCATTTATGTACCTCATAATAACAGCCCCAGATCTTAAGCCTTTCAATAGATAGAGTAGTATCATATGGGAATTACTTCTAAAGGTTGACAGAAATGATAATTAAGAAAACCAACTGCTATTTCTTGTGATCATCGAAAAGTACAGGTTTCGGTCAGTTGTACCTTTAACATTCATAGCCTCTCCGAGATTTTTTTTTTTTTTGTTGCTTACCTTATTTATTTATTGTGCAGTGTTCATATAACTCAGTTCGGACTATCCGATTAAATTAACTGCTACTAAATTTAGCGTACCCGGACGTCGACCCCTAGTCCCCTTAAGTATTTTCATGTCTTTTCTTAGTTTAATTAGATGAGGGAAATTAACGACGTCCCAGACGGTGGCATGTCTGCGCTGGGTAGCCATCGGTGATGTTTCGGTAATTGAAATCACCGATCCAAAATTCAGTTTATTTATTTAATTTTTTTTAATTTTGGCGAATTACTAATTAGGGATACCTTAGCTATTACTCTAATTTCATCCCTATTCTGGAATCTTCTAGTTTCCAAGAGGTCGGATTTTTTTTTTCCTTGAAATTCTAAATTAGCGCCTTCTCTAACCTTCCGGACGATTTCCGGGAACCTGCTGGTTTGGGCCGGATACGGGGATCGGATTTCAATCTTACAACCAAATACTTGTGGGATTGGGATCTGATGGACACAGAACTTGCATCCTTGGCAGCAGGGCGTTCCTTGAGTCTACGTATTTGAGTAGACCACCCTTTTGGCATGTTAAGAATATTTTGGCTATGGATTTGTCGAGATAGAAATTCGACTTTTGTCTTTGTAGCGTTAGTTATTTCCCACTTAAGTCTTTGGCGCCACTATTCTTCGTCTTCCTTCTTCTCTATCTCTCTCTGTCTTCATTACTTCGAGATTTTTTTTTTCAAATTTTCAACCTCCCCCCCCCCGGTTTCTGAAACTCATAAAAATGTACAATATTCCATATCACTTATTTCGATCGTATGTACTAACTGAGACATCGAGGGATGCAATTCGTGGAGGTATTGCAGCACATCTCGGGACCATTTTCGCGATATTCAATCCACCACGGGAGAAATTGACGGGAAGGTACACTATGCTTTTAGATTCCTAGAGACCTTTGTTATTCATTGATCATACAACTTATATCAAATGGATTACTGATTTCTGGTTTTTATTTCTATTGATTGGTCATATAGTGTGTATGTATTAATAGTTTGGGCCCACTAGTTTCGAATAACATTGATTTTTTTTTGTTGTATATACATCTATATATATGTACTTACATAGTTTTAAAAGTTACGTGCCTGCTCTATTTGTTGCATTTTCCACTTCTTATGTCAACTTATTAAATAACACCAACATTTTTTTTTTTCATATACGCGGATCTTTAGTAAATTGAAAATGATTATTGATTATAGGGTTTATACATATAAAATATAATGTTGCAACCTTATGAAGGAAAAAGGTGAATTTTGATAGTCAGGGTTTTGTTTTGTCTTTGAGCCAAATAAATATAAATATTTATAAAATATGAATACTTGTCGAATATGAACGGTTATGTAGAAGTTAAACGTCGACGAAATATTAAGATAGATATTAAAGTGAAATTTATTGTATTGATTAATATGAATACATATATATATATATATATGCGAGTATGTATGTAATGGGCTCGATATTTACCCTGGTCTTGTTAGGTTGCCATAGATTTTTGACACTCGGTATTAATTAACTATTTGTGATATATAGTATTCCCGCGTAAATTGTCATAAATTACTTTTTGTTGAGTTGTTATTAATTTCTGTAACTATTAAAGTGGAATATAATGTTAAATACTGCATGTGAATAAACAAGTAGCGGGTCGTAAGATAAATAAGAATAACCCTAATCCTTACCCAAATTTACTTTGCGAGTGAAATTAGCAACCTACGAAACAGTGCGCCCCTCCAACGACTTTTTCCATCAGTAAAACATGGAACAAATCCTTCCCCTACGATCGGACACCAAACTATTCAGTATCTAGAATTTTTGACTACAAGATCTATACTAGGGAAAAATTTAGTGATCTTAAATTCAACGAACTGAAATCTGTTTAATAAGTTAATGCGAATACCGGAATATGGAAATATGTTCCCAATATCTGTGACTGGATTCAAAATTTTTTTTAACCTTGATAAACTTTGAAATTTTATATTGAGTGCGTCGAGTGACGAAATGAGAAATATAAATATATATGTGATATGAAGCAATTAGTTGTCTATAGTTAAGACAAAAACAATTGAATACTCTCACGGACACAAACCACAGTGCATAAAGAGAGTTGAAAAGAAAGAAAAAAAAAAGGAGCTATTATCGACGTGAGAACAAAGACTCATAAAACAGTCGATACGTCTCCTATTGAGACAAAGACTCAATAAAATATTACTAAAGTTTTTTTTTAATGATTAACCAATTATTTTTTTTTCTTTTCCTGCAATGATATGTATTCATTGCACTGAGTTTTAAATATATATTGACCCTTGAATTTTTTCCTTGTCTCGTCTTTGGTTTAATTCTCTTTCATGTAATCCAACTTTTAATATATATATATAAAAAGAGAAATGTGTTATTTGATCTTGTTGAAAGTAGCGAATTTCTATGCATGTTAATGAAACATTCTTTCCATGTATTAAATTTTTTCCCTGTTATGTCCAACTAATTTTTCTTTTATTGAAATGTAATAAATGTATATAGTAATGTAGTTAGGTTAGTTTAATTTAACTAAATACAACCCGAAGTATACATTGTCCTGTATGAATGTGTGTGTGAGTGAAATGTAGGTTTAGTATTAAGTGCATCCATTATTTTGACATATATGTGTGATTTATTATAATTAATGGTAGTTATCAATTAAACTCATTGAATGTTAATACTAACTTAAGTTGGCTCTATGAAGGAAGTAAAAAGGACTGAAGTAGCCTGAACGAATGATCAGCATGGGAGAACTGTGAGAGTCAAAATCTTCTACGAATATGTAATACTCTGATTTTTTTTTTTTTCTTTGTGGTCGATTCTAACATGCCATCAACTTCGTCGTTCATTTTTCAAATATTGAATATTAGTCTAGAACTTCTGGAAATATTAAAAAAAAAAAAGGTAAAATTAAACTTTCTCATCTATCTCCGAGCTAGATTGGGATAATTTGGTAGTTGGGGTCAAATGGATCTAGGTCGGGGATGTATGAGTTAACATGTGTCTACCGTTGATCACGTTAATACCAGATATTCAACTAATAGCTATTGGAAATGATCACAATTAGATAATTATTCGCTTTCCTTTACCATATTCCTTAAAATATCTAGTAACAGTTTCCCCTTTATCACCTTCTTACTTTACATCTTTCCTCTTCTATCTTCTTTTCTTTTCTTCATCTTCTTCTATTTTTTTTTAATAAAACTGGAAGGGGGGTCGTGACTGGGAATTCTATATGTAATAAACACGGTCATGTATTTATTTATTTTACTTTATTTTCTTTAGAAGTCCGAAAAAAAAAGTTTTCTCGTTTCGATCGAACCTAGTATGTTCGAAATTAAGAAATGGAAATTATATTCCAATGTAATTAGGCATAAGCTGATAGCTTCATGAACATCCCCACCAGGGGTGAAGGGTTCCCACTCACGACTTATTTCTGTGCATCACCTTTGTTGCAGATTTTTTTTTTTCTCAATCAGTTGTAGATTGACGCGCAGCGACAGGATTCGTTGTTATGGCAACAGTGGTTTCTATGGCAACGGCCCCATAAGCCAGTTTTACGCTCTCCCTTAGGGGTGCTGGGGGTGTCTTACCCCCATAATATTTCTTTCCAAGTCTCTAATCAGTTCTCACATTCTACATTATATAAGCTAACTATTTATACAACATGGTAGCTAACACGTCTTGAATCTTTTCTAATTGTCAATTGTCATAAGCAACAACAAATTCTAAGGAACCAAGCTGTATACCCATTTTTCAGGGACTTTCTGCCTAACAACCAATGCTCTGTACGTTTTAACCAACTCTCCACATAACTCAAAACCTAGCTGATACCGATATCCTTGTTGAACAGTTATGCTCATCAGAAAAAAAAAAACTATATACATTTTCTTTCATTTCCCTCTTTCCTCTTCTTCTTAACTCTAACTCATTTACTTAAGACTTCTGTTAGAACTCCGCACAACAACCCTTGATTATTATCATTCACTGGCAACTCTGAAACTTTATCGGCCATTGACTTTGCTTATTCTTGCAAAAAAAAAAAAAAAAACTCTAAACTCGCATTGAAACAAAATCCGAGAAGAAAGCTTCCTCCTCTAAATCTTTTCTTTCACGTCACAACTTTTCTGCCTAACTTTTACATCTCTCGTAGTTACCATTCCTCTTAGCTTAATAAAACTTGGTCCTATTCCAAAAATACATCTTTACCTTTGGAAGGCTTAATATTGTTTCTCGAAGTTTTGAAACTATTTGATCAGTGGAGTGTGTTTGATGCCATAAACAACAACAAATTCTAACAAACCAAGTTGCGTACTCATTTTCTGGCAGTTTCTCTCAACTCTATGAGCACAAACTATCAACATGAGTTGTCGAGCATAGCGGTTGAACGACAGATTTTGATGGTATGGCGCGCTATTTGGTATTCCATGCGATCTCAGTTGTTACTTATTGAGAACACTCTTACGAGTGACCAATATATCAGGAAGCTCTAGACGCAGAGGTCTTAATATTTCTTTAGATAATTCTGGATGCTATATTTCAGCAGGACAATGCTGATCCATAAATGTTCCGGCACGTCCAAGACTTCGAGGAAGAACGGGGATCGTTGCTTTCCTGTCTGTATGCTCGCTTGATACTATTTAAAATGTGTAGGAAATATTTGATGTGCACCTTGTTCTTCATCGTTTTCCAACTGTGTCGATATCTTCTGAACTTGTACTCAAGCAACTTGGCAAACGATTCCTCTTAAACATATCCGGCTTTTGTCACATTTGATACCTCTAATTGATCTGATTGCAGAACGTGGATACTTCACGTAACACTAATTTATTAAGAACAGAAGTGCCTTAATGTTACGAAATTGTAATTAATTTTGCATGATCATGTCAAATCTGTGGTAAAAAATTCGTTCCACTCACAAATGCTTCTCTTGGTGTTGTAAATTTCCGAAACAGCAGTATATGTTTCGCCGTCGATGGTTTCAAATGAATTGGGTGGATTTTAATGAAACTGCCACCACGGTCTTCACAGAAATATCAGGTCCATTTAAAGCTACCTAACATTGTTTTTACCTCATGGAGTCAGACAATAGTGTAAAAGATGGAATAAGATGTACGAATACTGCATTCTATAAAAAAAATATCATGAGCACATAATTTAAGTTTTTGTGAAGTTATGCAACAGCACAAAGCACTGGACATACCATTAATGTGGATTCCAAATCATAAATGGGCATTAAATTCAATACAATCGACGTATGTTCAGACCATGATACAAGATCAGCGGTAACAATATAGGGCGTTATCCATCAATCTATCTTGCCTGAACTGAATTACAGGATCATTCCATAACTAAAATGTTTTGTGTGCGTAATGAATTCTATATACTACGTTTTTCTCCTTCGTATAATTATACAGTTACACATTACTATAATAGTCAGCGAAGTTGGAATATACATTTGAAGAAAATGTGGCTTAAAGCAGTACTATTTCACAGGATAATGTAACAATGAAACGTTGGTATCCCAATTTACGATAAAGTTACGATATAATGGTTGGTTTATAACAATTACCACAAATTTGGTTGTCCCATAGATAACACAGATACAGAGACACAGTGGATCAGTGGTAGAGCGTTCATCTCTGGTGTGAGGGGTACCTGGTTCAATCCTAGACTGAGAGTTTCTAATAAACATAATCGCGTTTTCATGTGTTTTCATTCACTCTCATCCTACACGAACATCCTAGTTTTTCGAATTTCCTCAAAATCATTTATTTTTGTTAATTATTTCATGCTCAAATTCAAAAGGAACAATGGTCAAAATATGATATTTCCTCACCTCTTGTGTAGCAGTCAGATTTTCTACTTTATGACGTTCAAAATCTTCTCTCTGTTGACGTTTACCGTCAACACAAGAAGAAAGTTCACTGATAGTGTGTCCAAAATGTACCTAAAACACCAGAGAGAGAGAGAGTCAAATCACACCTCTATGTATCAATTGGAAGCTTTCTTTCATTAAAGAATCTGAAGTTTCGTGGAAGTCTGTTTAATTACAATGACCTTAGTTTTACGCATCCAGTACACGTTAATATGATGACAATAAAAGCTACCGCTTTGACGGAATACAGGCAACTCGTAGATAATTACGCACTGCTGGTCAACAACTTTCTTCATGAGCTCCTTTATTCCGCCTTAAATAAAGAAATCCTTTCTGGAAAGAAGGTAGTATGCAGGTGTTATAAAATGTTGCTATTGATGAGAACTGGGAACATATGCAAAAAAAAAAAAAAGTGATATTCTTAATAGATGATTGGTAGATAAATTGTACTAAAAAGTACAAAATAATTATGCAAATTTAGAAAAGTAATTTTTTAAAGAAAAATCCATTTAAGTATGACTGAAAGAAAAAGCATGGAGAATGCTCACATATATTACAAACTAGAGGAAGTGTCTTTCTTAGCACAAACTGAGTACTATGCAACCTGGAACACCGTAGAGTAGTGTGGGTTATCTGACCTCAGACGCTTCTAAGATACTCTATATTTTTTTGAACGTCCAGAATATATGATACCCCTAAACACCACTTCAAGTCGAAAATCCAGTAAACAGTTTCGTGCACGATTAGATCTTTAGATCTGATTAAGATCTGCATATATATATATATATATATATATATATAATGTACTCAATTATTTGGGCATGTGCCAGGAATACAATAGTCCGGAATGTATCAGAGAATCATTTAAAGCAAGAAAAATAAAGCAAAACATTTCTTTTAATTTGAAGAACTATTGTAAATCTTCACGGAAAGCGCTTTTCATTTGCTTTAATTGAAGAAACAATTGAATATAATTCGGATTTCATTTTAGATTGGATCAAATGTTCTATGTCATATGAAAATGATATGTTACTTGGTACCATACATGATCAAACTCTAGTTAAATAAAAAGTATGATGCCATACTGGATGGAGATGGAGAGTCTATAGTGGAATCTCATTATGTGTGCGATTAAGACAATGGTATATTGTCGAAACTAGCACAATTATATTAATAGGTGTTTACTTTGACCAAATTTGATCATTCTTTTAAGATACATATAGTTTCAAAACTAGAATGAGCAACATTGAGATGGTCCATTCATTCCTAAGGTTTACAGTCTTTTAAAATTTACCGATGCTATAAGCCAATACTAGTTCTAATACTTTAAAAATGGGACTAAAGGAAGCAAGAGATCATAATATAGTCTTCATTATATTAGCTTCAAAATAAATGGAGAAAGATAGAGTGCTTTAGTGGAAATAATGAGTTGATTATGAAGGCCTTGTTACCGTATCAACACTAAATACTAAGTATAAAGAATTCCTTTATTGTTTCGTTTATTCCTTCCCAGAATGTAACTTTCATCAGCCCAGCAAATAAATCAATAGAAACAAAAGAAGTCCGCCAGTGTGAGATACCTAATTTTCTATCCAAGGTTCACTTGACTGATATTTTCTGAGATAAGTAGGTTACTCACTTTCGTAGAACGACGTTATATTAATGTAAGTACTAGTACGTGCCAGTCTCACTCAGTTGATTTCATGAAGTTTAGTACGTTCATTCATCATGGTTGAGCACGAGATTGTAGGTCTTCTGCTGTCATTGGTGAAAACTATCCTTTTCCGTAGATTCACGACCGCACTTGAAAAAATAAGTGATTATGCTAGCTTTGTAGATGAAACATATATTGTATAACTAGTAATTGTTTCGCTCGAACTTTCGTCCCGCAGTGTGAAACCTTTAAAATCATACCCAGTAAAAATCTATACTCATAATTGCTTACATTTAACGTTTATAAAAGTTTCAGAACCATCACATGTACGAGGGCTGTCTAAAAAGCATCCGACCTTTGGCCAGAAAAATAGTTGCGAATACCTGACAGATTTGGGACCCTAATCCCCTTCAAAGTAGGCCTCTTGTGCTTCCACACACTTAGCCCACCGATCCTTCCACTGCTGGAAACACCGCTGGAAGTCTTCTTTTGGAATGTTGTTCAGCTCCGTCGTCGTGTTCCGCATTATGTCTTCTCTACTCTCAAAACGGGATCCCTTCAGAGGCGTCTTCAATTTTGGAAACAACCAGAAGTCACAAGGAGCCAGGTCTGGAGAGTAGGGAGATTGGCGAACGGTTGTAATTCCATGTTTGGCTAAGAACGTGTGGATCAATTGGGATGAATGTGCTGGGGCGTTGTCATAATGGACGTGCCAGTTCTTCGCTGTCCACATGTCTGGTCTTTTGCGCCGGACTGCGTCACGGAGTCGCCTGAGAACATCTTGATAGTACTCCTTTGTCACTGTTTGTTCTTCCGGTGCGTACTCGTGATGCACAATTCCACAGGCATCGAAGAAAACAGTCAGCAACACCTTGATTTTGCTTCGCACCTGCCGCGCTTTCTTCTGCCTTGGAGAATCGGGATGCTTCCATTGAGACGATTGCTGTTTTGTTTCTGGGTCGTACCCGTACACCCATGACTCATCTCCAGTTATCACGGAATTCAGATACCCAGGATCAGTGTTGGTGGTGTCCAGAAGGTCCTGTGCAACGTCAAAACGGGTGTCTTTTTGTTCCTGAGACAACAACTTGGGTACAAATTTAGCAGCCACTCGTTTCATGTTCAAATCGTCACGCAAAATTGCATGTGCAGAATCTTTACTCACTCCAACATCTTCTGTAATCTCCCGCACTGTCAAACGGCGATCTGCCATCACCAAATTTCGCACCCGCTCAACAACAGCTGCATTCCGAGCAGTTTGGGGCCTGCCGCTACGCTGCTCACTCTCGACTGATGTGCGGCCATCTTTGAATCGGTTGAACCATTGTTTAATTTGTGTTACACCCATCGCATCTTCTCCAAACACCTGCTGAATCTTACGAATTGTTTGGCTTTGAGAATCACCCAGCCTTTTACAGAATTTGATGCAGTATCTTTGCTCAATTCGTTCAGTCATCTTGCGAGAAACACTAAATCCGACGAACACTACCAACAGCACCTCACTTCGCGACCACCAGCTCACGACTGGCACACGCGAACGCGGTGAAAAAATTCAAGCATGCGCATTAAGGTTCCTCCTTCCACCGTGCACGGTGGCGCCGCCCGAGAATCACTACTTTGCGTGGAAAAAATTAAGGTCGGATACTTTTTAGACAGGCCTCGTATTTTAACTTGATTTCGTGTTTTGCATTTCTTTTGTTTTAAGCGTGTTTTAATCTTATTCAAATTTTACAGCAATTTTACAGCTATGTCCGTCCGTCCGTCTGCTAACGGGTATCAGAGCAAAAATCAGTGAGAAATAGATACAAGTAAAAGTTTTTTTTTAAAAAAGAAAACGATTCAGCTTCCTAAGATTAGGTTCCGTTTCCTCTATTAACTCTTCACAAACTAAAATGGACAAATCAACAATTTCCGTTTACAAGAATGATCGACACAAAACAAAAAACCGTAATAAGTCACAAGAAGCGTTTTTTTAAAAATCAATTCAGTGTCTCAGAATATATTCAATCTCTACCTTTATCACTCTACTAGGGTTGAAAGAATTAGAAAAGTACTACTAATTCCGGTTTCAAAACTGGTCTTTACAGACCAAAAATTGAAAGAGAGAGCGAGAAATGGCTTTCTGATATAGCTTCAACATTAAAAGAATAAACTTTGCCCAGGAGCGCACCCAGAAATTTTTGTTGGTAGAGGTCCAGTAATACAAACCACTACATATACATAGTATTGATCAGGTATTATTCTGCTCCCAAAAAGACGATAAATAAATTGTAAAATAGATCTGCCTATATTTTCAAAAAAAAAAAAATGATAGAACTAGGTTGCTTTTATAAGAGAGAGAGTACAGATGAAGTGTAAAATCAAATGTTCATGCTACATCAATTATTTCCATGTTAAACAAGTATAGTTTTATTGAAACAGTGTACAAATGTATGTTGAGTTAGGAAGGTTTCGGAGGGGGGGTCCGAACCCAGTTAACTCTCCTGTGAATGCGCCCCTAGCTTCGCCTGGAAGTTTGTTTTCACCTCTACTCAAACAGGAAGTCGTATAAATATATAATTTCCGTTTTCATCACTAGTAGATCTAGTGAAGAAATGGTAATAGGTAGCTGGAAGCAGTTTTTTTTTTTGGTCATATGGATTAAGAATTGCAAGAATGTGTTGCATGACGAGTTTATTGGTCTATTTGATCGAAAGCGGAAAAAAATGAACTATCACTTTTGGTGTCACCTATCTCCATAGAGCATAAGATAAGACTTGGGAACAATTGTTCATTGATATTTATTTAGAATCCCAATAATAGGTTTTATCTCAGCTCCTATTCTTTGATTGAATCCGGAAGTAGTTAATACAACTTCAGGTTTCCACGTTGATACCAATATAGTAATAATTGCACGAAATAACAAGAAAATATTTTTTGGGTATGAATTCAGCATCCAAAGAAGAGGTTCCATAATTGATCTTATCTTTCTATTGCAAATGGAATTTATTATAAATCTATCACTTTCGGCTTCAGTATTGAACACGCATAGTTTTCAAAGCCTTGAAATCTTTCAGTTTAACGTCACACGACTATGCACTTTAGGCTAAGAAAGAGACTGTTATTAAAACAAGTGAATGATGATTGTCGAAACAGTGCAATGGGAAAATGGGAAGAAACGGGAGTGCCCCGAGAAAACCCACGAACACGATGTTAACCACCAGAAAGTTACTTGGCCGAGAATCGAAATAGGGACCTCACGCACCAGACGTAAGCACTCTACAAAAGAACCACCGTGCTCCCTTCGCACAGTTTTGATGCCTATCGTTGTTTCACATTGTGAAATGAAACTAACTTCTACTTCTTTTCGTCACGTAATTCTGAGTATTTCACAAGTAGAAGGTGAGAATATCCTGTAGTGTTTAAAACAGAAACTACTTAATAAATACTCCTAGCATCTAAATACAGATCTGCATCTTACTCGTACTGACTTTTAACTTGCTGCTGAAGAAGCAGAAGAATAAAGAGAAAAAATACGTATATAATATCTGTATGTCTTTTGAAGATTTGCTTTGATAAATGTATATTCTGTATCTTGACATGAACTGTGTGCTTGATCCATTTTCTTATTATTTCTAAATTCTCTTTCTTTCATAACTTTTCTCTCCCAACATATTTAGAAAATCTCTCATTAAAAGAGAACACAAGATTCTTTTCTCTCACACTTGGAAGTATTATTTTGGAAGTTTTTATGTTCATTATAAAATCTGAAGAGTGTAGAATATAAAATGTCGTAGAAAGTGCTTTTGTATACTAGGTTTTGCATATTCATTAAAATATTCCTTTTTGTAACTTTGGTTGCAGCATATCATATCAATTATTCAGTACTGAATTCTCAGATCAATTTAAATTGGGTTGGTTTTATGTATCCGTAACTCTTATTCTCTATATCAGGAAGATAAGATTCGAAATAGAAGAATAAGGGAAGTGTTAATTTATTAAATTTTAATATTTTATCAGCTCAAGTAAAGAAATGAATCCTCCTGTTTTACATTCCCGATAGTGCCGGCTAGGCTAAAGGAGACGATGATGAAGACACATGAAGGTAACGGTGGAATGAAGGAAGTGGGAGGAAACGGTAGAACCCCGAGAAAACCCACGAGCACGTTGTTTGTCCACAACAAGCTCACTTGGAGCGAGATGGGATCGAATAAAGGATCCCATGCACCAGAGATGAATGCTCTACCACTGAGCCACAGGGGTCCCTTAGCTCAAATAAAGAAACATAATCAAACTTTGATGTGCTCTTATGTAGTGGACTCTCTAGCCCAGATTCGAAAATGAAATGAAATCTTTAAGTTTTACGTCCCACGGTTATGCCGATTAGGCTAAAGGAGACGGTGATGATGAGAGATGAGTGAAATGGTGGAATGAAGAAAGTGGGAGGAAACGGGAGAACCCCGAGGAAACCCATTAGTACGGTGTTTGTCCACCACAAAGTCCACGCGGCGCAAATTGGGACGAACCAGGGACCCCAAGCACCGGAGGTGAACGCTCTACCACTGAGCCACCGCACCCCCGCTCAGATTCGATTCTTGAGTTTCTTCGTGTCTATATGAAATAAGATGAAATTTCAAATTTTGCGTCCTACGCTTATGCACTTTAGGCTAAAGAAGATGAATAATTAATAAAAGAAAATGACAATGAAATAATTGGTGCAATGGTCATGTTGAGGAAATAAGAGAACTCGAAAAAACAAAGGACAGGATTCTTCAGGACAAACTAACATGGCTTCAGATCGAACCAGGGCTCTGTCGCACCATAGGAAAACGCTCTACCCTTGAAGCACAGTGTTCTTTCGTGACTGTATGATTGGCATTTGCGCCGGAGTTAGATTCCAAATTTTTGGGCAGCACTTATAATTGGGATCCTACATTAAGTGTTACGTACACGCATAATAATAACCTCTGTGATGAAAAGACGCGTTAAACTCTAAACTAATCAACCGGCTTTGAATTCCAGTAGGGTAGTGAGATTTTTAAATGTTTCTGTTTATTCGTAGAAGTGAGGAACTACAGTATAATTTTGAATCCGGAACATCGAAACGCGTTCAAATTTTGATGCTCTTCCACCTGGAATCGAACTCGAGACCACATGCACCAAAAAGCCTCTCTTGCAAGCCATTAGACCGGCATATGCGGCGTAGGATTTTTTGGTGCTGACCTGTGAGATGATTGGAAGCCCATAACACTGCTGGAGAGTCGCATTTAGTCATTATTTTGTTTTCAGAAATGCAAATGTTTTGTCGAAAGAAGTATTTCCGTCATTGTGTTACTTTGGCTGCTCCTGTATTATGTTTTTTCTTTTCATGGAAACTTCTAGATGGTTTTGTCTCCTCGGGAGAAAGATTTGCATTATATTCTTCTGATAAAATTTCGTAATCAATTTGTAATCAATTTTTAATTTTTAGAAGGTGTTAAAATCATTGAAGTCTGCTAATTCTTCAATACATTTCAAATGCCTTTTAACCGACTTGAAGAAAGGAGGAGATTCTCAGTTCTACTGTTTATGTATCGTATATTCTCTTTTTATTAAAAATTTTAAAATCCACCACCGGGGAAAGTATGTTATTTCAAACAAAACCGAAATCATCAAAATCGATGCACATATGTTCATGCATAACTTCTACATAGTTGCATCAATTACGATGATTTCTTTTCATTTGAAAGAACAAACATTCCTGGCAGTTTCATACTAATTTTGCGAGGCTGTAATGATAATCTTTGGGGCTAGGTCATGAAATACATTAATGGGTATTGTGTGAAAACCGTAAATATCCGACCGTAATATGCATATGTTTACGCATAACTTCTACATAGGTGCACTAATTTTGATGATTCTTTTCTTCTTTTGAAAGAGTATTCTCTCCTTGTAATCGCACTTAAATTTCATAAGGATCTAACAATAGTCATTAGAAATAGATCATGAAACTCCTTAGTGGCTGACAATGTTCACCATTAATTTTATGTATGATCACTCATAACTTCGAGAAAGGTGCACCAATTTTGATGATTTGAAATAGTTTGAAATAGTATTCTTTGCTTGTGTTCTCATATAAACTTCATAAGGAACTAATAATAATCGCCAGAGCTAGACTATATGAAACTCTTCAACTGTTGAGTGTTAGTATCGTAATTAACCTATGTCATTGTGTGTATGTTCACGCATAATTTCAACACATAAGTGCACCGATATTAATTATTCTTGTTTAGTTTCAAAGAGTACACTTGTTTTAACAAATGTTATCAGGATTTGATAAAAGTCTTTTGAGTTAGACCATGAAACTCTTCAACAGATGATAGTGTTAATATTGTGTTTATATTTACGTATAATTCCGTAAATCGTACACCGATTAATATATATGCATTCTTAGCTTGACTCACATTATAGGAAGCTAGTGCCTTACTTTTGTTTTTTGTATTTAACATAACTACTGGGATAACGAGAAAGTGGAAAAATTAAACAAATTCAAAGCAAAATTAATCTACTTCACAAACCCACTAAAAACCAGAAAACGAAATATGTTTAACATACGTCAAGAAAAGCATTAAAAAGAAGAAAATAAAAGCGCTATAAAACAGAAAATAATAAAGTGCTTAAATGCAGAAAATATTGCAGTATTTTGCAATATTGTAGTATTGTGCAATATTGTGCAGTGTTCTGCACTACTGCGTAATACTGTGAAATTACTGTAAAGCTATTACCACCACATTATTAATGGCCTGTTTAAATTACTATTAAACTCGAGTCATCGAAGTCTTTGCTAAATTTCATTTAATTTATTACCTTAACTTCAAAAATCTTTTATTCTTCCAGACAAGTACTTATAAAATTATTATATTCATTTCACCATTCTGTGGGAAAAACTAATAAACGATAAACTAATATCCTTTGGCAATCACTCCAAATTTCTTTGGATTCCACGAGTCTTCCTGGTTTTATGATCAAAAAAGACATTGTCCTCTCCTAACAAAACTGCGTGCAAAAACTTCTCGTGGTGAATTGTAAATGTAGACTATGAGTGAAGTGCACCATCACAGCAACCACTATTGGAGGTGAGGATCAGGGCGGTAGTTGGGCGGATCAGGGCCTGCAAAAGTTTACCATAAAAGCATCCCATAAAACGAAGCCTAGATCACCATCCAGACACCATTAAGTTGAGCTACGATTTATCCTTTCGTCACCTCTGTCAGATTTGAGATATGAAATACAATTGTCAAGTTTTACATTGGTTCTGTTGCATTTATGACAGGAAATTATACAGCAACTTTGGAGAATCATCTCACCAGTTAAAACAACTTCACCATCGTCGGGAAGAAAGGATCATTAAAGCATGTGCTCAATTCCTATCCTAGAAGTCAAATCCCCTCTCTTCTCTTCCCTCTTTTATCTTCCACCTAATCCAGCCTTTACTTCATGATTTGGAATTGCAGAGTTTCATTTATGCATTAAAGCATGATCTTACTAGGGAAGGTCGAGAGGTGTAACTTTGACTTCATATCGATTCCATGCTCAATCGACTCATTTTTACATATGAAACAATTACGTAAACGGAGGAATCCTCGATCGCAAGCGTGTTTGAATTATGAGCGTTAAAAGTTCAAAATTCAACAGATTTTGCAAAAAGTTTGAAGTAAATATTTCTTGAAATACATGCTTCACTTTTGGTATTGGGGAGGTTTCCGTGGGTGCCCAGCACCGTGGTGAGGTCAAAACGTACGCATTCTGCATGATAAGAGCACTTACTAGAGAGGAGAGGAAGAGTAATAGCGTCTTACAACTTGCAAATTGCCTTCTGTTTGGCACACCGGGTCGATAGGCTGGTAAAATGTATTTTCCACCCCCTATTCGACTGTATTGTCATTCAAATGTTACTTACCTGTGTGGCTGTATTCAAATTAACAATGGCATTTGTCTCCGAAAAGTTTGGCTGCGGAATTAACGTGAACAGGACTTCGAACCCAGTCGGCCTGTACTTATGGATTGTAGAAGACGGTATTTCAATATCTCATCGCTAGCATTTTTTAAAAAATTTTGAACAGATTTTGATGGTGATTGTTAGAAAATAGTAGCCTAAGTTCAGGGAATATTTTACGATATTCGGCGATAAATGTGGCCAAAAAACAAACAATTGACTAGCGTCGACGTATGCAAACATCGGTTTCTCCAGAATAAAAGCTACCTTGTTCATAGCTCTGAGCGCATATTCCCGCAAATCATTTTAAAAATTTCTAGGCCTATTTTGCCGCTAAATATCTTCAAATGTTCCCTGGAGTTTGACCAATATGTTTCTATAATCGGCATTTCAATTCGATAAAAAAAAAAAAAAAAAAAAAAAAACATGACAACTGAAGATGTATTGAAACACTGTCTACAGCAATGTATAAGCATAGGCCGAAAGGGTTTGGAGTACCGCTCAGGATAGTTCTGCGACCGGCCGCTCTGACGCAGCGCGATCTGTTTGAACCGCCAATTTCGCGGACTGACTGCAAATGAAATATTTGGTGGTGTAAATTGATATTCGTATTCATTGTCAGTGACAGCCTGTGGTGGATAATTTATTTGATTTAACTTCATTTTAACAATAAACTGAATTTTGTTTTCCTCACATGATACTATGTTGTAGTGCGCAAAGTGCAAAACTTTTGCTAGATAGTCGATCCGGGAAAAACTACACATTAGTAACAGAGCTATTGGTCTCACTTCTACCCATAGATTGGGGAGAATATCACAATCACAGAATTAATTATGACTAACACGACGTTCTTAATTGAATTTCGCATGTCTGGCAAAGCGTTTCGGAAACAAATGCCATGTTGAATTTGAAGGTTGCCACACAGGAAACGATATTTCAAAGACAATACAGTCGAATAGGAGTATGAAATACATTTCATTAGCTTATCGACTTGGTGTGCCAAATAGGAGGCAATATGCAAGTTTTAAGACGCTATTACCCTTCATCCTATCCCTAATAAGTGCCCATATCTTCCAAACCGAGAATATTTTGACTTCATCACTGTATTGGGCATCCAAAGAAGCCCTCCAGCACCAAAAATGAAGCATCTATATCAAGAAATGGTTACTTCAAACTTTCTGCAAAATCTGTTGAATTTTGAAATTTAACGCTCATAATTCAAATACACTTGTGATTAAGGATTTCTCCGTTTGCGTAATTCTTCCATATGCCAAAACGAAACGATTGAGCATAGTATCGACATGAAGTCAGATTAACACCTCGCGACCTTCCCTAGTTAGTTGTGTGTGAATTGTCAGTTCTTATATCCATTCACATCCCTTTATTTGAGTAATTTATAGCATTTTGCGAGTAACTTATAAGACAATTTTAAAGCTAATTGAACTGACATACGACACTGGCACATTATTATCTGTAAAAAAAATAAGTCTATGTCAAATCAAAGAAATTAATACTTAACATAAAATTAGTTTCGATAAAAATTTTATGAGACATTAATTTATTTAATGGGTACAAACTTCCAGTTTTTATCCATAATAGTATTGAATTTTTTCTCCATTTAAGGGCTTTATTACTATTTTCTGTTTTTTAAAGCGCTTTTATAATTTTTTACTTTCTTGACACTTTTGTTAAAGTCTCTTAATATTGCTTAAAAAAAGAATTTATATACCGATGTGTCTCATTAAGAAAAATCTATTCCATAACAATAGCGTTTGTGTACTAAGAAATTAGGAATGTTAGGTGAAATCAACTTAGAACCCCAAAAGTTATCTCGCTCTCTTCCTGTCTTAATGTTCTGGCTACAGGCTTGCTATCAGCACTTTATATATTACTAGCAGAATACCAGTTCTTCGCACAAGGAAAATAGTTTCATTTTGTACGTAGGCCTAATAGGCACTAAAACTATCACCAATCAACTTAAGGATCCCAAAACTATGATTTCGACGTTAATATAGCTCATTTTCGATCTTTTTGATCCGTTTTATGTATTTTCCTCTCCCCCCCGGTTGCGAGACTGAATTTGGATGTAAACGAGATCGGAAGTATCACTGTTCATCTCAGCGACCCCGAAAAATATGGATTCAACACTAATATTGGTCATTTTCGATCATCTTTGTATATAAATATATCTCCCCCTCCCTCAAGTTGCAACTTCAAAGCGAAATAAAAACCATTCCAGGTCCAAACCTCATCAATGTTGAAAATTTGATCGAAATCAGTCGGGTGGTTCAAGAGTTATTACAAACATACTTACTTTCATTTTCATATATTTAGATAGGTACTCAGTAATAATAAAAGAGAATGAAGAAGTAATTTTGGTATTTGACATAAGAATGACATTTTTTATCAATTCGCTGATAACGTAGTAAGTATAAGCTAACAAATGAAATAATATGGAACTACCTACATAGAAATTTGTTTTTATAAAAATATAAATGAATATATAAATTCCCAAAAAGTACATTAAAAATGTAACATTTCGCTATTTTGCCTTAAATGTGAGTTTCGAAACGAGAATTCTTGAAAAAGAAAAAAATATATATACATTTGTTTCTGGTTAAAAAATGAATTACGAATCCAATATATAAACTCCAATTTGCTTAAACGAAACTGTATGTTTGTTTCCGTACACCCACACATAGAGAGAACGCATATTCATGAATATATGAGGAAAATAATTCATATTGGTGTTCTGGATTTCCAGTTACCCTCCAGGGAAGAGAAATCATATTATAATGGAAGAAGGAAGCGAGAACACATAACTGGAATGATTTACAGTAACACAATTTCCTAGAATAAGTGTATGGACATTTCGTTTCGCATACATACGTGGGAGATAAGAGAGGTGAATTATGGGAGTGGTACTGGATTTGTTGATAAGAGATTTTTTTTCTTTCCATTTGTTTTTCGCGCAGTTCCACTGAAGAAAGGCAAGAAGAGCGGTTTACCAAAGTTAGTGAGATTATATAATTCTTGTTTGAAAAAGCGGATACTCCCGCTTAGAATCTGGTTCTTGTTTGAATTAACAGCTAAAGGCCAACTAGAACAGAAGGTTCATGCTTTCCAAACGATATCACTGTTTCTATGTATATAATACAAGTGATTATATATATATGTTATACTTTAAGAGTATCAGTCGAGCTATACTTTTGAGTTTCGATAAAAGATAAGTACATTTAGAAAAATCAATTGTTAAGGCTTAATAACTAACCTGGAAGGTTACCTAAAAGTTCAGTTTATAATATTTTGAAAATGAATATCCAAATAGTTCTATTGTACACGAAACCCAACCCAACCATTCTTTTAAACATATACTAAATAGAGTTTTTGATTTAGAATAAACTTAAAATTATGATCATACCAAAATAACCATAGAGCCTTTTCATATGATTCCCTAGACGAGAGAGTTTCGAACTTATTTCCTCATTCAAACATTCTAAGTTTTTCTTCTGAATACCACCAAGTTAGTACAGTGAAGTCAGACGTGCTACTTAAGCTTGGGATAAATATTAAATTTTAACTAAAATTGAAGAAAGTAAATATTTTTGGTTAATTACGTAAAAAAAAAAGTATTCAAGCACATTACAAGTACAATTTACGCGAGATCAAGAATAAAATGACCACAATTGAAGTATGTTGCTAATAAGAAAGACATTTAAACATACTAAAAAGCTTCAAAAGAGTCAAAGTATGCAGGCACACTTATACACAGAGTGCAATGGTATTAACCTGTTTGTACTTAATTGTAAAGAATTACATTTACTTATGTGAAAAATGAAATGAAATCGTTGAGTTTTACGTCCCACGGTTATGCCGGTTAGGCTAAAGGAGACGGTGATGATGAGTAATGAATGAAATTGTGGAATGAAGAAAGTGGGAGGAAACGGGAGAACCCCGAGAAAACCCACGCACATGGTGTATTTACTTATGTGAATAGGTTGATGCTCACGGTCCTAATCGATACTCGAACCAATGGGATGGTTGAGCCTGCTGTTATGCAATTAGGCTTCTAATATCAGGAAAAGTTTGTGAAAGTTTCATTTTCAAATCAGATTCAACTTCAACTTTGTTTCTATATTTAATTCTGTATATATATATAGAAGAAGAGAAAGCACTTTTACAAGTTAGTTAGTTGTAAATGGGAAAATAAATCTCACAGCTTTCTCAGCCATTCCTGGGTAATTCGTTTTCATTTCTTTTTTCATTCTAGATTCAGATTCATTCTAGAAAAATTATATTCTAGTCCTGGATCACATGGCAATTCAGTTAGCCTTGTGCACCAACGAAGTTTAAACGAGCGTTCACTCAAACGCATTCAACATTAAACTTTCAAGTTTAAACGTGGGTTCACGACTTCTGTTGCATCATTGAAAATCGAAGTTAAGTACATCTCGTTTAAGTAAACTTCGGTCAATTTGTAAAATCGACTCTAATTGGTTGTCGTCTTTTGTCTCTAATCTTCGTTTAACAAAGTAACAAATCAAGAAAGCAAACCGCGTGCCAGTCGTTTTAACTTTCGAGATTGTATGAATAGATTTGTGAGTAGTCTAATTTCAGTGATCGTAATTGTGATGGAAAAAACAATGAAACCACGAGTAAAAAAGTTTTTCCGAACACGAGAAATGTATTGTAATTTCATTAGTGGAAGAATACAAAGACGTTATTGAATGTAAACAGACTGACTTGGATGTACGAAGTTTAAACTCCCAAATTTGGCCGTTCAAGCTAAAGCCAAGTTTATCTACCATTTGACCAAGACTTCATCTTCAACGTTGTTGGTGCAGCAGACATTTTCATCGAGCTTCGTTATGACCCTCGTTCAACAGTTGAACTTCATTGGTGCACACGGCCGGTTCTTTTTCTTTTTCCCGATAAAGTTTGAGGCAGTGTTTCTGTCACTTATCGGAAAGTTTTTCTTCAAAATCCAAAGTTTTGAGTTAATATCTTCTGTAAAATAGTTTATAAACTCGTCTATTTAGTTTTGTGTTGGCAATCCTTCAAACTCTGAGCAACTTTATCAGGATTGAGCTGAATGTTGTTTTCCTGAATAAAACTATCAAGAAGAGGAAGCATTGGCATTTAGTTCTTGGAGATATCTATCATTAAAAGTTCAGTTTTTCAATGATTTAAGTGATTTGATTTTATCATGCACTGAAAGCAGAGTAATGTTCATCAATTGAAAGCTCTTGTTTAATTCATTAAGTATATTGAATATATCGACAAGATGGGCCAGTCTGCAAAGCCAACAAGGCGGACTAACACGTTAAGAACCTTTCAAATTAAACTCAGAGTCACATAAAAGGACATGAACATTGTTTCGTAATTCAAAAATCTTAGTTAGAACATATACACGTGACAGATAGTGGATCTCTGTATGGAACAGCAAATGTTCATATTCAGCTCACATTCCATGACAGAACAGAAAATTATCTCGAATTTGATTCGATAAAGTTTACAATATTAATATCCTGTGACAATACTTTAAACCTACAGGACACTTTTCTTAACAACCAAAGCTTCTCGGTAAAGGCAGTAATGAAGTGAAGTGAAGCGTGAACTGTTCTTCTTAGATTGAAAAACCAAGCCGTTATTTTGGTCAATCATTGCACTCAGTACATAATCCTATACGTTTCTTCCACTGAAGCCAAGTTTGGTTCACAAACACATTCATTTTTTTAAAAAAAATCTCTGAAGTTATTCTTGGTTTTAAAATCTGTTCAGTTTTATCTCTAAACTGAGATAAACAACAATACTTGTATCCTTCTGCTGTTCAAAAATATGAATGGCTAGTAATGCATCACTCTCACTCTCACACAGTAAGGAGTAATTTATATACGTGGATTTTAACAATCTTTTTCATGTGTAGTACACGTGTAGTAGAAAACAAAAATCGAAAAGTTAAAAGAAAAAGAAAAAGGAAGCTTCTCTGAAATTTGTTAGTTGCATAATAATAATTGTTATTATTTTGAAAGGAGAAGGTCTTCCATAATTTTGTTATCGATTATTATTTATTAGTAGTTGATTGATTGTTTTAAATATTTGTAGTAGATCTATTTGGAAATACAATCGGTGCTGAAATCTCGATGGGTATAATTGAAATTATCGCAAATGAGCTTGTACAAATCGATACAACGTGCATTGTTTGTATGTTTGTCTGTCTGTATTCAGCAAATAATTTTGTAAAATGTACCCAATTAAAATGCAACTTTTGGTAGACTTAGAAAACAAATTTATAGCTTGAGTTTGTATTGATTAATGCCAGTAGTACGGAAGTATTAATGGTTACATTTACCTCTAACAAGGTACACTCGTAAAGTGTTCCCTCAGGATTCGTATAAAATTGATTTAAATGCATAGTTCTCCACGTCCCAATGTGTATTGTACTAATTTTTGTGGTCCATACTGGTAATTTCAATATTTATGAGCTTCGATATGTCCGGAATTAATTATAAATTACTATAACGCTCGGACACATAATTACTTTCAGTTTCTTTAGATGTAACCTAACATGAATGTGGGTATATTCCGAACAGCTCCTTTCAAACATGTTACCACTCCGACCGTCATATTGGATTCAACTTTCGTATTTTTAAAAATGGAAATAGGTGCAAGTGATAACATAAAATTCAAGTACAATTTTCTTGGAAATTCACTGGTATAGTGAGTTTTACCGTATTTTGTACCGTTTACAAGATAATGCATTTAAGTGCCAGGCACTTCACGAACCTTGTAAGATTAAAATTTGCATTAATATGATAACATTGACATTTGCATTAATATCACAACATTATTTTCTACAATAATTTTCACAAAAAACTATTTACTTTTGATCAAGTAAGGTGTTTTCTTTCAGGATTTCCAACAATGCGCACTGCTCGGTCATAAGGATTACCTTCGCCATGTCATCATCAGAACGGAACTCTTACTGTATTACCTTTCATCTTACATATTAATAGTATAAATACTGTATGTACCCTTCAATATTAATTTTCCATTGCTTAATATGTTAGGGTGTCCTGGAGTTATTCTTTTCTAATGTAATTATCATTTTCCTCGTGCTACTAAAACAAGGAAAGGGATGTACGGTGTAGTGTTTAAAATGTAGGAAGTATTGTTTCTACTTTGTTTCTTCACTTCAAGTGTTGAGTATATTTATAACTATTAATCAGGCAAAAAAGTGTCGATGGGGGCACGACGGCTCAATGGAAGAGCGTTCACCTGTGGTGCATAGGGTCCCTAGATCAATCTACCACCATCAAGTGAACTTTCTGGTGCACAAACACCGTGTTTGTGGGTTTTCTCGGAGTTCTCCCGTTTCCTCGCACTTTGTCCATTCCACCATTGCATTCACTTCTGATCATCACTGTCTCCTTTCGCATACAATGAGAAAAATCCGTTCTGCGGACAGCGGTATATTGTATAAATATACGGATCCTCTTGCGTACTACAGAAATCAGTACGGATCATACGTTATCCGTATGCTACATAGGATCTGTCCTTACCTCATGCCGTTGCAGGATGTCTGATATCTAACAGTCTTCCTTATATTACATACATGTATGTATGTTACCTTGTGAGATCCTGACCGCCTATATTGTTTCATATGGAAAGTACGTACAGATTCAACACTTATACAGAAAGTATTATAAAACGTGCGTTTTCAGTTATACGTTTGCTGTACATTGTCCAAAAACTACAGGATTTTCAAATGTAACATACGATTTTACGTACGCCACATACAATTTTTTCTCAGTGTAGCCGGCACAAGCGTGGGACGTAAAACTTAAGAGGCCCCATCACGGCAAAGTTAAAATACCGCTAATTTTACAGTAATTATGTGATATCTTCAAATAGATAAAAGATAATCGAAAAGTGGAACAAGGGCTCCCTAGACATTATTATTTTACATGAGATACCATTATCATGACTCATGTATCTATCTGCTTTCGATTTCCAGCCATTTAGAAAATCAGCTTTTAGTTTCGCGTTTTTAAATGGCTGCAAACGGAAAGCTACTAGGTGACTCGTGAGAACGGTATCTCCTGCAAAATAATATTATTTAGCGCGCTCTCTTTCCATATTTCGATTATATTTTATCAATTTGAAGATATCACACAATTACTGTAAGTATTTTAATTTCGCAGTGATAAGTCCTCTTAAAGATTTAATTTCATTTCAAAAAGGTGTCAATATTTGTAGATGACCGCCTTAGCAACAAATTTGCAATATGGGAAAGTGTTTCATTCTTCCAAAATTTAGTGAAAATTGTTCAACAATAGTTCACTCATTTTTTACCTGTTTTATTCAACATGGTACTAGTTGTATACCACAATTATCCACTTGTGCGCTGCTCAGTTTGGAATCAGAGGAGCAAACTTAGGTACTTAATAATGGATTACGATACTAAATTGTGTTGGATATATTCTATATTCTACATATATTAGTACAGTACGCCCTGATCAAAGCGCTAAATACATTAAAAACACATACATAAATGTTTCAAACATATTCAGTGTTTTGGTCAAAATGATTAATAAATTTACTTTATTAATATACTGGCAGAAATGACCGTTCTTCACAAGAAGAGAATGATTCTGTAAAATATTTTAAAGTAAAAAAATGAGTGAAATCAGTAAATAATAAATAACAAAACAATACCTTCGGCGTTGTTCCAGTCAATTCCCAGCCCAGGTGATATGGAGTTTCTTTCCTAAAATCGGCTTAAATATCATGAGGACTGTCACCAATGAGCTTAGGGAGCACGAAGATTTGACAGTAATATCTGTCGTTTTCGATTATTTTTACTGTACCACTTTCTCCTTAAATTCAGGTGTCTTTAAAGGAATGTCCTCACAATCATTCCATCGCCGAGGTATTTATCTGTTGCTTTTATGTAAGTCTGTATAGCAAATAAGTAATTTTGGTTGTAAATAGTCAAGACGCTCTCACAACAAACGAGCCAGAAATGTGCATAACTTTTGATCCCACGAATCCTCCCTCAAACCGAAAATCGAGAAACTGGCTTCGTGGACGGTTAGATCCGGTGAAGATTTGTCTGAGTAGAAACTTTGCTGGATATATGTGACTCCTCTGTATGCGAAAATTTGATGACACACACGAACATTATTTTATACGTATAACCATAGTTTGTATACATATTGAATAGTACTTGAATTGTAAATAGATAAGAACAATGCAGTTTCTAAAAGGCTATTTTAATCAAGCATCATTATCTCACTTCACTAAATCTTGTCTGGCGGGTAAAGGCTTTTACCTTAATTAACGGCTTCCATCAAATATTATCATCAGGAGATTAAAGAACCACAGAACAACTTCATCCCTAGATTACCTGGGAGTAATTTACTTGGTAAGGCTTTGTAGGTGTAATTGCCAAGGGTGTAACGTTTGTTTTTTCTATCTCAGATAGACATTATTTCATTTTCCTTATATTTACGTGAGTTCATCAGAGTAGCAATTCTAAATTGCGTAAAACAAGTGGAAGAAAGGTGTACTATCAAATGTCTCCTCTAATTATACTGACCAACACTCTTGGAAGCGGAAGAGTAATATTTATCTTGTTAAGATGACTGTGACAATTGTTCTTCGCTTATGAAGCCATAAAGGGTAATTATTATCATGAGTGTTTTGTCCTAAGTAGGAGGTCACTTACAGCAAATCGTGAGTTTGCGTACATTATTCTTTCCACGCCATCTGTTGGTCATACCAGAATAATTGTGTACTCCAGTATCGTTTGCTAATTTTACTCACCTTCCCGAATCACCTCCTGAGTGGTAAGCAAGATATACAATATTATTCTTAACATTTAACGAAAGAAGTCCAAAGATGAAATATTCTATGTGGTAATTGATATATATTCTTCGGCGGAACAAAATGATATGGATAATGACAGAGATGAACTAGCTACTCGTTGGCTCCGGTGTCTGCATATTGTATATTGTAGTGGCTCCGAATTCTCCATCCGCCCCTCCTACAACTTCCCACTGTTTTCCCTCAATAAAAGCATACTATTATCTTACACTATTGTCTATTATCTTGTTAGATAAAGCACACTATTCTTTAGTAGCCACACCGTACATTATACTATAAAGATTATAATATAAAATCAGGGTACATGTTATGTAACAATTAAAAATACAAAAGTGTTCTTAGATCTCTTTCTGTTGAAGAGCTCCTTCGTGGCTAGGCGGTTAGCATGTGCACTTTTGGCGTGAGAGATCCGGGTTCGATTCCCGGCGGCAGCTCATGTGGTACGAATTCTGCGTTAATCAGTACGTTCTGTCTCATATAGCCCCGCTGCTAACAAACGTAAATATAAATCAGTGTTCTGACTGCTAACAGACACCGGACATCCGAATCAAACTTAGTCCATTCGAAAAAACATAACAAAGATATGTTCATGCACAAAAAATTAGGTGTCATGGACAACAGATTAAGTCCCTGGGGCCCATTAACCCAGTTAATATAAAGAAAATCGTAGACTCGCAGTGAAATAGCTATTACATCAATACTGTTCATTGGAAAGTCATGGTTTATATTTCATTCACTTCGGGATGAAACAAGCGTTCCAGTGGTGCTATATATTGGGGCTTATAACATACTTGAACAAGAAAAATGGGGGGAATGTGGGGAAAATTCCCTCCAGAAATCCTTTCATCAACTTTGGACTCCTCTGGAGTGGTCCTGGGTAAAAGCAGACAATCCAAATGTATCTCGGAAAATACTATAGAGGATAACAAATGTGTGTACCAAGTTTTGTATAGATAGTTGGAATAGATATGAGGGAAAAGCTTGTAAATCAATACACGCTTTTTTCTTATATCTGTTCCATCTATCAATACAAAACTTGGTACACACATTTCTTATCCCCTATAGAATTTTGTAGGTAAATGGTGGAAAAAGTACAATTTATGCAACATATATTGCGTACAAGGGCGTTTGATTTGCGCTATATGTATGCCATGTGGCGAGAAACAGATAACTCCAACCAATCAGAATCGTGTATTTAGCTCCTATGGCTAAAGTCGAGCGTGATTAAAATATATTTGTTAGCTAGAGAAAAAAGTGACCCTATTAGTTATTATCCAGATGGTGAATTTAGTAGTACGAGTGTTACTGTTGAACAATGTTTGTCTCGTAACTCCAACAGCTTGAAGCAAATGTAGCAGAAAAAGATGCTGGTGGTAGCAGAGAGAGAGAGAGCGATCTGTTAAACAGCGTTGCCAAGCACAAGGAGTACCCGCTAACTTACATTTTGTACTAGAATAAGGAGGACACTACAACTAAATTGGCAACACATGTGAATCCAGCCCATGTAAACGTGGAACCTTATTTTAATACTGTCTAAAGTATTTAGCGAGGAATTTACAGTATATATCTTTGAAATATAAATAAACGTAGCGTACGATAATATAACATTTTATTTCCTTGTTGCTTCCAATATAATTAACCATAGAGTTACTAAGCCTGTATCTACTACGTTGAGTACCAGGAGAGGTCAAATTTGTCCGCATTGTTTTTTCAAATAATTGTTACACTAAATCTATTGAATTTGAGTTAATATTTTTATCTATACTAGTAACAGAAACCTTTGTAGTAGTTCTACTGTACGTTTATCATAAATGCTTACATATAGGACATTGGTTACATTATTGAAGCACAGGCATACGTTTTGCTACAATCTAAACTTCAGTTTTGTTCTGGTTGTGTAAGTATGTATTTACGTTCACTTTTAGAATGAAGTTTATCACGCTCTTGTAAGCTCCAGTCTTTAAATAAGAGAAATAAATAGCACTAAAGAAACAATGTAGATTTTGGAATATGACATTTAAGTTAAATTAAAGATGAGTTTCACCTCGTATCAATGGGGATCAAATCTGCCAGCAGCAATTGAATTCCAACAAAGTTGAGGCCATAATCTGTCCGTTAGTTGAAAACAGGTGTCATCAAACTAAATTAGAGGTGGTAAATCCACATGTAACGTCCGTTTTTTCCTAACACGTACTTTATATAGTCACATGACATTTTATTACACAGACATGGGATACACATTTTACGCATACAAACGAAAGTCCATACAAGTTTCTACGGAAGTGACAATGATGATCTTTTTCTTATGTATCTATCTGAAGAAATCTCTCTGATGATAAATCAGCAATATTATGCAAGCATACTGATGTTCCATCGTCTACTGAACGGCTTTTAAATGTTGTAATGTCCTGCTGGAACCATTCCCCATGTTCGTCATTAACAGCTCCTAAATTTTATGGAAACAAATCCAAGTATGAATTAAAAAAATGTTATTTCAGGAACATGTGGCATCTCTTGGTTTGGAAGCAGTACACCATATCATTAACAATAGTTTTATAATTTGATGCTTTAGTATTGTCAAGCAAATTAGAACGCACTTACTGCATGTTTGCTATGCTGCCTTTTCTATGTCCGATAGTGTACGTTGAAACTCACTATCCTGCATAACGGTTCTTATTTGTAAGCCTATGAACACACCTTCATTTATCTTTGCGTCACTTGGGCTTGGGGAAAGCAACAAAATTTAGTATACTCTTGATGCATGCCTCTAAGGATTCCAACAAGTTTAAGGTCTCCACATATTTGCCACTTATATGTATTATATTGAATATACTGGAATGTATTGGCTCACATGTTTCCTTTGTATGAATAGCATATTCCACTGGGACGTATGGATAAGCATAACTAATATTGACCAGTATTGCCTTCAGATTTATCTTACACGATTCAATGAACAATTCTCATTCCGCGGGATTGTGTTCATAGCCAAACTCCTTAAATAAACCATAACATTGTTACAAACACAATTGCTCAGTCTCCGAAAAGTAAGATAAAGAGTTACTTTGTCACATTTGAAAGTTACTAATTGACTGACATTTACTAGTTTTGACATTTGTTATTTGTTAGTTTTGACATTTTTCTCCAATAAGTGGAAAGCTTAAGATTTTCGCTTTTGTTTTCGATAGATTTAAGTCCCGTACCAGATCATCTAACTCTTCTTGTGTGATGAGATGTGGTGTACATGAGAGAGATGGGGGCTCAAAATCTACGTCCTCGTTGACTGAACTTCCTTCTTCTACATCAAATGTATAATTTTCGGGAACTTTCGGCACAAGCAGCTCTTCACTATGGGGCACTGGAAGCCTTGCTGGCTACAAATTAGGATATTGCATGTGATGTTTTCGTTTAGAAAGAAGCCCTTTACATCTGTCAAACAAAAGCAACAGTCACACCTGGTCTCTGGGCTTCCTCGAAACCATTAGTACGGAAATTTTTACCCCATTTTGCTTTCCTTGCATCCAGTTTCGCAAGTTCCTGAAACAAGAACTGCAACAGATATGTAGTACCCATCGTTTATCTTGATCTACTCGGCATCCAACATACATTTCATATGCTTTTCTGACAACAGGGTAAGGCTACTTCTTTGACTCTTCAACCTCATTTCACCGCATGTATAACAAAATAAATCAGGGTTATTCTTACACTGAATGGACATTCTGATATACTGAACAGTTTCCTTTTTATACACACCTCACTGGCAGAAACTCAACACAAACGTTAAAACTTTATGAACGCCTGCAGTTGCAAAGCACGTGTTCCATAGCACAAAACAGATGACAGCACTTGTTGTCAGTGGTGCCAGTATGATGATTGTTATGTAAAAAAAAAAAAAAAATATATATATCACTACATGACGCAGATCAACATTTCTCTCTATAATAAGGTTGAAGTGATAGAGATATCACTCTTATCAAGTGCTGGAGAGAAACTTTTCTAATTGTTTCTTACGTAATACACGTAATGTATAAATAGTGTATTTTTCTGGAAAATTATACATGATACGAAGAAACTTATCACAGATCCATATTTTGCTTGCAAAAGTACATTAGAAAAACATATTTTAAGCAAAGGACAAATTTCGTGTTGTACAGTGTTTTTAATAGAAATAAAACAGACGATATTTTATAAGTAATATAAAACTACACTTAAATGAATAATGTAAAAAAACCACGAGCTCTTAGCAAACACTTTATTCTACAAGAAAATTGAATATTTGAACGAGCGGGTAAAATTAACTTCTCCCACCAATATTATATTATTAGGGTTAACTACGTAGACTGAAGAGTACAGAAACCAATATTACGGTAAATGTTTACAGATAAGTTTATTCCTATGTTTTTCTTGTTTCCAAAGTTACTATGTTTGATCCATTTTTCATAAATTTATTTCCTTATTAGCTTATAACTTTTTACTTTAAATGGGGAAAATGAGCCTTACCTACAGTTTTTGTTTTTCTTTTGTGCTTGATACTAATCCTTCATTCAGAAGTTTAGGAGCGTGGGTGGTAGACCGAAAGAGCCTTCAATCCATGACCTGCATATATTATCGTAGTTTGAAAGCTGAAGTCAATATGTGGTTCTTGTCCCAAGGGCAAAAATAAATGAACGCTATAGCATTTTTGAGTAAGTGTTCATCAAGCTAATATTTTTATTAATATTATACTAAAAACAAATCCACATTTTTTTTCGTGGTTTCTATCCGTTAAAAGGGTTAACTTACAGTGGAGAAAAGATGAGTTTCTTTAAGCTATGAGTTGCGAACCAGTTCTGTTGTAGCTACGTTTATTTCGGTCAGTGTTAATGTTCTGCTGTTTCGGAAAGTGTTTTTCAATCTATGGTTCACAGTACATTTTTGTGAAGTCCTAAGCATTTTAGCAAATTTTCGCAGTAAATCTCCCGAATTTTAACAGTGGCGTTTTGACACGGGATATTTGAACACTTTACTATGATTGTAAACTAAGAAATTACTATACTTGTGCAGTAGTCTTCAACTAACATGGACAAACTAAAAATCCTAGCAAAGTGAAGTTTCGTAAGGCTGTTATGTTCCGTAATTACATTCGAAACTATAGTGTCAAAAAATATGTCTTCTAATAGTCTATACATAGCCTTTCTATTAAGGTACAATTTTTCTAAACTTTCCGAATATCATACTTAGGAAATGTGATTTTAGACATTAGAAATATATTGTGGAAATCGATGGAAAATATAGTAAAAGATTCTTTAATGGGCATTTCCATAGTACGTATAGATTTTTATTTCTTCCAGGAAAGATATAAGCATATGTGTTATTACGGGACAAGATTCTCCCTTTTACGTACACTTTCAGATACGGACATTAACAGCTTAATTTTCCCTCTAATGTTTTAGTAACCTCGTAGCAGACTGTAATTATCCTCAGTTCATTAAGCACAGAAAATTATTTCCTGTAAATTGAAAATAAATATGTGATAAAATATATTAAATAAAAAAAAAAAACCTTCCCCACAAAATGCCTTTGCTTTAAGCGTATCACTTGGTGAACCAACACACACAACAGTTGTAAACAGAACTATATTATTTTCTCTGTCCACAATAAGATTTCAGTTTATATTAATAATAATGTTGCCTGTTCTATTGCCTTACTTCTACTTTTAGTAAAGTCAGTATACAAATTAAGGTATATTTACATGGGAATGACATATACTTAAGACAGAAATTTCCATACGTTCAGTTTATTTTGCAGCCCATATAAACACGTCTCTTAGCGATAATTTTGTCTTCTGTTTCTTACAGTTGATCCTCCCTCATCACTTCAGAAATTCTATTATTGGGTACAGTGTTTATATGTTCCCCTATATTTATAACTAAAGTATTTACTGCAAACTGCATATAAAATTACTGCATCACTGAGAGTAATTCATATTTGTAGGCTGAATATAAAATGTGTGCTATGTGCCAAAATGAAAACGTTGAGTAAATAGCCCCGATGTTACTTCAGAACTGATGGGACATATACGCACGCGCATTCTTCTGAGGTTATTTGAACTACTTTCGCAGTGAATTCTAGATATCCAGTTTTTCACTGAGTAGTGTTAAACACATAGGACACATTTTTATATGAAACTGAACTTTTCTATTTTTGACACTTAGCACGGATTTTATATTCAGTCCACATTTATGTAATGTTTCTGTAACGAACCCTTTTTATTTCCGAACAAATAATCATGTCCCACCGATGTCGGTTGTTTGAAAGTTTCACTGTATTAAAGATTGTCTACGTAACTATTTAGTAGTTGGAAACTAGTAAGTACTTAGATACATAGTTCGTTATTGTATGTATGTTTCTGATTGTGAAATAATATATCATCACGTTTATTAAAACATCACATACTTAGGCGGCGAACTGGGCGAGAACGAATACGATATCACGAACAATTCGATTCGATTTAGAGTTTTGCGTCTTTTTCATCAACAAGGCTATATGAGACGTGAACCTACAGTTTAACGTAGGGTCCCAACGTAATGAGCTCCTAATGGGAATTAAACCCAGGTCTCCCACACGAAAGGTGCGTACGCTACCCACTTAGCCACAAGGGAGTTCTATCACGAGCAATGACCCAAATAGTGACTAATAAATTTGTCATTAATAAGGAATTAAGCAAATAAAGTTCTTGCAATCTTTTTGGTAATGCCCTTGAAATGAAATAAAATGAAATCTTTACATCTTTACGTTTAACGTCTCACAATTATTCCCTTTAAGCTAATGAAGACAAATGATTAAAGCAAGTGAATGATGATGGAATGATTGGTGGAATGAAAATATTGGAGGAATGAGAGAACCCCGAGAATACTGACGGTCATGATGTTGTCCAGCACAAACTTACTTGGCCGGGATCGAACCAGAGACCATGCACATCAGAGGTAAGCGCTTTACCACTGAGCCACCATGCTCCATTTATAATATCCTTGTTTAAAAGGTGGAAAATAAGGGAAAGTGCTCATTAGTGTTCTTATGTAATCTTCGGTGTGTATAAGTTGCTAATCAATTTTACAACATTATTAGTTCTTATTGGGGCGAAAAATGATCGAAAGATAAATCATGTTCCTATCGATAGTTTTTATAGACTTGTATAGGCGAGTACAACTCCGCATCGAGAAAATCAATAAAAACGAAACCTAAAAGTTGTTGCTTTACAGTGGCCACGACACCTATTAAGATGACCAATCTTTTCATTATGTAACGATCAAAATGATACTATGTAGTATGATTAATGAAAATAAAGTGAAATCTTTCAGTTTGACGTCCCGCGATTATGTCCTTTAGACTAAGGGAGATGGATGATTAAGGCAAGTAAATGGTGATGTAAAATTGGTGGAATGATAATGTGGTAGGAAACAGGAGTACCTGGGAAAAAAACCCATGGACACGGTGTTGTCCACTACAAACTTACTTGGCCTGAAATTGAACCTGGGATCCCACGCACAAAAATAAGAGCTCTACCACTGAGTCACCGTGGTCCCCAATATGATTAATGATGACATATAATTTAAAATAATTGTGATCAACATTTCAACTTTAATTTTTTTTATTGAAATATAACATTGTCGTAAGATAAGACGTATATGGATTGATAGGTGACACCAAGCTGAAGGAAACGGCCTGCTTTAAGGTAAACTTTCATGTGTAGTTTTCAAAAATCGGAGAAAATTTAATCTTTATGGCACCAAAAGTTATATTATTTGTTCACTAACCTTAAGCGGTTCATAGTTTTTGTTGTACTGGAATATATCATGCATTTATTTATCTGCTGGAATAGATTATTTAGTTATGTATGTGCTGGAATGGACGGGCCCCATAATTTCTCAGTTTTAGAGCCTCATATCTCCCTTATTTGACAACACTGAAAACCCTCTGTTTGCTCATTTTCTTTCACGTTTTATTCCAATTATTTAAATGACATAACATGATATACCTTCTATTTTAAAAATTATAAACTTGTGTTGGGGTGGCAACATTGCTTGTGTGACACTACTGCCATGTTCTTGACAATGTGTTCCCCTACCATAGGTATCAGATTATCTGCACACATTTTTCATTTTCTACCATTTTCCGGCTTTTTTTATGGTATAATTCGGCATAGCCTTACTCGGTCACTGCGTTGTATATGTATTATACGTAGCGGGTAAACAAGGCATTTCCGCATTGATTGACGCTGATTATCGATCCACAATTAGTCAGTGTACCAATTTTCATAAATATCTAGCTGTCACGATTCGCATACGTCCCTTGTAAGCAGGAAAAAGGCAGTACGTATTTAGCATATGAATGCTGCGGACAGATTTCCGTAGTAAACATATGGATACCGTATAGTTGTACAATATACCGCTGTCCAGATAACGGGTTTTCTCAGTCAATACAAACCAATATCGTAGGAATCGTTTTCGAGAAATTTGCAATATTTGATTTCTACCCTCCGGTAAATTACTCTTATGTTACTCTTGTGATAAGAGTAATATTTGAATCCTTTCTTCCTTGACGAGCGTACATAAATCATAATTTTAAAATTTGGTTTGAGAAGGGCTTCTACACAATTGTTCGGCATAAAGGCACCATAAAACGTGTAGTGCATCTCATTTGTGAGGACGACACTGAAGACATTCATATGTTGTTTGTAACTGCTATATGCTCTCCGTGATTGTAAAGACACGCCAATCTCCACTAGATGAAATATTTTTTTACTGTCCTGACAATGCCGCGAAAATGGTCTCAAAAACACGGTAAAACACAAGAGACTAATGTTGAAACTTAAAGGTAATTAAAACACGTTTCTGTCATTCATTATCGTGATAGTTTAATTACGGAAAACACGTCGCTGGGCTCAAAAATCAACAACTCTAAAGTAACCTGCCTAGTAGGAAAGTCCGAAAGGCTTAAAGCAAACTCTCTACGACTTGTAATTGGAGACCTTATTGTTGCTGTTGTTGGGTCTCCTTCTTTAGTTCTCGTAGCTACCTGATTGTGTTTGCTGATGTAGTGGTTAGCGGGCGTACCTGTGGTACACAAGGTCATGGGTTCTACTTTCGGTGAAAGATCATCGAACGCACTACAGTACAGTAGATCACGTCCCTCTGTAAACTGAAGGTCTAGTCCTATACAGCTTCTTTGCTGATAAAAAACGTAAATACTCTTCAATTAATCAATCGATTATTTCACAACGTTGCCAAACGCAGCACAATCAATGCCGTCTGATGTCTTTCCAACTATTAGGCATCTAAGTGTTAGCCAGAACCAAGTTTCCTTATATTCCTGATTTCACGAAACTCATAGCCACAGTGAAGTTAGACTGTTGACAAACTTTTCCCAACACTGTAGAAAGAAATAATTAAAACTAGCATGAATTATCCTTTGGATATTCGTTGCGGAAAATTGCTCTCCTTTTTTAAAAAAAAATGATTGAATGGTTAAAAATCAGGGGTAACCAATATATCAACCGTGCTCTACTACTTGCGATAGTCTGTGTGAAACTATATCGATCATTGTTATTGTTTCATGGTTCCCTCTAGTGAGTCAACGTGTCATACTGTCTGTATCGATCATTGTTGTTTTGATTCCCTCTGGTGGGTCAATGTGTCAAACTGTCTGTATCGATCCATTGTTATTGTCTTATGATTCCCTCTAGTAGATCAAAGGGTCATACTGTCTGTATTGATCATTGTTATAGTTTTATGATTTCCTCTAATAGATCAAAGGGTCATAATGTCTGTATTGATCATTGTCATTGTTTTATGATTCCCTCTAGTAGATCAAAGGGTCATAATGTCTGTATTGATCATTGTTATTGTTTTATGATTCCCTCTAGTGGGTCAAAGTGTCATACTGTCTGTATCGATCATTGTTATTGTTTTATGATTCCCTCTAGTGGGTTAATGTGTCATACTGTGTGTATCGACCATTGTTATTGTTTTATGATTTCCTGTAGTGGGTTAATGTGTCATATTGTCTGTATTGATCATTGTTATTGTTTTATGATTCCCTCTAGTGGGTTAATGTGTCATACTGTCTGTATCGATCATTGTGATTGTTTTATAATTCCCTCTAGCGGGTTAATGTGTCATACTGTCAGTATCGATCATTCTTATTGTTTTACGATTCCCTCTAGTGGGTTAATGTGTCATCCTGTATGGATCGATCATTGTTATTGTTTTATGATTTCCTGTAGTGGGTTAATGTGTCATACTGCCTGTATCGATCATTGTTATTGTTTTATGATTCATACTGTATCAAAGGGTCATACTGTAAAATGATTGAATGATTAAAAATCAGGGGTAACCAATATATCAACCGTGCTCTACTAGTTGCGATAGTCTGTGTGAAACTATATCGATCATTGTTATTGTTTCATGGCTCACTCTAGTGAGTCAACGTGTCATACTGTCTGTATCGATCATTGTTGTTGTTTGATTCCCTCTGGTGGGTCAATGTGTCAAACTGTCTGTATCGATCATTGTTATTGTTTTATGATTCCCTCTAGTAGATCAAAGGGTCATACTGTCTGTATTGATCATTGTTATTGTTTTATGATTCCCTCTAATAGATCAAAGGGTCATACTGTCTGTATTGATCATTGTCATTGTTTTATGATTCCCTCTAGTAGATCAAAGGGTCATACTGTCTGTATTGATCATTGTTATTGTTTTATGATTCCCTCTAGTGGGTCAAAGTGTCATACTGTCTGTATCGATCATTGTTATTGTTTTATGATTCCATCTAGTAGGTCAAAGTATCATACTGTCTGTATCGATCATTGTTATTGTTTTATGATTCTCTCTAGTGGGTTAATGTGTCATACTGTCTGTATCGATCATTGTTATTGTTTTATGATTCCCTCTAGCGGGTTAGTGTGTCATACTGTCTGTATCGATCATTGTTATTGTTTTATGATTCCCTCTAGTAGGCCAAAGTGTCATACTGTCTGTATCGATCATTGTTATTGTTTTATAATTCCCTCTAGCGGGTTAATGTGTCATACTGTCTGCATCGATCATTGTTATTGTTTTATGATTCCCTCTAGTGGGTTAATGTGTCATACTGTCTGGATCGATCATTGTTATTGTTTTATGATTCCCTCTAGTGGGTTAATGTGTCATATTGTCTGTATCGATCATTGTTATTGTTTTATGATTCCCTCTAGTAGGTCAAAGTGTCATACTGTCTGTATCGATCATTGTTATTTTTTATGATTCCCTCTAGTAGGTCAAAGTGTCATACTGTTTGTATCGATCATTTTTCTTGTTTTGTTATTCCCTTTTTATCGGGTCAATGCGTCACACTGTTTATATCGATAATTATTATTGCTTTATGATCCCCTTTAGCAGGCCAATATGTAACACTGTCTCTACCGATGATTGCTATTCTTTTACGCTACCATTCTAGCAGGGCAATATATTACACTAATTTTATCGATTTTTGTTGTTATTTTATCATTCCCTCTATCAGGCCAATGTGTCATACTGTCTGTATCAATTATTGTTATTGTTTTAAGATTCCCCTCTAGCATTCCCATATGTTACCTACTGTATCGATCATTGCTATTGTTTTATGACTCCCATTTACGAGGTATATGTGTCATACTGTCTGTATCGATCATTGTTATTGTTTTATGATTCTCTCTATCTGACAAGTGAATATATAAGAAGACCAACAGTGATTTCTCAAAAGAAAAATAGCCCTTAAACTTGAAAAGGTTGTCCACCCGTGTTACAAATGAAAATAAATCTATAGCTTTACGTCCCTCGATTATGCCCTGTAGGCTAAATGTAATTGATGATATAATAATAGTTTATGTACATGAAGCAATTGGTGAACTGATAAAGTGTGGAAGAAACGGAAGAACCACTAATAAAGCGACGGGCACGTTTGTTCTCCTTCACAAACGCACATAACTTGCAATAGTTTGTACCACTGAGCCTTTATCTCTTATTCAAGTTCTCACTATAAATATATTTGGTAAAAGTTCTACACATTGTAAATTGGGGCTTCTGTCTGGTTAATTTAAGGAATTTACGTAAAAAATAGAGCAAAAATTTAATTCCTCTTCAAACACCACAGACAATGAACTTCTGGAAACTATTCACAAAATTTAACATCGTATAAAAACACCAGAACTTACCGCAGCCAAAACCAATGTAATAATTATAATACTAAAAAAAAGGGTTAAAAATGAACATTTTGAAATGATGGAAAATAGCAATAATGTGGTTTTCATTGCCGTTACATTCCAGCGGTAAAATAACTCTTAACGAAACCAAGTAGAAGAAGAGATTCTAGGGCTAAAACAATGTTTGCAGTTCCATTTAATAGAATTAATTTGAGATCTTAATTTCTCTCGCTCACGCTTGTCCCATACAGATTTTTATGTGGCAGAAGGAAATATTCAAAAAGTATTTGTATACTCACAAAAAAAGAAAGAAAGAAAGAAAGAAAAAGAGAATAAGTTGAAAAGAGGAAAGAAGAAAGAAAGTAGCAAATCATATATATATATCATGCCTCATCCAATTTACTGATACTATTAAAAATAAACTGCCTGACATCGGGGCCTGGTCAAATATACAGCTTCCAGTTTGGTGATGTGTGAACAGCACATTAATTCACTCACTTTTATGTCATGCTTTTCAGATTTCAGCTTATTTTTTACTAAGTTCTTTACCGAATAATAACTTTGTCTCTTCTGATGTAGATATAGATAGATAGATAATGTGTGTGTGTATACATATATATATGTAGATAAAACATTTACAAGAACTTTGTAAAATAAATTATAAAACATTCTTTTTTTTATAATGAAAAGGTGAGGGGTTAAAATTCCGTATACATTATTTAGACTCTATTTACACAACAGTGCAATAAACGTCTAATATGTTGCTTAGTAAATTGTAATAGGCTTCACATGGACTAATAAGGAACGGATATGAACGTGTCATCCAGACTTCCGAATGAAACATGGTCCATTCGATAAACACAACAAAGATATGTTCATGCGCATAAAAATTAGGTACCATGGACAACGGAGTAAGTCCCTGGGGCCCCTTTAACCCTATTAGTAGAAAGAAAATCGTAGGCTTGCAGTGAAATAGCTATTGCATCAACACTGTTCATTGCAAAGTCATGGCTTATATAGTTCATTCTCTTCAGCATGAAATAAGCTTTCCAGTGGTGCTATGTATTGGCGCTCATAACGTACCTAAACCGGGAAAATTGAAAGAATATCGGGAAAATTCCCTCCAAAAATCCCTCCCATCAATTTTGGTCCTCCTTTGGAGTGGCGCCCGATAAATGCACACAATCCAAATGTATCTCACAAAGTACTATAGGGAATAGGACATGGTTATAACAAGTATCGTTTTGATAAACTGAATAGGTATGAAGAGAAAGGCTGTTTACCAATACGATCTGTACATACTAAGCCGAACCTATGACCTGATCAATAAAGAGAATACAACAGGAAAAATATGAACACTGTACTATTTATCCTGATATCAAGATTTGTAACACATTCTCTGTAGAATGAAGCAAGCGTTTCATTATTGTTCCGTGACATGTGGAGGAGGAAATTGGGGATAAGTCGAAGAAATGGCTTCCAAAATAGCCCTATTGCGAAGTTGTCCGTCCTCTGAAGCGACACTGGAGCCGGTAGAAGTCAGTGAGCGAATTAAAGGACGTTTTACAGGGAAGGTAACATGCACATCCGAGAAAATTAACAAGGAGACGTTCAAAACTTATCGGAGACATCCAATTCTGTAGAGGGTAACTTTGGTAACATTTCCCCTCATATCTATGCTGTCGATCAAAAAGATGCTTGATACACTCATTTCCTATCCCCTATAGTATTTTTTTAGATACATTTGGATTGTGTGTCTTTACCCGGGGTCAGTCCAGAGGGGGCCAAAATTGATGGAAGGGGTTTCTGAGTGAATTTTATGATATTCTCCCAATTTACCCTGTTCAAGTATGTTATTGGTGCCAATGCATAGCACTCCTAGAAATGTTGTTTTATGATGAAGAGAATGAAGTATAAACCATGACTTTCCAATGAAGAGTGTTGATGCAATAGCTATTTCACAGCGAGTCTACGATTTTCTTTACACTAACAGGATTAATGGGCCCTAGGGAATTACTCCGTTGTTCATGGCACCTGATATTTTGTGCATGAACATATCTTTGTTATGTTTATCGAATGGATTAAGTTTGATTCGGATGTCCGGATGTCATGTTCATGTCCGTTCCTTGTAAGTACTTGTGTTTTTTTTTTTTTTTGTTTTACAAATAACTACAACTTTATTTACATTTAATACGGCCCTTGTCCTAAGAATAAATAGCAAAATACATTTACGTTCAGCATCACCATCACTATCCATGTTTAAATAAAGGGAGGCAGTGAACGTAATGGAGCGATGTTTGTTAACAATTAGGAATTAGCGTTACTCACAGAACGAAATAATTTTATATTACAAATAGATTCCCAACTTCATTACTGATCCAAAAAGAACTAATTTTTAATAATTTTTAAATGTATTTTAGAAGGAAGAATTTTTTCTTTTAGCACGTGCTCGACTTAAGTTTCTTTTCCACTAAGAAAAGAAATTACTTTCTTGATCCAGATTTCTAAAATTCCTTAAGCACTCTCGCACTTTGTTGTTCATTATATCTGTAAGAGATTTCTCTTTATACTTTCTAGAAAGGATGCTAAGAAGTTTCTTGGAGATAATTTTACTCCTATCTCGAAAGTGATGCTTCTGAACGATTTTACAACATATACAAAAGATGTTTTCTTTATAGATATATATTTACTTTCCCTAAGTTTTCAAAATGGTGAGTTCGTATAATGAATATTTTATTTTTTTTAACTATGTGTTATGATTATTAAAGGGGAGATGTAGGGAATTTCACTTTGTATAACAACAGAAGTTTCTTTTTCGTACTATAATGAAACTTTAAAGCTGGAATTGGTTGAGTTTCTGTTGTTCAGCTATGCGTAACAATAAACGAACAAGTAAAGTTGCTTAAGAGATTAAAAAAGATAACATTTTCCTTTAAGGAATACGGTCTAGAGAGGTACAAAAAGCAATGCAACATTTTCGACTTTAATGCAAAAGTTTGCGTGTTGTCTTTGTTTGAGAGCAAATACAATGCAAATGTAGTACGTTTTAATCCAACCCTTGTCTTATTATAGGCAAGCAAAGACATGCAATATAATTGGACAAAAAAAATTTACTTCATAAATGGTATGAAAATTCAACCAACAGGAAGATTTTAATAAAGTCACTCTATATACAGTATATTCAATTCCATACTGAAAATGCTTTTTATGTACGTACCACACACTTTCATTTGAAAGCAACTACAATTCACTTTCCCCCATATTGCGTGTTGTTTAGTGTCCATATATGTATGTATGCACTCAAAGTAGGTTTTACGATATTCGCAAAGATCTAGTTTTATTTATATACGTAGCATCTTTTGAAATGTCCCTGATGTAGAAGAAAGAGAGAGAGACTACTATTCCTCTTGGATACAACAAACTACGGAGAGGATAGAGTTTTGTTGTCCCGAGAGAAATCCCGATGCTTTGACGTTGCCGTCCGGATATGAAACATTTCCTTCTGATCTATATAATACCCTCAATGGTGGAAGTTCTCTTACTCCTTGAGGGATCTATTTCCTTTCCGATCCTTTAGCTCTGGGAGCAGAATTGCCCACACGGAAAACCTTTCTTCTTGTTATTTGATCCGCTCTCGTCTTCTGCCGGTTTGTACCATCATATTGAGATTTATAGTGACTGCCCTGCTTAAAAGCAGCAGTCAACCTTCCATATATATATATATAAGAACATGTAACGATATGTCGCTAAAGCTTATAAATCTAAATGTAGATGGCAGAGCGAGAAGTCACTTTTATAAATAACAAATAAACGCTGGTAGGAATATAGCGTTTCTCTTTAAACTTAGTGCTTACAAAAGAAACATTTCAATAATCGCATTACGGAGAGATTTCATGAAAAGTTCTGCTATGGTGCCTTAAACCTTCTTATTACAGCTGGATAACCCTTTAAAAGCAGGTTATCTTCTTCGTGTGTCTGGATTCATAAAAAAATCCCTATCGTAGAGTCAGTGACTTCGGAAAACGTCAAGGAAAATCGTCTACCTAACTAGTTCTACGATCCTTACTACTATCGTGCTTGCTTTGTGTAGCAATTCTTTCAAAAAAGAAACTAATAAGAAAGTTTTGAGCTTAATAGTAATCTAGTACTTAGAATACTAAAGCACTGTGAAACGAAGAGATTACAGTACAGGGTGTTTCGAAATGAATTTTGGGGTTTTAAAGCTTACACGGGAGGATCCCACAAGTTGTCGCTAAAATCTGATTGCTACATAGCACATCTGATAGAGCATCATGAGAAATGAAAATGAACAAAATTTCAGGTGCTATGGACCAGAAGGATAGAAGCTACGGGTCTTCAAAATTTGAATATCCAAAAAAATTATATCATGAAATTTATTACGTTTAAAGTAAATATCTTGAAAACCGTTAAAACAATCAAAACATAAGTTGCACAACATAATGAGAACAAAATGCCCTATCGAAAATCATAAACACTGTTGCTATAGGTGAAGCAGTGTTGCTAACTCAACATACAAATATTTTATTTGAAATAGCACCATATACAAGTGTGCACAGATTTTAAAAAAATGAAATGAAATCTTTGAGTTTTACGTCCCACGGTTATGCCGGTTAGGCTAAAGGAGACGGTGATGATGAGTAATGAATGAAATGGCGGAATGAAGAAAGTGAGAGGGAACGGGAGAACCCCGAGAAAACCCACGCACACGGTGTTTGTCTACTACAAAGTTCACTTGGCGGGAGCTGGGATCGAACCCGGGTCCCCAAGCACCAGAGGTGAACGCTCTACCACTGAGCCGCCGCGGCCCCCAGATTCAAAATGCACTAGATATGTGACAACAGATGGTAATAAAAGAATCTGGGTCTCATACTATGAATTTAGTTCAAATGTATAACACAGATAGTATAGCATAGCAAAATGTCAGCTGTGTCACAAAATAGTGCTGTATTTGAAAAACGAAATTGAGTGATGCCATTTTTACGTCTGTGTCAGCTCCAAAGCTATATAGGAGTGTAAAGTGGGATCCGAATCACTACGAAAGTGTAAAATTACAATGAAATGTAAGGTGAAAAGTACAACAAAAACATGTCCGAGGCGGGATTGGAATTCGCGATGGCTAATATGTCGGTTGTCTAGCCTTCTAGATTACATGGCTATCCTGGCCGACTAAAAGCGAGATGAGGTGGTAATAAAATAATTATATTTCCAATGTGAATATGGTAATCATATGATATGTAGGAGAGAAAATAAAAAAAATATGTCACTCAACACGGAAGACAGAAACCAAGAAATTACTCTTCCAAATATTGATAAGATAATCGAGAACCAGTTTACAAAATTAGAAAATACATATTTCTTTCCTCGCGTGTATAATTTTGTTTTCGCGAGTTGTCTGCTTATTCATCGGTGCTACAGAAGTATAATGTAAAATCCTCACTTGTTTCTAATGCATTCCTTTATTACCCTTTGTTGCCACATACCAGACTTCTTCATTGTACATTTTTAGTACATGTAGCTCCAATAGTGTGCAACACTGTACCACTACACTTCACTGTTATGTTTAGTGATAGTGCATTTTAAATCTGTGCATATTTGTATATGGTGCTATTTCAAATAAAATATTTTTACGATGAGTTGGCAACGCTGCTTCACCTATGGCAACAGTGTTTGTGGTTTTCGATAGGGCATTTTGTTCTCATTATGTTGTGCAACTTTTGTTTTGATTGCTTTAACAGTTTTCAAGATATTTACTTTAAACGTACTAAATTTCATGATATAATTTTTTTGGGGGATATTTAAATTTTGAATCTCCGTAGCTCCTATCCTTCTGGTGCATAGCACCTTAAATTTTGCTCATGTTCATTTCTCATGATGCTCCATCAGATGTGTTATGCAGCAATCAGATTTTAACGAGAACTTGTGAGACCCTCCCGTGTTAGTAGTATTTACTACAATTAACGTACAATTAAAAATAATACATCAAATGAAAGAGCAACTCAAACAGTTTTGTACGCACGCATGCGCATGCACTGTTTCCTCTGTCTACCGTTAGAAAGCGCTAGTAGCAAAGATAACGACTAGTGAGCAGAAAGCTTTTTTGTGTTGTACATTTTGCAAAGATTGAACCTGTAGTTACAGTGCAATTGTCCGTGGAGACTTTTAAGGAGACGTTTACAACTGTCTTTATCGTTTGCAGTTGCTACAAGCCTACAAACTACGGTTTACGTGGCAATTTTGCAAATGAAATGTTTCTGCATGGCGAGGAAGATTTTCTGGATCACGTCGTCTTCAGTGATGAATTTACACTTCACGTAAGTGGTAATGTGAACACTCATGATGTTCGCTTCTGAGATGGCACAGTTGCTGCGAGACTTCCCTAAACTGCGCCATATCACGGCGTAAATTTTATGCACCTTTCTCGCCTATCGAGTCAATGGGTGCCGTATGACGAATGGTGCTCACACTCAACACTTGTAGCAAAAACTGGTTAAGTTGCTCTTTCATTTGGTATATTATTCAGAATTGTACGTTAAATGTAACAAATACTACAAAGCCTTAAACTCTAATATTCATTTTGAAACACCCTGTATATTGTTTGTAACGTCTTGATTTGCTACCCTTTTGAATGTCGTCATAACTGGCAATTAAATATTGCTATTTGGCGTAATTGATTTTTGTTATCAAGCACGCTTAGATTGCTGGTAAACGTTTCTTGCTTTCTTATTGTTTCCGGATCTACCTGAGTATTTTGCTTAGTTTGAACAGCCGCATGTCAAAGTGTACCTAAGGTAAACCCCTTGGTTCCATCTTTTGCTTCCTAATCCATTGTTTCTCTTTTGTTGTTGCTGTAGACTGTTAGGATACATTCCGTTCCATAGTATGGCAGGTCTCATTGCTGTTCAATACTTTTTCTTTCAGGTGTATTGGTACCTACGGTCACATAATACTGCTCATGCTTTTCTCCATTTTGTCCAACTGTTGTTAGTTATGCCGTTTACATTTTTCTCTATTCTTGCATTTTCCTGTAGTGTTGATCCCATGTGCTTATACTTCTTCGTTATTACCACCTCTTATTCTTTATCTACTAGTATTCTTGTATTTCCGATTTCATTTCTGTTAAATTGACAAGGTAGATATCCTGTATTCGTTTCACTAATTCTAAACCCTTTGCTCTCTAATGCTCTTCTCGAGGTATCTACCTTCTCTGCAGTGTTGCCTTGGTTCCATTCACCAACAGACGTCGTCCATAAATAGCATTTCCAAGATTTTAGCTGTTTGATGTCCATTGTAAGCTCGTCTATCACAACTGCAAAAATATTTTAGCTAAGACTAGATTCCTGATGAAGTCCTAATTTAACTTTAAACTCTTTTGCTATTCTATATACTTTCTTCATTCCTGGCCTACATCTCATACATATCTTGAATAAACAAATATATGTGCTCGAAACACATTTTTCCTTTAATACCAGCTAAATTAGATCCCATAGTATTCTCTGTACTTTTCCCTTAGTATCCTAAGTGCAAATATTGCATCCACTGTCGACCGTCTAAGCGTGAAACCAAATTGGTTTTCTGTTATTTCGATTTCTTTCCTTACTCTTGCTTCTATTACTATCTCTCAGAGCTTCCTTGAGTAGCTCATGAGTTTTATTCCCCCACTTTCTAATTTCTTTTGGTTTTAAACATCGGTACAACGTAACTGCTTCTTTTTTAATTTTCTCATTTTTTCCAGTATCCAATATCCTATTAAAATTTCGAGTATATTATTGCACTCTTTCCTTACCTAAACTCTTCTATGCTTCGGTAAGGATATTATCCAATCCTGGGCTTCATCACTTTTCATCTCTTCATTTCACTTTCCGTATCTACCATAGTCACAGGCCAAAGAAGTATATGGGTAGATTATCACAAGGTTTCCTCGGGTTCTCTTCATTAAGAACCTTCCAGAAATACATATTTACAGCTATTTTATTTTTTCTCACTTGTTAAAACATTTATTAATTTCATCCTTAGTGCAAAACACATGAGAAATATATCTTTTTTGCCTCTCTCTTACCTTCGGAAACTTGAAGGACTCTTTTCTTTCTATTTTTGTTTCTATTTTATGATACAATTCACCATAAGCCTTGCTTTTTTCTACACTGACTGCCTTCTTTGCATTTTCTTTAGCTTTCTTGTAACCCATCAGGATTGTTGATTTCCCAAGTTCTGTCACTTTTTGTATATTTCCTTTTTCTCGTTCACAGTTACTTGGACGTCTGATTCCACCACCACATTTCTTCATCCATGAAGCTCCTTCCTTTTGTTCACCTCAAAGCTTTTCTTGTTGCTTCCCTGAATGCTACTGATACTCTAGTCCAATCTCTTACAGCATTTTAATATTACATTGTAACAAGTTTCACGAAAACGTATTAAAGTATTCACGATAATTGTAAATACTGTGAAAATACTCTGGTCAGGCAGGTTTGGTAGAGCAATAACGGACTTTCTCCCACAACCGCTTGATTATAAAATTTCACTATGTTTCAGTATAATACAAACGTAGGTCCGAAGACCAAATAGAGTCCCTTAAATTTTAAGTTGGTGATTAGGGATGCCCCAGGGCCTTGTCGCAGCCAAGAGACTTTCGGGAGAACCTCAGGGCCTATTGGCAACTAAGAGGTGGGTGTAGGATACCTCTCAGCGCCTAGGCGCACCAAAAGGAGTGGTAGGAATTCTCAGGGTCCTGACGCAGGCGAAAGAAAAAGGTAGGTTTCTCTCAGGGCCCAGACGCAGCCAATACGAAGTGAAGAAATCTCAGGGCACAGACACAGGCAAGAGATTGTAGTCAAGAGCTCTCAGAGCCCAGACACAGGCAATATATTGTGGTAAAGAACTCTCAGGGTCCAGACGCAGCCAAGAGAGGGTAAGGTAGTTCCCAAGGCCCAGTGCAACGAAAAGAAGGTAGGTAAGATAACCAGTCGCCGAGCAGATTGATGCCTTCGAAAATATTCGGTAGAACTTCGATGCAGCTCGTCCTTTCCCGGATCTCATGTTGATAATACCTGTTGCTTACTTGTAGTAATTGTAAATAAGCACGTGACTTTATCGTAATGTGAGGCATGTGTCAATATAACGATCTCAAACTGAGACAATTCCATTCTATAATAAGGGTTTGGTGTGAAAGTCAAATACTTCATTTTAAATAGTGTTCAGTATATGCTTTTCTCTTGTGTATGGAATAAGGGAAAAAGTTTGAGAAAAAATCATTATATTGGTGTTTCAAAACTACAATAGACGACTTTTGTATTCTTTGCTAATTAATGAATTATTGGACTTTACGTCCCTTTTTAGAGCCGAAATTACGTGGAAAGAGATCTATTGCTTAAATTAGGACAGAAGCAGTACGCGGAATTTTATGCAAGGCTTAGTACATCAATCGGCTATCAAACACATAAAAAATACCCACAGAATAAACACAAACAGCAAAATGCTTTTATGACTTTTCTGTATGAAACTTGTGTAAAATTGCCTAACATTGTGCTCATAGAATAAATGTCTTTAGAAACAAATGTAATGCGATTACAGAAACATCCTACAATCACAGTGTTATTTCAGCTTGATGGAAACCTAATGCACAGTGTAATTCACATGAACGAAGTACTTCCAAAGTAGATAGTATTTCTTTTTCTAAATCGAAGAGTTTGCAGAAAAAAGAATGAGGGATCCTTTTTTTTTTTTTTTTACAAAATCCTAGGAAACTGAAAAGAGAATTCTTTAATTTGCTTTTCCTTCTGTATTTTTTGACCACATGTATGAGAATTCCTTGCTAATTACAAGCAACACTTTATCTGCGATACTTCGCACAAAATGAGATGGAAAATTTCTTTTTACGAGTAAATACTAAAGTATGTTACGGTGAGCATTTATTAAGAAAGTTCTGTCGCTTTTTCACCCACCATCTTCTAACATTGATATGTCACGTAAGACGTACCTAGATGATCAAAAGTAGTTCCCATCAGCATCGACGACCTTCTGCGAACGCTCTCTAAGGCCATGGATTCCATTGCGGTAGAACTTGGTGGGCCGTGAAGCGAAGAATTTATCAAGTGCATTTTCCACTTCTACTAGGGATTTGGACTAGCGTCCTCTAAGGTGATTGTCCAAGGAATGGAACACGTGATAATCGGAAAGTGCAATATGTAGGGAGTATGGAGGATGCAATAGTATTTCCCATCCAAGGCGTAGAATGGTATCCCGGGTCATCCTAGCCACCTTGGGCTTCAGAACCCCTTTGCGATTCAGAAGTGCTGGCTCCAGAGTTTTGAGTTTTTCTTGAACACGGCTCAACTGCTGACAGTATACAGTTGCATTGATGTTCTGACCGGCTGGTGGCAAGCTTTCGATGTACGATGCCGATAGTAGTCCACCAAACACCAAGGAGGACCTTCTTTTGGTGCAGTGCTGGTTTCGGCTGTTTTGGAACCGGTTCATGGGATGCTAATCAATGATGACGGCGCCGTGGAGCTTCGTACAGGACCTACTTCTCATCATGTGGAACCCATCGACCTACCTTGTAGTGTTTTCTAAGTTGATGGAGGTGCTGCCGAATGGTTTCTCCACTCACACGGAATTGTAGTGCAGTTCCTCACAAGTCTGGCCACTGTTCGCCTCAATTGCTGCCTGAAAATCTTCATTTCGTACATATGTTGGTGTTCTTGGACGTGGTGCGTGTTCGATTGTTCCTTCACCGTCTTTAACCTTGTTAAATCACTGCTGAATTATCTGCGTAGTCACGAGATCCTCGCCAAAGGCCTGGCATATCTTCCGTCCAGCTACAGCGGCACTTGATCTGAGCTTGAACTCTTACAGCATACACACCCTTATGACGCTCTGTGGGGGTCCCATATTCACTCTGTTGCTACGCAAGTTCACCGTGTATCTGAACCACCACAACCAGATAGTATGTTGGATCGACACAAACAACTGACCTTAGCCTTTTCTCCATTTGCATTCAACTCACGGTATGAGGGCCAATTGAACACAGACTCCACAAAAAGCGACAGAACTTTCTTGGTTGCCTTCATAGCAAATCTAAACTAGAAATTTACCGAAATCCATGAGGTAAACAATTGTCACAAAAAAATCAAATGTTTTTATCACCATAAAACCGCCCTTTTTCTCTTTTAGTAAACACTAGTATATCACATGTTGCCTATAGCTCATTCGTGACTCTACGGTTGGTATACACTTCTTCGGCGCGGGAGATCCGACTTCGATTCCTGAAGGGAACTCATATGGTTTGGAACCTACGTTCAGTTGTAGGTCCACGTCTCATATAATCTCGCCGCTAAATGTGACACTAAATCCTAATCAGGTTTTGTCTATTGTTTTGAATTTCTTTGAAAAACTATATTTTGTTTTCTTCGACATATTTTATTAGCCACTTTCATTACACTCTTCAGTTCGCAGTATACCCACATTTGCCCCTGGCTCAAAAAGCCCGTTCTTTGGTTTTACTGTTTCCTGTTTTTGTAATGGAAATATATTAGTTTTCATGTCTACAGAGTTCACTAGTATGACATATTGAACTGTTCTAAAGTGACAACTATCAGCTGTCAGCGCTTTCGTCCCTATTGTGTCACTACGGAGAGAAGAGAAGCTGTTGTTAAAGAAGAAAAGGCGTGAAACTAAATACTGTGAGAGAAGAATGAGTTAAATGAATATGTACTAACAAGTAAGCGTAAAATTATGACATTCCTTCCTTTGATTTGGGACAAGAAAAACACAGTTATGAAAAAGATAATTTTCGCTGCGAGCTGCTAATTTCGTACCTCATCAAAGAGTAATGTCCTGAAGAAAATAAGATATGCGACATATAATTCGAAACGTACGAAAAATGTACCTTCCGTTTTTTTCTACAAGCCTCATTCCTAGTATTAAAATGACGATATTAAATTTAAGACACTGTGTGCGTGTGTTTCCTAGGGTTCTCCCGTTTCCCTCCACACTCTTCATCACACCTTTTGATTCATTTCTCATCATTACCGTATCCTTTAGCCTAGCCGGCATATACGTGGGACGTAAAACATAAAGATTTCATTTCATTTTTTAATTTAAGACAAAACTGTATTAAAAAATGGAATGAAAATAGAAATTAAAAACTAATTTAAAATGGTAATTTGAATGATTATGATTAGGAATTGTGTTTCTGGGCTTCCGGTCATTTTAGTTCGTCAGATATGAGGGATGATGTCCCTCGGTAATCACACTACCCGATGAATTTGGGAAGGAAGGAAGCGGCCTGGGATCTTGATGATATTTGCTATTCTGGCATTTATCTGGTGTGTGTGAGGAAAACTCAGGAAGAACGTCACATAGAATGGCTGCACTAAAGAGGCTTTTACACTTTTTCAACTGAGTTTTCCCACCAGAAACTGAATCCGGGACAACATGCACCAGAGACAAACGTAATTTGAATGAGTGAGAACTACGTATATTGAATGTTAAAGTTGGAGAAGAGCTACAAGAAACGTAACTAGTTTTCAGAGTCAAGATAGTATGATCAGGGAATACTTTTTTAAAACTTGAGTGGGAATGGCGTAAGAAGCTTTTAGGAGAAGAAAAACAATTGTGTATCTTTAAATGATAAAATGTTCAGGAAAGAAAAATAATTATCAAATGTTTTATGTAGCGTACTCTATTGTATGAGGAGGGGGCGCGGTGGCTCAGTGGTAGAGCGTTCACCTCCGGTGCTTGGGGTCCCTGGTTCGATCCCAGCTGGCGCCGTGTTGACTTTGTGGTGGACAAACACCGTGCTCGTGGGTTTTCTCGGGGTTCTCCCGTTTCCTCCTACTTTCTTCATTCCACCATTTCATTCATTTCTCATTATCACCGTCTCCTTTAGCCTAACCGGCATAAGCGTGGGACGTTAAACTTAAAGATTTCATTTCATTTCATTTTTCTATTGTACGAGGCTGAAACATGGACGGACTGACACACGTCAAAGTTTATTAAGAGACTTTCAAGATAGAATAGAATAGAATAGATGTGTATAGAATAGAATGAAGTAAACTATATGGATGGAACAGAAAACTAACGAGAAGAATAGCAAGGAAAATGTGCAAAATTGGTGGTAATGAAGAAAAGGGAATAACAAAGTGTTTGAAACACTATGTGAGAACATTTTTTGTTGTGATGCAATGGTGTGTTGTGTTGTGATAAATATAGTCAAAAAAAGGAGAGGGGAAGAAAGCTAAATTTGATAGTCGTTATTAAAGATGATAATTGTAGTGCGTGGAAACATCTATGTTTGCGACCATTGAACAATCTGTGAAGGAGGAATAGTTATATGCTGAATAATTCGTGTGGGAAATGTTACTTAAACGCCTAGTCTGTTAGACAACCAGCAAAACTCTGATGCTACTGGGTGTTTTCTACCGAGTAAGGATAAATTCAGTAAGCTACTAATAACGTAAAAAGGTTTTCCTATCATCCCAGCTTTCTGATTTTATTTTTTTTTTCTTTTTATTTGTTTTTAGGACTCACGAGTAACTAAAACTGAAATAATTCTGTACATTTTCTGTATCCTCTTTACAGACAAAAGTCGTGGCCGAATTCAGTTTATCTTAAGGTCAGTACTCCTTTTTAAATACACTGATTTCGTTTTTCAACAGTTGAACAATGTTTATTACCTGTATATTTGCATAAAAATAAGAAATTAATTCACATTTGAAAAAGTACGTATGTGCAACGTTGTTTTCACTTCGCGAATATTTCTGTGAAGTGTCCGCTGTAACTACTTTCTCAAAGGAAAGAAACAATTCTGCTTATTTTGATGGATAAGTGTGAATGCTTTTCAACAAATAAATTCGTTACTGAATTCTCTATGTCTCTCTCTGTGTGTGTTTGTTTGTCTATTATTTGCGATTTTTCCAATTTTGAGCCATTCATTCGATAGAGCATCAAAAACTATCTACCAGAAGTGATGCAGTTTTTCGCGTCACTCTTACCGTTCCCGAGATATTGGCCAAAAAAGTTCCGATTTCGGGAGATTTAAGGAGGTATATCTCGAGAATCTTAAGTCATATAGAGATATGATATTTTGCGAATTTTTCAATTTTGAACTCTCCATTTTGAGCATGCGTCTTCGTGAAACAACATATCGGAGAACGTTTTAACAGAACTCTCAAACGAAACATGAGGAAAAAATTTCGTACTCAAAGAAATTATAAATGGATAAATATATTACAAAATTATTTAATAATAAGAAAGTACGATAGAACAATTGGTGTAAAGCCTGTGTAGAAGTTAATGAGAAAAATTAATTCTTTTAAAGTTCTTTCTGGCAATGCTCTTGGAGCATTTTCAACTGTTTACTTTATGTGTTGATATGTGGGAGAGGTAGCTGGAGGAGGAAAATATAATAAAACAAAAGACTTTACTTATGATTGTCAAAAGAAAAATATTAAAAGTAATGTGTTTTTGTTTTGAATGCAAGTAATAGAACAAGGTTTAATATGCAAAAAATGAAATTTAAAAAATTAAAATTAAAAATGAAAAATTTACATCGAAGTTCTCAGTATGTGAATCCTTATTTTAAATTTTAGGAACGTGGTTTTCATTTGAAGCTTCTTGTTACAGTTAATCTTGGAACTCACAAGAGTGGCTCCTCAGGAAAGCGAACTCAGAACCCCTGCTCCATTAACTACTATAAAACTAAATGATCGATAGAATGCATCAAGAAACTATTCATATCAAAATCAAAATCCAGATTATTGCAAACACAATAACAAGATGAAGGTACGCAATTTAGAAAAGAAAAGAAAAAAATTACTTCGTGTACGTAAGAAGTTACAGATATCCTCTTACAGTTTGCTAGATTAAATAGGTCTAAACATATGTTACAAGACGGAAATATTATTATGTCTATTTCTACAGAGATCTTCTGCCTGTAATTACTACCACGTCGTTTATAATTAATCCCTCTCTTCGTGCCCTTAATAACTCCGTGACGTAAATTTCCCTCTGAACATAAATATCTACATGGTTTTGAACGATCAATTCGATTCTAATTTTACTACGTGAAATGTATTCTTCTTCGTCTCAAAGATGTTTGTTTGTTATTGAATATATCGAATATATTATGATTATTTATAAAGAAGTAATATGATACAGATTTTTTATTTACCAAGAAAAAAGTACTGCCTTCTCATCAATATTTTTCTCAAGTATGTTGATATTTTATACTTATTTTCAAAGGCACAAAACTACTTACTTACTCAATATTATGAAATAACTCTATGATCCTACAGTTAACGAAAAACTACGACAATCCCGCAACATACTCTACATTGAATTGTGTAATGTTAGCGAGAGTGATTCCTAATATACCATGTCTAACTTTTTAATAGGCTTCTTACTTCTTAATTAAAATATCTCCCGAACTGTCTAAGTATGTAACTTCAAGACGATAATCCTGTACTTACACTGGGAATCGAAGCCATGACCATATACATCAACGGATTTATATTATGGGAGCAATTTTACAATATTAGATTATATGTAAACTAGGTACCTATTACAGTAATTGAGACGACCGCAAATGCATTTTTTTTTACACTATGTGAGTATGACATCTACCAAGCATTTCAAATGTAATGTATGTGATGGACACTTTTTATACCGGTATGCAATAGCAATACCATTGCTAGTACCTAAGTAGGCTATGAACAAGGTCTATAGATAATAAATACAGTAAATAACGAATGGACTCCAGTGCAATAACAATAAAAATGGCTTAAAATTGAACGACAAGATTCATGGTAGCTTCAATCTATAGATTAGTACATAAATGAAACTCACATGACATTTGAAGAAGAGGTATATGAATTTGCTATATCGAAAGCATGCAAGTAGAGTAACATACAAAATAACCCTTTCAAATATTATTATTATTATTTTGCTATCTGTTTCGAATATTGTTATTTTCTCAACTTCTCTTATAGTATCACTACAATCTAATAATGTATACAAGACATGTCGAATGCAAAAGAAATCAATGCAATTATTATTATTATTATTATTTTTTGATCTGTTTCGACTTCACATTTACAAGTTAGATTGTCAAATGACGAAGGCCGACATTATAATTTCTAGGTGGCACGTATAACGGCAATTGCTTCTCGAATTGTTCCCTTTATATTATATATATTATTGATCTGTGGCTGGCACAATTTCAACCCACTAACGGTCTAGTGAAATGGATACTTAAACGCACATTGGCAATAAAATTCAGCAATTTATTTCCAATGTCGCATTTAGTTTCCAATGGTTTCCATTTCCGTTCCAGGAAACTTCTTTGACGTCGACGAGATTTTCTTTTCTTTTACCTTTACTGCTTCCAATTTGATTCGAAATGACAATTCTTAGTAAACTCGTTTACCGTTTGACATTGCTATGTATGATTTGAAATTACTGTTCAATACATCAGCACATTTTATAACTAAAATTACTACTAGTTTCATCTGCACTAGCCATAAGTAGCATGTAAGAAAATAAATAAATTTTAAATTTTATTGTACACTTTCCTGAAATTAAATTAAATGAAATTAGTATCTAATTTATATTTTAAAGACTATATTTTTACAACCTTAGTTGTTGACTTAATAAGGGAGCTAATGTACACTTTCCTGAAATTAAATTAAATTAAATTAGTATCTAATTTATGTTTTAAAGACTATATTTTTACAACCTTAGTTGTTGACTTAATAAGGGAGCCAATATATAAACAACTCAAACACATTAAATCTCGTACTTTTAATTAAGAATAAGCTATAAATACAGTATTATTGAAGTGAGATCTAAACCATTTTAGTTTTTTGATGACCCCCCTACTGGGATTCAAAGTCAGTGGCTTGTGTATCATAGGCACACACGCTAGTCACTAAACTAGCGAGTAGGGCACTAACAATTTGACATCTCAGTCATTTTCAACGGCCAATGTATTAATACTTTCAATATTCCTATAATTTGCTGGCATAGTGGCTCCATTTAGCTGCATTCGGTAGTGTGTGCTAAACCCGCCATCATCAGCTCTCCCAGAGAAGATAATATTAATTTTCCCGAATCAGAGAATGTTATTTAAGAATTAAACATTGAGAAAACAAAATTCAATTCTGACTGTTTTAGAAAGTAATGAAAGAGGATGTTGTCTTTTACACATAATTAGCTAACATTTGTTTCTTTAAGAAAAGCAATTATAACAGTGAGATAATTATAACGCATTAAATATTTTCAACGATGAAATCACGTTACATCGAACTCAGACTGATGAAAGGCTGGAGCATTGCTTATTCTAGCATTAGAGAATACATGGTTTGAGGCTATAATATAAACATTAGCTTGTTCATGCAACTATTAAGTATTTTAAGAAAATGAGCAGCATTACAAAATGAAAATTCATCGTGGATTAAAACTTATATATAATTATTTTTTCATGCTGCCATGTAACGGTATGGTCTCCACGTGTGCGTTTATTACACATTATCTCAGTCCACTTGATCTCCGTATTACTGGAGGCACATTTTTTTTCATGGTGTTTGAGATTGCCAACATCGTGAGGCATTTGAGAAGCTACTTTAATTAAAAGGTACTGAAGTCTCGTCTATTTAACCAGAAGTAATAGCGTTGGGAAGCGATGAGCCATGCTTCGTTGAGTTGGACGTGCAACATCTGGTTTCATGGAAAAACCACTGCCAGGGATTTTTGTTTTTACTTAAGTTTTCAGATATATTCTTTTCTTTTGGTAGAATTTTGTATCAAACATTCAATTTTGGAATCGTTTTCTAGGTATGTTTGCTCTGCAAGTTTTCTTGTGTTCAAGGGAACGAAGGATGGTTAACATTTATTTGTTTTATAATTTCTTACTATTCGATTAATTAATTTGGCAGTTCTCAGCACTGGGACTATATTATCGTAAGAATCGACGTTGTTCAAAACTACGATCCCGTTCCTCTGCTCTTTCTTGCCAGAAATGGTGATAAAATACATTTAAATTTTTGTACAAAAAATATAGAACTTTGGTTTGCAAATTAGGAGAATCCAATAAAATTCAAATGAGATTTGAATTTAGAAGAAGACGTCAGGTCTAAAATCTAGCTGATCAAACAGTGTAACACTAGTTTGTAGCGAGGATTGGGCTATTCATTTAAAATTAAAGCGTTACGTAACTGAATAATCTAAACATGATATAATTTCTCGTTTTACTAATCAGCCCAAGGTTAGGTAACTAACAAGTGTATGAGTCATTGTAGGAAAATCCCTGTCTAACTTCTCAGCAGGTTCAAAGAAAGGTAGTGCTCACTTTATATGAGCAGCATCTGTACTAATTTCACTGTCACTCGGTTCACACTTTCACTGTCCATTTGCAGTGCACCTCATACAATGACTGTGGTTAATAGAAGTTCTTGGCAGTCTTCTTAATTACTGCAACATATCGGCTGTCCATTCACAATACGAGGGTATATGCACGTTAATGCTTTTAGAACTGTGGCCTTAATTTGAATTTGCATCCCAGGAACGGTTTGTGGTTCTTGACAGTACAAAACTGAACTCTTACTCTTTGAAGACCATCTTTTTGTGTGTTTCGTTAGAGTTTAATGTGATCGCGGTCCTTATCTACTTGGCTTAAATTACTTTTCAAGCGTCCAAGATTGCTTGATTGAATGATATTCTACAGTGGCCATCTCCTTCGTCTGTTTGCTAATAGATTGGTTGAGAATTTGCATCTCTGTAATGGTGGGATGGATAGAATTCTTGCAAACAAGGTGAGTGTTGAAGTTACTTCCTGCTTGAAAGAGCAGTTTCCATAAGAAGGTACGCAAATCTTAACTCCCCTCTGACAGAAATATCTGTTAGGCTAAATTTAACGCGTTCCTGTTTTATTATTAGAAAATAAAGAAATAAAACTTATATAGAAGGATTACATCTAAATCGTTGTATGTATATAGAGATACCTGATTTTCTTCAAATATACTTTACTTTTCTCTTAATCTGGAAGGGGCGGATCCAGGGGACACTTTCTTATTTTATATATAAATGAAACCATCCCAGAGTTTGGAGCTCATAAAAGTAGCTCTAAGTAGCAGTATTACAACTCACCGCCAGAAGTCCGTACTGGATCCGTCCCTGCAATGTGGTAAAATTTGTATTTCGTAGTTTATATAGTCAAAACCTAAAATTAGCGTCTAAACTATTGTAATGATGCTCTATCATATGATATAGAATTCTGTACCATATGCCGTCGTTGTAATAAGCCAGAAGTATATCTCAAAATTTGCGATTTTGACTTAATACTTGTTCGTTATATGATTTTATGAGTACTACCGATCGCTCTGCATTCTCAGTAACTCAAAATCTCAGGAATAAATCCTCCGTTGCTGTCAGTGCCTGCAGAAGAGACATAGAGTGGTAATTGTCCCTCTCTGGATTTTTGAAAGAGACTCGGTTCTGTGAAATGCATCACAAAATATATTAGGTTTGCTCACTTACCAACTTAGGTAATAAAGTTATGCAATGTATGTCAATAATATTGTGTGTTTCTGTGCGAATGGCGAGTGAAATTGCGGATATTTTTGAAAAGACAAGAATTTTCGTGATTACGCTTTTAAACTCTATTTATTATTGACATTTTGTACTAAACTGTGATTACTCTTCTGGGACAAGTAATCGCAAGAGCAAAATTGTATTTTGTTTGATTTTCCTTGCTTTCCAAACTCAACAATAAACGTGAAGTGCTAATTTGATTTTAAGCGAATTGTTTTGAGACTGGGGTTATTCTTCTTTGTAAATGATATTCTCTCTAAACTTTTCTTTTGCCTTATGATCATAGACGCTGGTGTCTTAGTGTGCTTTATAATTATGTGTCAGATTCGGTATTATCAACTTCATAATTTTCTCATCACAAAGTGGCATGCTTTCCATTAATTTGTAAGTTTGTCTGCATTTCATTTTACTCTATTTTTTTTACCGTAATTGACTTATAATATTAAGATCTATTTACAGTTTAGCTAGCATTCTATTGTAAGACTTTATTCATCCACCCATCCTCCTCAGTCGAAAGGGTATGTATACTGGGCCTGCTCTTTTAGCTGACTCACTTTGATACCATAAATCTATAAGGATCACTATTCTGGCTACATTATTCTTATCTTTTCCTTCCATGCGGAAGTGTTATGTTCGATTCCTAGTGTGAGCTTCTCTGATTCGGATCGCACGTTAAACTGTACATCTACGTCTCATATAGCCTCGGTGCTGTAGGAGACGAAAAACTCCAAATCAATCAACCAAAACTATATAAGAGTATGTTAGAATGTGCCACTAATTAGTATTATCCTATACAAACACTACTGAGAAAGCTCGTCGTTTATGAGAGCACGTTCCTTCGCTCCGAGTGAGGCTTACAAGACCAAATATAAACTCATTTATTACCCCTGATATAGCCTATTTATTGCACTCAAATTCCAAATTCCACATGAGTTTACGTTACTACTAATGATCCAACTAATCCACACTTAATTATCTTTATACAGGGTGTTTCAAAACAACACGACAACGTTTGGGAGATGACCTCACACCAAGAGAAGACAAAAAGTATAGACCAACCTGGGTGCACAAGTGTTTCCTTTCGGAGTTATAGGTTGCTGAAAACATGAAATGAACTTTAAAGGTTCATAATTCCAAAACTATGGGACCTATCATAGTCGGGTCAAGACTTCACTTAGGAACTAGTATGCCCACTATCCAAATATACAAGTTTCAAAATCCTGCGGTAGTTACGCAACCATTTTTATAGAGGTAATTGGTAAGCACTTTGAATTATGTGTCCGTAACCAAACTGCCTCTCTAAAAATTGATGCGTGAGTACTGCATGCTTCTGAAACTTGTATATTTGGATAGGGCATATACTAATTCCTAAATGAAGTCTTGACCCGACTACGGTAGGTCCTATAGTTTTGGAGCTACGAACCTTTAAAGTTTTTTTCTCATATTTTCGGCAGCCTATAACTCCGAAATGACGGATTTCTGCACCCAGGTCAGTCTATACTTTTTGTCTTATCTTGGTGTCAGGAATCACCTCTCAAACTTTGTCGGTGTTGTTTTGAAACACCCTGTATAAAGAGATTCACTAGATAAAAGAATATACGAGACTCTATTGAGTTCTAATCCATCTTGATCTGAATGCAACCTTATTTACTTGTATAACATTTATCCTAGCAATCAATATTCAATGTAGAAACATGCGCCAGTATTTTGTAACGTTGTGTGTCCAAAGACATGTAGCCTCATTCCCAACAGAGAAATTCACAAATGTTATGTTAAATATTTTTTTGAAATCGTAATTGTCACAGAACAATTAATTTACATTTATTTGTTATTTCACTCTCAGAGGATAGAAATGTCATGGATGGGGATAGAGAAGCTGGGAATGCAATGTCTTATATCCGCGCAGATTTCAACTTATATAGTTCTTGTCAGTAAGTTCGTGGAAAGGGAACTTTGGGTAGACGAAGAAAAGAATGTAGATCACGATCTACGTGAGTTTGATTTCATCAGTTCTAAAGCGATTAGGGATACATCTTCGGAGAATTTCTTTGTAGCTATAAGGTTATGGCGCAGGAGAATTGAGTTCAATTCCTAGTTGGAGCTCACGCAACTTCCATCCACAGTAAAAATTCATGGTTTATGTTTATATTAATATGTGGTTTATGAATTCCAAAGATTTATTACATGTTTGTTTGGTTTGGGAGATTAACGTCCCTTCAAGCACTGAGGCCACATGAGGCCAAATGAGGCAAGTTGTAGATTCATGTCTCATATAGACTCAGTTCTTGAATGGATGTTAAACTACCAAACCAAATAACGAAGTAATAAATCTTCGGAATTTCTAAACCACATATTAACTTAAAAATAGATCCATGCATTTTTGTTGGCTGGATGATTTCCTATATTCATTTACAATTTGAAATCTGCTTCATATAATGTTTCTGATAGTAAACCAGCATAAATAACAGAGTAAGAAACTTAGACCTATGTTCTTGCAGTGAAGAAGAAAACTTTTATTTGGAACAGATAACTCCAGTTTTAGTAACCGTTTCAGCAACTTTCGGAATCCCAAGTTTAAGAGATAATTAGGAACAACTTAAAAGCGAAGCGCACATTATCTTCATGGCCTCCAAGCGAGAATTGAGGCCACAGTTGTGCGAAGAAAAACGTACTCGGGAAAGCGAAGTTCTGGAACTTCTACAAGAAAAGCTTTGGAGCGGTGGGGACGGGGAGATGGGCTGGAAAACTCCACCCACTTCCTGTCTTCTGTGGCGAAGCTAATATTCTCTGTCTCGTAAGTTACAACTTGAGCAACTGTCAAAGGAGAGAAGTCATTCGCCCACAGGAAACATTGAGCGTTCGTTGTAGTTTCATGTAATGAAAAACACGACCTCGGCGACGACTTTTGCTTTTAGCAGAGCCCACAGTTAATAATGTTTTGTCTCAACTGGATGCTACTTTTTGTCTTGCAGCGTCTGTGTTTATTCTCTTCCAACTTGGCTTCGCCTGAGTGGATAATATTAGCAACAAGAAAGAAACAGTGTATTAGTAAGGAGAAAAGAATACTCGATGTCTTATAAACAGGGAGTTATGATCAGAGGATAAACATAAATGAACGAATGATATACTGATGGGTATATAATGAATTAATATATGAAGATTAAGGTATAAACACATCTTATATTACATAGTTTGTGACCATAATGACAAGGAAATGATGAAGGTATAAACTTGGAAAATGATTGCATTTAGTGATGGTAGATGAAATATTAGTTTTTCGTAAGATCTAAGCCTATACTCAATTATACCAGTGATGTAATACTAGAATTGTTGGTAGGCATAAACCCGACTGTTTTCAAAAGTATAATGTATACTCACCCTCGTATACACTCACTGTTTTGTAAATTTAAGGTGAGTATACACTGTGTAGGGATGGCGTAAAAGACCAAGTTGTTGCTGCTAAATTGAAGAGTTAACGAAGAAGGTTAAGTTGTTAACGCCACTTATTTCAGTTGTTTAAAACATTTGAAGAATTTTTACTTGTAATTTTGACTACTAAATACTGCTGTAAATAGCGATGAGTTGATTTAGTAGCTGATTACTTATGGAAGTACGAGAAGTATAAAGTTCGTAATAGAATTGGAGGAGTAAATTTAATTTGTATTGTGTAAGAAAAAAGTAGGTACTAGTATGAGATTTATGTATAGCGTGCAGATTGTTTTGTGCTTACGAGACTAGTTGTTAAGAAGATTTCATATGAGGTTACGGATTCATAAGTTGTTATATTGGCAATACAGGATAATTACACCGTTTGAGACTACGTATTAAACTTTATCAGCTGGAATATAAAAATATGTGATATATATATAGCTATATACCCCATTACATTCCTGAATTATGGTCCACCATGGAGTATAATTTGTACGTAGTCGCTTGACACTAGGGTTATCAGATCTTTTATTTTTCGTTTTCTGGCGTATTTTACGTTGTTTTTATTTCCTAGTTAAAATGATTTCCGTTTTTCTAAATAAATAAACTGTGCGTAGAATCAAAGAACACTGACTGAAACGTGTTCTGTCGGGTGAGATTTTACTGCAATCTCATGATGCAATTCTGTGTCAGTACGCTTATAGCGTGTTCATTTAATTACATAGTTTGTGAACATAATGACAAGGAAATGGGATACGAACTTGAGAAAAACAGAAAAAAAATTCGGAATAATTTGCATTAGGCAATGCAATCAAAATTTATGTATATTATAGATCTTCAAGATATAATAAGAAAACTTATTTTTCATTAAAAGTCATCACAGTGCTAAAAGGAATATTATCCAATGAGTATCAAGCCCTTAAGCTGAGATATTGAAAAAATATTTTCGTAAGCTAATGAAGCTCAACGTTCAGGAATGGCTGCGGGTTTGTAAACAGGCAGATTTTGAGGTATGATTTACCGAATATCTCAAAATCACTCAGTCTTTAAATTATTCTAAAGAAACTCTATTAATTTCATAAGGAAGAGAGCCATGCACAGGGGTGGATTAACCGTTACACAAATAACTACGTGCTTAGACCATTAACGGAAGATGGCATCACATAAATTTTCGATAGCCGAATTTGCCATATGGTGCACTTGAACCAGGATCCGCAAAAGGCGCTCCCAAATAAAAATTATATATATATATATATATATATATATATATATATATATATATATATATATATATATATATATATATAAAACCGGATACAGGATTTTATGATGGGGGTGCACCAATAACTACCAGTACATTTGAATCAAATTTAAATGTTGTAAATGCCTATAGACATCTGTGGTGTGTATCAGGAATTGACTTGAACTATTATTTTTGCAAAGCTCCGCTTTCTTTTAAGCCCGAAACGGAAACATGACATTAAATTTTCCGAAAGTATTACTATTTTCGCTGCTAGCTTCTCACTTTAAATGGCGGCGGTGCACGTGCTCCGGTGCACCCCTAAATCCGGCCATATATATATATATATATATATATATATATATATATATATATATATATATATATGTGTGTGTGTGTGTGTGTGATATAATGAAAACACTCCGAGATTGCAAAAATCTGTCAAGGGTAACGAAATGGAAGGAAAATAATCTTTACCTAAATAAAAACAGGGGAACTTCGTATGCAGTCCCTGAAATTTGTGCTTTCTGTGCAACGCCGTGAAAAAAAAGAAAATACACATTTGCACCAGAAACAACCATCTTGTGGGGGAGATAATAATAATAAGTGTTTATTTATTTATTTATTTATTTCATTTTCCGCCGTAAGAACTTAGCGTTCATGGCTTCGTCAAGAGATACAGTTACTATTACAAGTTATAATAATAATAATTGCAAGAGATACGCTACAATTAGTATTACAATTATTAAAAAAATAATATATAATAATACAATATATAAAGTAATAATATAAAATATATACGTAACAATAAAACAAACTAAGTGCACTTTTAGAGAAAATATAAATTTACCTTGTTTTATGTATTTTAAAATTCAAATAAATTTTGATATTTACATTATAAAGAAAGATCACAGTGAAGATATTCATCTAAACCATAGAAAAGATGTTTGAGTAACAGTAACTTGTTTCCTTAAACAGTGTGAAATTATTGTATACTTTCAAACTATCTGAATTAAATACTAAATTTGGTTGCAATAGTGGAATGAGACCAAAGATAAATTCTATTCTTCGAACGCTGAATCCATATAAAAATATCATTCTCTGTCTCTTACCGTTTTTATTCTATGAGATTAATGTTAACACCACAATGGATAAACGCTCAATCCATATAAAAAAGAAAACTGTCATTCTGTCTCTTACAGTTTTTATTATATGGGATTAATATTAACACCGGAAGGGATAATTGATGCTATCACTTCTGGTTCCAATAGAAGTCAGAGATGAAAGATATTCTTGGTACTGAATCCATATAAAAAATCTGCTTGTCGCTCTTTCCGTTTTATCCAATATGCAATCCAATGCTCTCATTGAATAAACGTAGATTTTCATCACTTTCGGTTTCAACAAATAGATAAAAGTCGACACAAAACTCATTTTTTCAGCCTGAATCTGTATCAAAAAACTATTTTCTGATATCTCTCGCCTTTTTATCCTCTATGAAGATAAGTGTTGATACCATAGTTACTAGGAAATTCTAACCACTTTCGGTTTTGGTAGAGTGTAGCGGATAGTGGTGATGTGTTCTCTTGAGACGATGAATCGATTACTGAAATTTGTTGTTATCTATTACCGTTGTTGCTATCTATTACCAAAGTTAAAACCGGAGACTATGGATCCCTACCACTTCTGATTTCAAACGAAGGTTAACGGTTGATTAAGCATAAATTCTCGACTGCAAAAAACGGCTTTTTGATATTTAACGATTTTCCTCTATGGAAGTGAATATTGGAACCATAGGTATTAGTAAGTTTCAACCACTTCCTGTTTCGGAAGAGTGCTGCAGATGATAATGTTGTGTTTTCTTGAATCTCTGAACTGATTGCAAAAACAAACGCTTGTTCTTATGTATTATCGTTTCTGTTCTATACCGATGAATGTTGAAAGTAGAAACGGTTGATTCCTACCTCTTTCGATTTGAAAATGAAATGAAATCTTTGAGTTTTACATCCCACGATTATGCCGGTTAGGCTAAAGGAGACGGTGATGATGAGTAACGAATGAAATGGTGGAATGAAGAAAGTGGAAGCAAACGAGAGAACTCCGATGAAAACCACCCACACGGTATTTTTCCACCACAAAGTTCACTTGGCGGGGGTGGGATCGATCCCAGGACCCCAAGCACCATAGCTGAAAGCTCTACCATTGAGCCACCGCGGCCGTGTCTTTCGATTTGAATATAGGGTCAACGCAGGAGATGAACCTATTCTTGGGCCGCTGAATCGATTGCAAAAGACCAGTACTCGATATAATTTACACTTTTTGCTCTTTGAAAATTAGTCTTGAAACCGGAAGACCTAGTAAATTTCAATCTTTTCTGCTTTTGGCAGAGTTTTGCGGAAGGTGATGACGATATGTTTCCTTGAGACACTGAATTAAATCGATTGCAAAACTCCGCTTGTCACTATCTATAACTATTTTTGCTCTACGGCAAGAACATTTGAAATTGGAAATGGCTAATTTAAAGCACTTTCACTTTGAATCAAGGATTGATAAAGGAGATGAAACTTAGCTATTCTTGGGGCGCAAAATTTATTGCAAAAGACCGCTTCTGGATATGTCTTCTTGTTTCTGCTCTTGTCGACAGACAGGCGGACATAACTATTTTATAGACTTCTGATAGTTATGCACAGCATAGACTGGAAATTATTATTATTATTATTATTATTATTATTATTATTATTATTATTATTATTATTATTATTATTATTATTATTATTATTATTATTATTATTATTATACGTAATGATTGAAGATCTGACAATCTTTGCAATTAAAGCAACAGAGGAAAACATTTCAAATATAAATAAAGTAGAAGTACATATTATATAAAAAAATTAAGATTACACAGAGAAATTCCGGACAGCGGTATATTGTACAAATATACGGTATCCTCTTGCTTATTATAGAAATCAATACGGAGCATACGTTACCCGTATGCTACATAGGCACTGCCCTTAGATGTTACATCATGCCGTTGCAGGATGTCTGACATTTAACAGTTTTCCATATATCACATGCATATACTTATGCTACTTTCGTCAGCTATATGTTATATACGTCCATTTGTATGTGAGATCCTGACCGCCTACATTGTTTCATACGGAAAGTACGTGTAGATGGAATACTTATACAGAAAATATTATAAAACATGCGTTTTCAGTTATACATTTGCTGTACGTTAAGTCCAAAACTACAGGAATTACGCATGTAACCTATCTTTTTAAGTACGCCACTTACAATTTTTTTTCTCGGTGTAGTTTTCATCTTACTGTAGATTTTGTCTAATTGCGATAAATAAAATTATATTTTGTGGTTTATTATTGTTAATACTATATTTTGAATTACTTATATATGGGGGTTACAAAAATCTTTTTAGTAATCTAAGCTCTTAATTAGACCCTGCCATACGTAACATTTATAGTGAATATACTCTTTTCTTTTTACAGCCAAGAAGCTACTAAACATTTAACTATTCAAGAAGAACAACTTGAAGTCACATTCAACGCACATAGAAATAAAAGAAAAAGTAAATAAGAAAATAATTGGCCGCTCTAAGTTTTGTCGTGAAGACACAAGCAGCACAAACAAACTTATACGTATAAACTTCCCAGAAATAATCAGCAAGAATTTCATGTACGTCGTTTTAAAACAGCATTAACTTTCTCATATTACACAAACACGTTTGTATCCATGTTTTCCTCATTAGACATCTTCCTACACACTTTCGTATTGTACAATGTACCTGAATGTTATCGTCTTAAGTTCCAGCTTTAGATATGGAAGTTAACAGGTGTGTATGTGTGTGTACGCGACGTAGTTATAATATAATCTGGAACTTTACGACAACGGAAGCTGCTAATTAGAACATAATAGTTACCTTGAATGCGAAGATATCTTCGAAATTATTAAGAACAAAATTATTAAGCCTCTTAAGACTCTCGTGGTTAACTTTTAAATAATTCGGATCTGTAGAGAAACAGATTGGAAACATGAAGTCTTCATTATTTTAAAAGGAATACTATTATATACTATTGATGTAACGCAATTTCCTTGAACATTCATTATATTTTAATTGTATTAGGAAAATTATGCAATAGCTTGTACTGAGTTCAGAAAAGCAAGCCAGGAGTATGAGATGTGATAAAAAAAATACGGTGAATAATTTTCTTAAAAACAAAATAATAAGCTCATATGAAATTTGATTTAATTCCTTTCAAAATGCTGTCCTTGGCTACACTGAGAAAAAAAATGTAGGTGGCATACTTAAAAACGTAGGTTACATTCGTAATTCCTGTAGTTTCTGGACTTAACGTACAACCGTATATAACATCCTGCAGCAAACGTATAGCTGAAAAAGTATGTATTATACGCACTGTCTGCATAAGTGCAATGACGTCATTCGTGTGACGTCATCTGCAGTAACAAATATATACGGAGGTGATATCTAGCTTTGTGACGTCAGGATCGTATGTAGCATGTGGGTTAATAATGACGACACACACTGACTATCAGGACGGAGCATAATTTCAAGAAGTATGCAATATACGTTCTTTACGTATGTTTCTTTCGTTCAACCCCAAGACAGCATCTATATTGTACTTGTGCCCCGTACGTACGACTAGATACAGTATACGTATTGTACGTATGTATTATACAGATTTTCCTTATGTCGCACACAGCTTGTCCAGATACAGCATACAGAATATCCGTATGCACCATACAGAGTGCATATATGTAGCTTACAGACTGTCTGCATGCAGCATATAGATTATACGTATGTCGCGTACAGGTTGGCCATATGTAATGTATAGATCGGATGTATATAGCTAATAGGTTGTCCATATGAAATATACAGATTTTACCTGTATCGAATACGTATTGCCTTCTTGTAATGTATGGATCGGACATATGCAGGATCTAGAGTGTACGTATAGTGCACCATTATTAAAGTGCTGCAACATACTGCAAAGTGCATGATACATTCTTACTGTAATGTTGTCAAATATTGTTTTACTCTGTATGAAAACAAAAATAGCTTAAAATATGGTTGATCTCCTTTGTGCCAATAATAATAAAATTAACAATACTACACTTTTCAAATCTTAGTTTGGAGCAGTGAAACTGTCCAAAGAAATGTATTTACCTGCAGGGTGTCCTATAAGTTTGGGCTTCCTGCTAATTCGTTGGAAAGCTACTGCAAAGCCAAGTGTTGAAAAGTGACACAAGCGTTAATTTTAAAATTATGGGCACAAAGGAGGTTAACCATATATTAAACTATTTTCGTTTCCATACAGAGTAAATCAATATTACTGTAAGAATTTATCATATGGTTTGCAGTTAGTTAGTTGCAGCACTTCTATAATAATGCAAAATGCACAGCCTTATACAATCCTATATTCAAACTCAAACAAGATTTACGTACAATCATTTATTAAGCTGTTATCATCCATTGCTTGTACGATATAAAGATTAGTTTACCTCATTCCTTTCCTTAATAGTATCTTCTTCTAAAGTGCAGTTGTTACCACAAGAGGCCTGAATAGAATTTTCCAGAAATAACTTCTCTGTACATTTTAATTAACAGGTAAGTTATGTCTTTTCTTTTTTTTTTCTTTCTTTCTTTCTTTTTCTTTTTTTTTTTAAATGTCGCAATAATTAAAAGTGTAGTGTCAGCCGAAAACGTATTCGCTTACAAGATGATTCCTACTCAGTACTCGCTATTAAAAATGCAACACCAAGAAGGAGACTGGGTAGATGCGCCAAAGTTCCCAGGCCGATACCTAATAGTAAGTGCAGAATACTCTTAAACGTTCGCTGTATTCGCTGTGTGACAACGTGGTGACAGCGGAGGCGTTGTGCAGCCATCGACTAAACATATTTATTCTTCCCTGCTATAGACGTTCTGCAAATTTGGACTTTCCTGGATGCATCCTTCTTAGTGCAACATTTTAAGCAACGAGCAATTTAACAGTCTCATACATTGCTTAAAGAAAGAGCAATGATTCTCAGAATTACTCGGAAGATATATATACACAATAATTTAAAACGGTTATTTCAAACTTTGCAATTCAAAGCACGAAAAGAACTATAGATAAAGGAACACTGATTTTAGCCAAATAGTAATTAGTAAACTCAATCACACTCAGTACCATTAGTTGCTTGGTGTTATCCGTAAGTCAGAGATCACGGTATCTCATTTCGTGTAGATTTTTGCATTTGTTTAACGCTAAAAATGTATTTTATCGCTAATTGAACCCAGTACCATATATATACCGACAGGACGTACCTTAGTCACAAGGTGACATGAGTGAAACACTAAACTATTCGATTGACACCTGCGGTCTTGTCAACACTAGAGAAAGTTACAAAGTGATTAAGTAAATACGGAACATAGTTCATAGAAAGTATAGCGATGTATGAAGTCTCCGTTTCATACGACTTGGATAAAGGATACATCTGAAATAGCAACAAAGAAATATATAATGATTTCTCTGGATAATTTGGATTAGTCCAGAATTCGAACACACACACAACACGAACACACACAAGTCCATTTTTTTTTTTTTAACTTCTTTCTTCGGATTCCCAATAAAGTTGACTACTGAAAAGCTGAGTTATAGATTCTGTATTAAAACAACACCTTCGCTAGACATGTTCAGTATACACATTGTCTTACATACAGAACAATACATTAGTTATTAATGCATGTCTGAAATAATAGTGCTTCGTATAGAATTTTACTTCATCCAATCGCAATAGCACAAAGATAAAAAATATTGCGAGGGATAATGTTCTTATTACAGAGAAAAAGAATTAAAATGACTTAACATTAACAATCATTTTCTTTAAACAGAGATAATATTTTATTATAATTTATGGAAGAAAGAAATAATTTGTAGTACAGTATCTTTATTAGGGTTATATATTCGTACAAAATAATGTAAGTACAACTGGGTCTGTCTTCAGAAAGGACGTACTTTTAGCCACAACCTACACTGCTTCTTTTGACTGTCTTTCAAGCAGAATCCTGGTTTGAAGCACGAAATACCTGCAACAAAAATCAGAAAATATTTAAAATGTTATATTCAGTGTGTTTAATTTGGTTGTACTTAACAATACAAAATATCTTAACCTTTTTGAGATTAAATGGAAAAAATCTGTTCGGTCAGGTATGGACTTTTGGGTTGCACGTAGAAAAAATATGAGGTGTTTATTGATGCTGAACAACAACTCAAAATGTATTACCATTCAAAAGTAAGTGGGTACCCCAATGGTGTTCGGGGTACCATGGGGTACCTAATGTCTGTATTTTTTAGATATATGGAAATGTATGTCTCTAAAATGTAAGGAACTGATATCTGTTTACCGAAAACCTCAACTCGGTAAGCCTTATGGATATCGAGATATGGGAAAATAAAGAACGACACCATAGAAATGTGGGGTTTGCGTACTAGATGGGCAGTTTCGGAAACGTAATTACGAGAGCTTACAACCACCTCAAAAGTAGTTTCAATTAAATACACTACACACACGCCCTGATGGGGGTTTTCGGGTACCATAATATTCGCAGAACTCTCATTTCTAAACATTCTAAAATATGTTTTAATAACGTTTTAAAGAACCTTAGAGGTGTGTGTTTACCGAAACTGCAAGTCGGTACGCCTAACAGTTACCGAAATATGATGAAATAAAAAGTGACACACCTCAGTACAATTTCGATCGAAAGATTAATTCAGCTCTAAATTTTCTTTGGACAATTCCAAGCGTTCATCGGGCTCTGAAATAAAGTGAACATTTTTTGTCTATCTAATATAGCAAACGAGATATAAGGAATTGTGTATTTTATGACGTCGTAAAAATAGAGACCCACATGGATTTGTACTTTTGAGTCTTTGCTGTAAGAAGAAGAAATTTTAGAAAACAACCGTATATACCTTAATAGACAATTAAATTGGCGGGGGCACAGTGGCTTAGTGGTAGAGTGCTTACCTCTGGTGTATTGGGTTCTTGGTTCTATCCGCGGCCAAGTCAGTTTGTAGCGGACATCGTATTCGTGGGTTTTCTCGGGGTTCTCTCTTTCCTCCCACCTTTGCATTCCATCAATTCTGCCAACAACATTCACTTGCTTTAATCAAAATCTCCCTGAGACTGAAATGCATAATCGTGGGTCGCTACACTGAAATATTTCCTTTTATTTAATTTAAAATTAAATAGGGAGTTAAGTATGATCGTATCTCTATGGGTTAAGTGAATACTCCAATAGTTTCTGCAAAAAAAGATTAGTTAAACACCCTACCACTAAGCTACTGTGTCCCCGCCCATTGAATTGTCTATTAAGGTATATACAGTAGTTTTCTGATTTTTTTTTCTTATAGGAAAGACCCAAAAGTACAAATATATAAAGATCTCTATTTTTACGCCATAAAATATATAATTCCTTTTATCTTGGTTACTATCTTATATATTGACAGCGAATTTTCATTCTTTTGTACAGCTCGATGAACCCTTGGAATTGCCTGAAGAAAACCTAGGACTGAACTAATCTTTCGATCGAAATTGTACTGAGGTACTCATTTAACCCATAGAAGTACCATCTTATTTAATTTTGTTGCGACCAATAATTCTTTCCGAAATTTCAAGATCTCATACACTTTTATTTCACAGTGTTTCTCCAGATGTTAGATGTACTAGCTGGAAGTTTTGGGTAAACACATATTTCAAATACTGTTTACAAATGTCACATTATATTTTCAAAAGTTTTTAAAATTTAATATTGGTAGACTCCATGATGTTCTAACACCCCATGAATATATCTAATTACTTTAAGATGAAATTGCTACTGGTGTTTATTAACTGTCCATGAACGATTTCGGAAATTTTAGCATCTAACACGAAAACCCCTTAACTGTGTTGGTCCCCCTTTATTTGACATCATCTTGATGGCCGTTAGTCATATTTTAATTCATTTTCCGAATTGTAGCGTCAAGTATGCAAGACCCACATACCTATAGTATCTCTCTTTATTTTCCCATATCTCGGTATCCATAAGGCTTACCGAATTGCAGTTTTCAGTTAAAAAAAAAATCAGTTCTTTACATTTTAGAGACATGTATTTCCATATATCTAAAATGCAGAAATTAGGGACCGCATTGGAACCCCATTGGAGTACTCACTTACTTTTGCATAGCAGGGTAAAAACGCCAGTGGTTCTCACTTTAAGGTTGAAAACATACTATTTTGTCTTTTCTCTGAGCATTGTGAATCTGTCGGAGCTATACCGTAGTTGGAAAGACTCACTGATCCTTCCTATAATGACCATGTAGTCAGAATTCAAAAAGGAGTAGAAGGAAAAACAATATTTTAAAATCCTTGCACCAGTAGTACTCACCTTAAAATCAAAATGTTCCAGTAATAGTCAGGATTTTCTATCAGTGTTCGTCACTCAAATAACTTGACATAATTTATTCTAAAACGCACTGTGTATCAGTTTAGGGTTAAGAATACAATATAAAGTAGTAAGCTTAATAACTTTTCATCACTTTTAGCACTCAAGAAAGAAAAGAAAAAAACGTTTTTACATACTTTTTAAAGCAATTTCAGAAAGAAAAATGTTAACTAAATTCTAAAGTTAACTGTATATCACTTTCACGTTAAGAGTACAATATTAAATACTATGTTTAATAACTATACGTCACTTTAAACACTCAAAAATGAAAATAAACGTTTGTACATACATTTTGAAAACAATCTAAGAAACAAAATAAGTTAACTGAATTCAAAATTTAATTATACATCACCTTAAGCTTAAGAATACACTATAAAATACTGAGATTAATAACAATGCATTACTGAAGAATGAAAACAAAAATGTTTTAGCTACCGATATTCTATTTAGATGTTATTTCTCATTAACAATTTTTTTTTTTTTTGAGAACTCGTGATCAAGTCTAGGGATGCGCAAGAGAAAAGATTTGAGATTGTCTCCTCTCGAAAAGGTGCCGCGAAAGTTATGTATCGTCTCGAAAACTGGATCCGTTTCTATTGGAAGAGCTCTGTCTCGTCTCGAATTTCGTAACAAAAATTATGTCTCGTCTTGTCTCGTGTGCATCCCTAATCAGGTCCATAGCCAAAAACTTCATTTCCGAAGGGTTCGATAGGGCTTTGCGATATCCGAATTTAAATATAGATAATCGATATCGACAAACTATCGAAACTTGTTCGAAATATTGAAAAATACAGCAATATCGAAATATAAACAATATCAAAAATCGAAAATATAGAAATACGAAAGAGAGAAAAGAATATGGATATATCGATCAAAAATTTCGATATCGATGTTTTGATATTTGAAAATATCAACCGTTCGATTTAAATATCACACAGCCCTAGGCTCCAACTGTTGTCACCTTTAAAATTAATGTGAAAATTACTGACTAATATTCTGTAAGTACCATAAGACGGGATTATTTTGCACTTCAGGATTAACTTTGCACAAAATACGGCAAAAGTTTCACAGTCCTCTGTCGGTAAAATGATGGACTGTAAAGAGAAAGTTTCAACTGTCACCGTAAGATAGAACATTGACTATTTGGTTGGCGGTTAACATCAGTTCTAATTACCTGAAGGGTTTGTTGTTGTAGAGGTATGGAAAGCAGTCACTGTAAAGGCCGACAAAATTTGAAAGATATCACCTACAAGAATTTTCGTCAAAGTCAAGTCAGTTTCGTAGAATACTCTGTGTATAATGGGACTTTGAGACAATAGTTGAAATTGAAGTGTGAAACGTTTTAAAGTCATAGAAAAATAAAACTGGGAGAAGGTTGTTTCAGCCTCTAATCGGGGCTACTTTGCACCGATCAAACGTAACCCCTCAGATAGGAAATTATTACTACGGGTACCTCCTGCCATCTAACTTTAGGAAAATTTCCTATTCAGGTAAATGTCGGGATCGATTTCTTGTTGGAAAATAAATTACGAAAAGCGGCGGATTCAGAAAAATAGTTTGAGAGTGACTTCACACAGAAAGACTTCCTTTATTTAGAAACGACTAGACTTTTTGAAGGGCTTGAAGCGTAGACGCATAGGAATGACTAACATCAGAATTTTGTAAAAAAGAAATCCTGTAATTTGGGTGAGCTTCAGCCTGAAAGCCTCAAATCCCGTAAATCTTCCACTGATTACGGTTGGGATGATATTCTTGGATATAAAGAGCAACCAAGGCAAATCAGATCTCGAAGATTTTTGCTGTTCTTGAGTTGCCATTTTTGTGGGACATACTAAACTATCAGAACGTGGTTCCTATGTCGGTACCAGAAAATACATAATTTTCTTTACAAATATCAATAATTCGTACTAAGTACTGACACCGGTACCGTAAGTCCAACCTCAATATTTGTAGACTGCATGCAGTTTTGTTTAGGAAGTGAAATGTATCAATAGAAGAGAGAAAACACTGCACAGAAACATTATGTTCGTATGCTGAAAATACTTTTTTGTATGTGTTGCAAAGTATCTTCAGCTATCAGGTTACTTTGCAACAAAGTTTATATGAAATGAAATGAAATGAAATTTTTGAGTTTTACGTTCCACGATTATGCCGGATATGCTCAAGGAGACGATGATGATGAGAATGAATGGAATAGTAGAATGAAAATGTGTGAGAAAACGGGAAAACCCCGAGAAAAATCACACACAGTGTTTCTCCAACACAAAGCCCATTTAGCACGTGCTGGGATCGATCCAGGAACTTCACGCAGGAGAGGTGAACGCTCCACAACTGAGCTACCACGTCCCCCAAAACACAACCTCAGAATATATTTCATATAGAGTAGAAATAACAATATGTTGTAAAAAAAAAAAAAAAATGGCCGGTCTGAGAGGCATGTAAGCTAAAAAATTACAATTGCTACTCGATTTGTTTACTAGCATTGTTTAATTATCTACGGTACTGAACATCGCAACACCAACATCATTATGTTATGTCACATCCTTTCAAAACTATGAAAACTGCAAAGTACCTGCTTTGCTTCGTGATGTCCGAAGAGTAAGACGACTGAAGGCGAAAGCAGGCAAGTGGCATACAAATTTATGATGTTGAAGGCATTATTTTTCACAGCTATGGAGAAAAGAGATAGAAACAATAATAACGAAATCTTTGTTTTACGTCCTACGAATATGTTATGTAGGCTGACGGTCACAAATGAGTAATGAAAATTTATGATCTTGGAATACGATTTGGTGGAATAATGAGGGAGAAAAATAATCATTGATTAAATATTAAATTGAAAAGAAATAAGAGCCTGACGCTCAAATACTTATCTATCCGGCACCCATCTTGATCCCTCTAAAATATCATGAAATGCTTGATTGATTCTAAACCCAATAATAGTAATAATAAACACAGAATATATAATTTACGCACCTTGAAATGTAGAAATTAATGGTTGTAATTCCCAGCTTTCCAATAGACCTTTGATTTCTCCAAATGAAGATTCGGATATCTTGTTTCTTCTCAAGCAATAATGGGTTATAATAATCAGTTGCAGTCCAAAGCCAAGTCACTAAGTTAAGTATGAATATAAAAGAATTCATTAGTTAGATGCATACAAAATCCTACGCATGTAAATCCGAATCTACTTATTAAATTGTAAATTTAAACAAACTAAATTATAGTACAGATATAGTGACATCAAACATATATTAAATAAGATATACAGGGTGTCTCAAAAGTCCCCTGACATAGGGTAACTCTGTTATTATCCGAGTTATAACAAAATGTCGGAGGGGAAAGCATCTCCAAATATGATGTGTCCAATCTAAAGTGAAGGAATTTTTAAAATCGGATGACCCGTTTGCGCTGTACACTCTTTATGCGCCCAATGTGAAATGAAAATGCAACGTTGCCATTTACCTGGACCCACAACATAAGTGAGTGAAGTTACTGTCTTTTACGCTAACATGTTGATGGCCAGCCTCCGTTTCAAACAGTAACTTCATTCACTTATGTTGTGGGTTCAGGTAAATGGCAACGTTGCATTTTCATTTAAAATTGGGTGCATAAAGAGTATACAGCACAAACATCTCGTCCGATTTTTTTAAAGTGTTCACTTTAGATTGAAAACGTCATATTTCGAGATTTTTTTTCCTCTTACATTTTGTTGTAACTCTGATAACAGAGTTACCCTATGTTAGGGAACTTTTGAGACATCCTGTATACATCATAAGAAGTTCCTTTCTAAATTCTACACGGATGTGGTTAAATTGAATGTGAGGTGGGTGATACACATTAGGCCTTTTGGGAGTACGTCACACGGACGACCGTAATTTTGTGTTCAAAATTTTTATGAACTGGTGGGATATGTGATACATATGGCCACGGGCTAGAATTTTCTCAGTATGTCAAATATGCAATCAGATTTCATGCAGCTTAATTTGGTGGAAAGCTATTGCCAATTGAACGTTACATTTACCTCTTTCTTGCAGATGTTGAACCATGCCGTTAGCACGTGAGGAATGGATCGAAATAATCAAACTGTGGGGCGGGAGGAGTATATGTGCAGTGGTTGCCGATTGCAGAGTCATCCACAATGTGACTCTGTGTCACATGTTTCAGTGTCACAGTAATTAACTAAATTTGAGAAGACGGGCACATTCGTGAACATACATCGTAGCGGTTCAAACTCGCGGGACCTTGTTCCTTCCCCATTTTGAACCGGTACATGAAAATGCCATTTACTCCATGTTTGCCTGCGCCGATTTTGAAAATTCCTTCACTAGTCGATTTCTCTCGACGAGTACTACAAGAATCAGTTAAAATCTCGCGGTCCTTTTTTCTTCCCATTTTGAACCGGTACCTGAAAATGCGATTTTCTTCATGTTTGCCTGTGCCGATTTTGAAAATTCTTTCAGTAATCTATTTCTGTCGTCGAGTACTACAAGAATCAGTTAAAATCTCGCGGGCCCTTTTTTCTTCCCCATTTTGAACCGGTACATGAAAATGCGATTTTCTTCATGTTTGCCTGTGCCGATTTTGAAAATTCTTTCAGTAATCTATTTCTGTCGTCGAGTACTACAAGAATCAGTTAAAATCTCGCGGGCCCTTTTTTCTTCCCCATTTTGAACCGGTACATGAAAGTGGGATTTTTTTTCATGCTTGCCTGTGCCGATTTTGAACATTCCTTCACTAATCGATTTCTCTCGTCGAGTACTACAAGAATCAGTTAAAATCTCGCGGGCCCTTTTTTCTTTCACAACCCAATATTTTTATATATTTTGAATGTATTCAAGTATGGAACAAAAGTGTTTAATTAATTCCCTTAGTAGGCTTCTCAACTTAATATTTTTCAACTTAAATTTTATTTGTTTTGATTATTTATTTTCTTGTGACTCAATATTTAATTGCAATCGTTCATTGGGGAGAAGGGTGGCCATTCTCAAATATATAAATATAGTATTCTTAAAATTTATGTCTTCTCGTATTATTAGTTTCTTCCACTAGACCTGGAAATTGCAAAATTAATACCTGGAAAACCTGGAAAATTCAGGGAAATTGAGTTCCATATTTATGTATGAACCCTGCTATTTACAATTTTTTTCGAATAGGGAGAATTGTACAAAAGGGTGTTTTGGGAATGGTATAACAGTAGGTTTCTGGGGGTGTTGTTCGAAATGAAATAAAATCTTTAAGTTTTACGTCCCACTATTATGCTTGCTAGGCTACAGATGACTTGGTGTTGTTCGGTGGGGGTCAATGTTGCCAATTTTGGGAAAAGTCACTAAATCAGGGGAATTCGACCTCAACGATAGCGTAGGGTGACCATAAAATTTTCAGTTAAAAACGGGATAGGTTCTGGCTTTTAGATCTACTATTGTTCTTACCAGTGCCTTGGGGCCGCGGTGGCTCAGTGGTAGAGCGTTCACCTCTGGTGCTTGGGGTTCCGGGTTCAAACCCTGCTCCCGCCAAGTGAACTTTGTGGTGTACAAACACCGTGTGCGTGGGTTTTCTCGGGGTTCTCCCGTTTCCTCCCACTTTCTTCATTCCACCATTTCATTCATCTCTCATCATCACCGTCTCCTTTAGCCTAATCGGCATAACCGTGGGACGTAAAACTCAAAAATTTCATTTCATTTCATTTATCAGTGCCTTGATATCAGAGTTCCCCCTCTCTCTCTCTTTGTTACTGAGCGGGTACTTATGAAAAAGGAAAGACACGTTGAAGTTTGTTCAACACACAACCAACTGCTAAATCTCTGCTGTCTTTCGAGCAGTACTACGAACTATAGAGTATGTTTAATATAGGGAATTTCAGTTCAATTTTTCCTCTTTGTTGTTATTAATACTTTTAAAAGGAGTAAAGGTACTGGGTTTGTTATTTACTTCTTTCATTTACATAAAATGGGACGAATACTACTTTTTTCCATCTACTGACGGGAAGGCCGGGAAACGCCCCTAAAACGGGACTGTCCCGGTCAAAACGGGACGTATGGTCGCCCTACGAATAATTTTTCCGATTGGAGACTTTTATGGGTGATTTTTAAATGACGATTCAGCTACTTATACATTTAGCGACTTTTTGCTGCAAACAAAATTTTCATCTGTAGAGAAGCATTATTAGTTCAAAACAGTTTTTGAACTAATAATGCTTCTGTTTGTTCTTTTTTCTGTTTGTTTGTTTTAATCAGCGCAAGTGATGAAGAGTTTGGAAATACAGCGTACCCACTGGCCCACAATCCTGCATTGTTATGTTGCCCTTGTCCTCTAACGAAGAAGAACTACAAACTTGATGTCCTTTAGTTCGCAGTTTCCGTTGAGAGACACACGTAATACATCTTTACCGATAGCAAAAAGATTAGCTATAGATGCGTGAATAAAGGCGATGTGGATGTTTGTTATATTTGTTCTTTGGGGTCTTTTAATTATTCTGCAGTTTTTCTTTTACAAAAAATTGCTTAACGTAAGTACTGTAGTGTTAATTATTTCGGAACTATTTTGACTCCACAATATGGACAAAAGTACCCGAAACAATCTGAAATGATCCCTGAATTCAAGGATTGGTTGCGCCCTGTTTACAAAGATGTGAGTAGAACCAGCGGCGCAAATCTGTCTTCAACATTGGGGGGGAAGGGTAAGACCGTTACCATACTTTTTATTTTGCGATGTCCAAAATAGTTATGAAGTTGAAAAACAATGTTGTGGAGTATCAGAGTTGTCTTCAGCATTGGGAAGCTGCAGATTTGAGGCTTATTCTGGGAGACGTCTATTTTATCTCACGTTCCTTTGTAGCAATTGGACAAAAATCATCAAATTTCTCCCAAAAAACACATTTCAAATCGGATTATTGGGGAAAACTCCCCCTCAGTTCCAAGATTGGAGGGGACATGTATCCGTCATCCCCCCCGGGATTTGCGGCAGTGAGTAGAACATATTGTTTAGTTTACATCTACAACTTTAAAACAATGCTTATAGACAATGAATTTCTCGATTATTTTTTATAGCGACTTTTCACCCAAAATTCGAGTCGCCACCTCTCGTTTCGCAAACTTATTGTCAACAGTTTGGCAACACTGGTTGCGGGGAGAGCTACAATGGAAATGAAAATGAAATGAAATCTTTGAGTTTTATGTCTCACGGTTATGCCAGTTAGGCTAAAGGAGACGGTGATGATGAGCAATGAATGAAATGGTGGAATGAAGAAAGTGGGAGGAAACGGGAAAATCCCGAGGAAACCCACGCATGCGGTGTTTGTTCACCACAAAGTTCATTTGGCGGGAGCTGGGATCGAACCCGGGACCCCAAGCACCAGAGGTGAACGCTCTACCATTGAGCCACCGCGGCCCTAAGAGATTGAGAGTCATAAACTTAGTCACTTTCAATTTTGTAATATATATATATATATATATATATATATATATATATATATATATATATATATATATATATATATATATATATATATATATATACTGTATATATATATTACAGTATATATTACTGTATATATATATTACATCACTGACTGATAACTAAAATGCTTGGATTGTATATATAAAAGTCACCGTAAAAAGCCCGTAAAAAGCTTCATTCGAACTCGGAATCGAACAATTGCATCTGTAAAGCAGTGCTGAGTTGATTTTAACGTTCCTTTCAGCAGCAAGGCTGTATGAGACATGGACTTACAGATTAACGTGAAATCCGAACCACATAAGCTCCGGCCGGGAATCGAACCCGGGTGTCCCACGCCAAAGGCGTGTACACTAACCACTTAGCCACGAGGGAACCCATCTGGGTAATAGTTAAGAACAGCTACTTCTCATCTCCCGTGCACGAGGATACATCTTATTGTTGCACTACCTAAACACCCTAAGTACAAGGGCAAGAACTCAGTCTATTACCTGCTTTTTAACATCCTAGATCAGCGTTTCCTAACCTTTTTCAACTTGCGGCACACTACGGATGTAACTTGAATTCTCGCGGCGCACTCATAGATATTATTATTTGTAAATATAAAACTAGTATTTTTTCTGCGATTATTGATCTCCTTCTCACAGAGAAGAAAGCTCAATCACTGTTTTTTTTCCCCGTGGTAAATTATTATGCTTATTTTTCATTCTAATTTAAAAATATAAAACAATTGCAATGAAATATTGGACTTAGGTTTTTAAAACTAAGCTTTCTTGTTCGAAAACTGTATCCAACCTTTCACTAAGAAGTAAGATCACTAAATAACGAACGAACAAACAAATCTTTTTTACTTTTAAAATACAAATGTATTTAATTTGTCGAAAGGATTGAATGTTATTTTAAATTTTCAAGTTACAAAATAGTCTGCAACAATAAAGAAGCAATAATAGTCACAACAATGATAACCAATATATATTTTCAACATTAAAAATGTACAGAAAAGTAACACGGTATGAAACTTAAAGTTGTAGATTCATAGTAGAGGTTCATAGTAATGTGAAATAAAAATATACATTTTTCCTTCGTCTTGCAATTTGATTGCTATAGAATTAATAATTTGCTTCGACTTCCTCGCGGCACACTAGCGGCCCATTCACGGCACACCAGTGTGCCGCGGCGCACCGGTTGGGAAACGCTGCCCTAGATAGTCAATGAATAATTCCTGAAAGTATGGCGTTTCTCGTCCTTCCCTAAATGGGAAGTACGGCTCCTTAACTATAACCCTCATCTGTAAGGCAGTGTAAGCAACAAAAAATTAAAAAAAAAAAAAAAACGCACACTGGATGTTTGCGCAACTGAGGATCAAAACATCCTCAATGGAGTATGAGAAATCGTAAACGTCAATCAAAGTGTGTTTTTGCTTATTCATTACTTCGTTAATAGTTAATTCCTTCTAGAAATAGTGAAACAATACTATGAAGAAACACTAATTAAACTAATAACTATTACGTTGTGTTTCTTACCATACCGTTTTTACCAGCCATAGAATTTGAACCTAGTACTATACTGCATTAGTCACGCCGGAACGAAGGGTGAAATTCAAACGCCTGGCACTCGTAGAGCTGTTGAAGCTGTGTTGTAGTTACGCGGCCTGCGTTGGTACTCCTCAACATAAATACGTCACTGCCCAAAACCAGGAAACATCACAGACAGAAGACAGGGGCACAATCAGTGCCTGACACTTCACGAACTCAAACCCGCCAAGACTCAACTCAACATGACCTTCAATTACGTTCTACAGTAGAAACCAAACCAATGCTAAGGCACAAACTTACCAACTTCCTATATGAAAACACAAGAAAAAAAAATCAAACTTTTTGGTTCCAAAGTGATGCCATAACAATAATACTAAAAAGGTTTTAATTCTCAGTAACCCAAACATTAATTAACTAGGGAACATAACAAGCAAAAATAAATAAATAGAAATCAAATCAAATTAAATTTAAAAAATAAAAACCTGACAAGTAAGCTCTCCCTGACTACTTTTTTTTTTAAATTTCAGTGAGGCTGTAAAATATATCAATATCTTCGTCAAATATATATATTTCAATGTAAACAAGTTCTTTAAACAAAAGAAAGCTCTGTAGTAGAGCGCTTACCTCTGACCTGTTAGGTCCCTGGTTCGATTCCTGCTCCCGACAAAAAGCCTTTTGGTGAACACTGTAGGTGTGGTTATTCTTAAGACTTTCCAGTTTCCTTACATTTTCTTGATTCCACCATTATCATGTATCTCATCGTCACCTTCTCACTTACGTTTATGTACAATCATGGGGCGTTAAACTAAAAGTAAAAAAAAAAAAAAAATGCAAATATCCTAATAAAAATGAGTTTTCTAGACTACACAAGTGGCCCCGCGTAGCGTAGTTGCTAACGCTCTCGCCTTCGGTGCGAACGGTCCCGGGTTCGATCCCGTTGGGGATCGATTTCCTCAGTCGAAAAAGTATCAAAAGATTTTAAGTCCAGCCATCCTGAATGAGATTTCCTTGGGTTTTCCTCATTCACAGCAGGAAAATGCCGGAGTGGTACCTAACATATAGGTCCCAGGCCGTTTTCTTCCTTCCCAAATCCTTTCTTCCCTTCCTTTACCCGGATAGTGTGCTCATCGAGGGACGTCATCCCTCATATGTGACGGGCTAACAAGGCCATTGATGCCGAAAGCCCAGAGACCTAAAGCCTAAATCTTCACTACACAAGGGAATTTTCGCGCTGAAAACGGTTTCTTAGCAATTATGTTAAGCAGTCCTGTAGTAACTCTGCACCACGTAATAAATCGTCATATATAAAACGGAATGAATAAACACATAACATTCATTTTGCTACCTTGTAACGTAAAATGTTTCAAAACATTAATATTCAAAGATTTCTCAAAATTCAGATTCACCCATTCCATTCTCCTCAATCATTAACGAGTTGTAGTCATAAACTATATTACTTACTTAGTACTATACTAAAGCAAGTTACACTAAAAGAATATATAATTAATGGAATATTTAACTAAAGTAATAGTTAACTAGTGCACTTACCCATGTTTTTGTTTCCTTCCTCTCTTCTTTTCCGATTGTAACAACCTCGTTTCGCAAGCAAAAGACGCTAGTTCAATGACGTCAGCCATGGCGAAAGAAAGAGTGTCTATAGGCGGTCTGGATCTCACGTACAGATGGACGTATATAACCTATAACTGAAGTACTTAACATACGTATATGTATGTAAAATACAGAAGATTGTTAGATGTCAGACATCCTGCAGCGAAATGATGTAATATCTAAGCGGGTAAAAGGCAGTACCTGTGTAGTATATGGATAAAGTACGCTCCGTACAGATTTCCTTAGTAAACATAACGAATCCTTGTATTTGTACAATATACCGCTGTCCGGATAATGGATTTTTCTCAGTGTAGCAATGCACTTATCCCAACGTTGAATCCATGATTGGAAAAAATCAAGAAAGGCTTCTTTTGAGAGGGCGTTCAGATGTTCTGTTGTGGCTCTCTCAATGTGAGGAATGGTATTAAAACGTTTTTCTTTAATCGCCGATTACGTTTCGGGAAGAGCCAGAAGTTTTATGGTGCTATTTCTGGAGAACACAGCGAATGTCGGCAGACACGGATATTTTTTTGACCAAAAACTAGCGAATCAAAACAAAGGTACGGCACGACGCGTTTTTGTGGTGAAGAAGGAAGCCATTTGCTCATTTAATCGGCGGTTCAAATGTTATTCACGGACCCAAATGAGATGTTTAGTTCTTCGAAAAGCTCTCGAAAAGTCATTCGTCTGTTTGAACAAATCATTTGTGCCACTTTTAGCACGTTTTCATCTGTTTTTGACGTTGAAGGCTCGATCGCTGCTAGTTTTCAACCGACTTTTTGCCGCTTTTTAATCTCTCTTATACCACTTGTAAACAGTCTTCAATGCCAACGTTTCATCGTCATACATTGATTTTGACATTCCGGAGCTTCTTTGGCATCCTTTTTCTTTCTTCAGCTTAGAGCAAAATTTAATTTTGGTGCGCAACACACACTCTTAACACGTCATCACTCGTCTACCTTTGGAAGCTAACTAACATGTCACAATTCGATAAAATTTGACACTGACTGTACCAAAGATCCAGGCTATCGGGCTTACTGGTTAAAATGGATACACCATCGCTAGATGGCGTGCAATTACATTCACCGTACTTTTTGATCGCACCTTATATACACTACTTTTGCAACACAAATTCTTTTAGTATTTATTGTATTTTAATTCTATTGGAAAAATTATGCAATAGCTTGTATTGAATATAGAAAAACAAACTTTTCCTTGTAATTCTGAACCTATTAGTTCCAAAAAAGACCTCTACCTGCAATTATAGGAATTAAGAAGTAGTAGTGCCACGTGTACACAATGTGAAAGAGCTTGGTTTGTATGGCATGATATATTCTCAAGTAATACTGAAACCAAAAATGGTAGATTTTTTTGGTTTTAGTAAAATTTACTAGGTAGAGTGGAGCTGAAATATACTCTTGGGACGCTTAATTGATTTTAGAAACCCTCTTCTCGCAATATATATATATACCATTATTACTCTTTATCGATCAATTTTAAAACTAGAAGTGGTTGATTTATATCACTTTCTGTTTCAATAGAGGGTTAACAGAAAATATGGTACCTATTCGTAGAGCGCTAAATCGATTCCAAAACAAATGTTTCTCGCTATCTCTTATCGTTTTCGCGCTATGTAAATCACTATTAAAACCGGAAGTTGTAGTTTACTTCTGTCACTTCCGGTTTCAGTAAAGTTAATAATTGAGATGAAATGTATTCTGAGGACGCTCAATTGCCTGCAGGAAACTGTTTTTCGCTATCTATTACCGTTTTTGTTCACTTGTGAGGATAAAGGTTAAAACCGGAAATGGTTGTTTTCTTCCAGTTCTAGAAGATAGATCATGTCCATTAACGGACTCGATTTCTTATTTCTGACCGTCTACACCCTGGAAAAAATTGATGGTAATCCATATAGTAGTTTTTTGAGATATTTTTATTTCCCAGACGGACGGAGACGAATTTTTATCTCTCTGAGGCGAACACACACATGCACATGGAGCGTAAATATATCAAATTTCTTAAGGCTTATGACATTTGTAACTGACCAACATATGACAGAGGACTACACTTTTTACGATCGATGAAAACGACAGAAAGAAACGGTTGGAGCAAAGGAAGGGAGGAAGGCAATGCACGATAATGAAATAAAAAGGATTGTCAATGTAACAATAGTCGTCGAGTACCATATCTGCATAGCCATGAACCACAGGAAACTATAACGTCAGAGGAATAATTGGGAATATCTTGGTTGAATAAATTGTAATATTAGTACAATTTTTTATTACTGCCATAAAATAATATAAAAGAATACCTACATGCTGTTAGCAATTACTGATCTTGAGAAGATATAGAAAAAAATGGATTAGTTTACATATGCTTGCTCACTGTCACCTTGATAATCCAAGACATGAAGTTTTACCTATCTGACGAGTCACCGCATTTCTTTTGTGGGGTTCTTTTTGCGTGCTTATATGCCGTTCTGGTTTAAAGAAGTTTCCGGGACGGAAATTACGGGTGCTTGTCTGCATCATTTTACAGATGGTCAGACCATACGAGAACTAAAAGTCAATACACACATCCATTTCTTGGTTTGTTGTTTTACAGTATTGCTGAAGTAATTGTTCTGATTTGAAGTGAAAATAAAAAAAAATCACCACAAAGTAATGCATTACGATATTAAAAGAACTATATATAAAGTGTTAAAGCATTCTAGAGAAGAAAAAAAAATAATTCATATTCCATTGTTCCAATGGTTCTCAACCCTTTTTGACTGACGACACAGTTTACTGAAAGTCCAGGACATCGAGACACACTTGTTTGATATTACTACTACTACTGCTACTACTACTACTACTACTACTACTACTACTACTACTACTACTACTACTACTACTACTACTACTAATAATAATAATAATAATAATAATAATAATATTGGAACCAATTAGTTTTTATAATGACTTTAGTGGTACTGAGCATTATTGCTATCGCTGGAGGTGTTGACTGGTACAATTTGTCTTGATTTTAACTAATTATTATTAAATTCTTCGTGATTATTAAATTCTAAAATTTCGCGACACACCTTAAGGGACTGCGTGACACACAACTGTGTTGCGACAAATCGATCGAGGACCGCTGTAATAAAACAGTGAAACTGCTGTCTGTGAGACAGAAATGTGCGAACTGTTATTAAAATTGGTATATTTTTCTCAACCATACTATTCAAAGTACAGTATATGCATAAATCCACACTGTAGACCAGTGGCATAGGGAAGAAATTGACGATCTTAAGACTCCCTTAGTATAATGATATTGAAAACTTAAACTGCTAATAAGCAGTACATTCCACTTGTGGTTCCCGATAATACGAGTTTCTTATAATTTATCATAAGTAATATGCAGTTATGTTTAAAAAAAAAAAAAAAAAACTTCCCAGAAGCTCCTTACTAGATAAGATTTCAACAAATTAATTAGGTACTAAATTCTTCCTCTGTTGGGGTGAGCAGACACGTAGTCAGAATTTGGTAACAGGGGGGGGGGGTCCGTGACGAAATACTGTGGTTATTATACCAAGCGCTCGATCATTCTAAACTATTTTACTCACAACATATATTGGTTCGTTTAGCCAAGATTTCTAATGGAGTGGTAGCGCAAGACATTAAATACCGTGGTTACACACCAGGGGCTCGATCAATCCAAATATTTTACTGACAACATACCCATATTGATTTTTAGGACAATAAAATGAGGATATGTTAGTAACTACCTTAATAACAAGCTATGAAGAAACCTCGAGTAAAAGAATATAAAAAAAGTACTGAAAAAGATATGTCTTCCGAGGTCATTCGAACTCGGTTCTTCTTGTCTTCTTTCTTCGTCTTTCTCTTATCTTCGTTTAATGCCGTCAAGGATAATAACGAAATCTCTTTTCGCGGTAAAGATATCCTATAAAAAAGGTTAGTGTTGCCGCGAAATTGAAAATCTCTTTACTAAGTGTAACTAGAATCTATGTTGCCAGGCTCATATTATTGGTGATTATGGGCATTTCTTAAGTTCAACCTGAGAGTCTCTCTGATCGAATCGGTTTATCGATTGTTATTTCTAGTCCATAGGATTAGCATGGAGCTAGATGGACTTCGGATGCTCCGTTACAATAATATCCATATTCAACTTGACCGCGCCCCGTTTCCTCCACACACAGCTCCTCGCAAGGAAAAGTAACCAAACGCTTGCTGTAGCTTTATATTTTTAACGCTGATTCTTTTTTTTCTCGTTTCTTTTTGTTCTATTCTTCCTTAATTCTTTTCATTTCTGGTTCCGAAGGGGGGTGTCTGGACCCTCCGGACCCACTCCTTGGCTGCGTGCCTGGGGTGAGGGATTTTTTCTCGTCAGCCTAAGTATCAAAATGTACCGCATGCGGTGCGAGTAAGAACATTAAAAAAAAGAAACAAATTCCTCAAGTTTTTTCTCTAAATACCAAACTGCCTAGCCAAATTGCTAACACACGCGACTTCGTAATGGGTGGTCCCGGCTTCTACTCCTAGTTGGACCACTAACATTTTCTGATGGTAACCCATCATCGCCATGGAGGACCGCGGATATGTTACTAGGTGACGTGATTATACCGTTGTACAAAATCTATTTTTTGGTTTACAAGTACTAGTTTTGATTTTCTCCAAAAGTATGCATGAATTTCCCATCTATATTACATTGTTCATCTGACTGAGACCTATCAATTGATATATATATACGATATAAGCTAATAATATTCCAGAAATTAAACATATCCATTTGTAAACTTGTTGCTACTATGAAGGGAGGGTTTCGTTTTTATCCAGCTCATATGTATTGAAAGTTTATACCTATCAATTTGCTGTATTGCTTCTTATATTGTTAACTCAACAGGGATATGGACCAACGTCTAACATATGCTAAATCTTTACTAAAATTGAGAATTTTTAAAGTATATTGTTCTGTTATTTTGCATATATCAAGACTCATGATCTTAGTGTAGTTTATAGCTATAAATAATTGTCTACTAACTCTCTTATATGCTACATACTTGATGTTCAGGAAAGATGAATAGTATTGTTCAGAGGAGAAATCGTAGATTATGTAAGGAAAATATAGAAGAAAGAATAAATAGTTTGGTCTGATTTGATTTTGAGTTTAACGTCCCTTTCAATAGAAAGACCTTATGATATGCGAACCTACAGCTTAATGTGGAATTCGAACCACATGAATCCCGCCGGGAATCGAACCCAGATCTCTCATTCAAAGATGTTACACTAACTGATTAGCCACGAGGGAGCTTAAAATAAGAAGTGGAAGCCTTCCTGTGTTGTGATCTTTTTTGGCTTAACGTCTACAATTATTCTCCAAGGCTATGAAAGACGGTGATGATGAGATTGATGATAATGGTAGCATGAAAAAAGTGGGAGGAAATGGGAGAGCCCCAAAGAAACTTACGTACAAGGTGCTTGCCCACTACAAAGCTTTCTTGGCTCTGATGGGATCGAATCAGGGATTTCATGTGCATTTAATAGTGCAACTTCATAATGTGGTAAAAGTACCACAGAAGGAAACCAAAATTAACGGATATTTTGCCAAATTATGTAGTTATACTAGAAGATTATACCCTGGATTGTGATGGTGACTTACATTAAATCTACAATATTTAAATTAGCAGAACATACTATTGTTCTATATCCATGTTACATTCTGATATATTTTCATTATTATTTTTTGTGTAATCTTTAAATTAACAACCTATGGTAATGTTCCTTATTCTAAGAGATAGATAATTAATGAAAGTGAATTATTATGATATAACTAGCAGAATTTCCATTATTTGCACGGAAAGAATACGTTACATTTTGCGGCTGTGTCACTGTTCATCTCAACGACATCGGAAACTATGAATTCGACACTAATATAGGTCATTTTCGATTATTTTTATAAATCTTCGCCCTCCGTAAGTTACACCGTCAAAGTGAAATGACGAAAACAATCCCAGACTCGAACCTCATCTATGTTGAAAGTTTGATCAATATTGCAAATAATAAAAAAAAAACTTCCTAGGCTCGAACCTCATCTATGTTGAAAATTTGATGGAGATCCGTCGAGTGGCTCTAGAGTTATTAAGTCATAAACATAATCACTTTCATTTTTATTTATATAGACTGTTGGAATGGTAGTGGTGAAAGAATACCCAGAAACAATATATTGTTCACACATGACCTGGAATCGAGCCATGGACCCTTGAACCACAATTGAGCAATTTACCATTGAGTCACCGTGCTGTCCTAAAGCTCAAGTATTTGTGTGTTATAAGTTCGAAAATATAGATAACTTTGAACTTTTGGAATGTACTCGAATGACTACGTCGTTTACATCAAACACATACTGTATTTGTTGTCCATTATGCGTGTGGTGAACCCTAAACATAACTGCGAAGAACATAAAACAAACATTGATTGCGGTAACAACGAACAGGGTTCAAGTGGTGCTGTTAATGGTTTGCCTTTCCTCACTAATCTTCCCTCCCCATTTCCTATTTTGAATTAAGCAAACAATAACACGAGTTAATCATGCACACTTTACACTAACACGTTTGTTGTAGCTTTGTTTTGAATTGAAGTCAGCCGATGAGAGAATTTGCCCACAAACAAACCCATCTACATAGCCACAGAGGAGCAATCATGAAACCACATCAAGACACCTGACGAAATAAGCGTATAATGTTCACTAGCCACCCGTAACTTTCAAAGCTTCCAGAACAAAGCCACAAAGTATTTTCTCTTTTTTATTTTAAATGACCATAATCATAATTTTGAGAAGGAAATAGTTTGTTGATTTGGCAGAAATGAGCAAATATTGTAACCGATGAACAAGAGCACGATAAAATAAACAATTTAAACTGTAAACTTTCGTAAAGTAAACGTAGGAAGTTTTGTTTTAGTTAACTTGTACCTATTTACATATATTGCATAATAGTAGTGTAAACGCTAAGCGGAAGCTGAACTTTAGGAGGGTAACTTCATTTTCGAAATGTTTTGTTTACATTTTCGCAATGAAGGATAAGTAAGATGTTTGCTACTGAAACAGAGAAGCCCATGTGTAATGAAAAGACTCACAATGTTAAAATTTGATTAATATAATAATAATAATAATAATAATAATAATAATAATAATAATAATAATAATAATAATAATAATAATAATAATAATAATAATAATAATAATGATAATGATAATAATAATATAAAGAATCTAAATTTAAGACAACGTCCTTGACTAAATCAACAAAACTTCGCACATGTTAATTGATAGGACGGTTAAATAGGGTGTGTGGATGAAACTCGAATTGCAGCCGTCTCCTCGTTGTGAGTTCTGGGCCATTTCAAGGATAAAACGTTGAGAAATGGGCAAAGAGTTGCAAAATCATTATGAAAATAAAATCTATAAAATCACTCACATTAACGAATTAATAACAAACATGACCTCACACAACTAAAATAAAGTACTTAGACGCTAGAAAAATAAAAAAAAGGATAATCTGTAAATTTCTTGCGTAAAGGTAAATTTTGGTGTTTTTGTCATTTTTTTCAAACTTTAGGCCGTTTGCGCGAACTAAAGATCCAAAGTGTGACTTTTTTCGTTATTTTTCCATTGATTAGCATGCGAGTACGCAACTTTCGAGCTCTATTAGAACTCGATACTCAAAAATTTGAATTTTTTCGCTCCACCCTACCGAGGAACCTCAAAAAATCTTAAGCACTTGCTTCAAAAAATACGCATGTGCTCTCGCTTTTATTTATACCAAATCTAGAGCAGTTACTCACCAGCCAAGGACAATGAGCATTTGCTCACGAGTAACTTGAGTAGAATTATTTCGAGCATTTGCTCTGAATTTTTTTTAGTTTCAAGCACTTGCTCACTTTTATTTATTCGGTCCTTTGGAGAAATGACCTCTCTTGAATCATATTAGCTAGCTAGCATGCTAGCATATTAGCTTCAAATTTATTTTTCGTTTCGTTTCAGTACCAAGATTAACTATCGTTTAATTTGACGAAAGTGCCTTCATTAAGTTGTTTTAAAGTTCAATATTGACCTCACCTTATGACGCACAGAACAAAGAAATACACATAAAATGACGTTTCATATCTTCACTAATAATAATAATAATAATAATAATAATAATAATAATAATAATAATAATAATAATAATAATAATAATAATAATAATAATAATAATAATAATAATAATAAAAATTATACAAACATCTAACAAAGAAATTAAGTGGGGAAAAGGAGCAGTAACACAATAACAAGTCCTGACAGATGAAACTACCAATCATGACAGCAATCTATAGGACAATAGGAGAAGCTGAACTTATAATAATACAGAATATGGAACAGATTCGAAGAGAAAAATAAAAACAATACCTATCAAAGAACAATGGAATATTAATAGCTCTGGTACTCATTTCATCCACAAGAGCAATCCCAAAATACTGCAAGCATCATTCAGTGACCTGGAACTAAACAACCACAACAATCCATAATATTAATACTGAAAATATTCCACCAGAAACCGTAGTGAGAATTGAAAGCAATCGGGAATTATCAAATCCAGGATAATACTAACACTAATATGAGCATTTACTAAACGAATATAGAATGGAAAGAGACTAGATCCCGCTTTTGAGGTCTGCGGTAACTCAGTGGTAGAGCGCTCTCCTATGATGTGTGGAATTCCTGTTATATCCCAGCTCGCTCCAAGTGAGCTTGGTAATGGTGAGCACCGTTTCGGTGAGATTTCTCGGTGTTCATCTATTTCCTTCCACTTTCTTCATTCTACCATTTCGTTCATTATTATCACCATATTTTCCTTATCATCTGAAGATTGGTATAATAGTGTGACATTAATAAAAGCGTGTCCAAGTGAGTAACGTGCATACTTTCTATGCTCGTGGTTCCGGTTTTGATTCTAGATGGGGATTGGTTCAGATACAAACTCTAGTACTGGTTCGGATCTCATTTTAAACAGTAGGTGAGAAGGCACGGTGCCTCAATGTTAGAGCGCTTACCTCTGGTGCATGGTCCTTGGTTCCATTCCCGGGCAAGTAAGTTTGTGGTTGACAATGTTGTGTCCGTGAATTTTCTCGGGATACTCCCATTTCCTCCCACATTTCTCTCCACCAAGTTCTCATCATCATTCACTTACTTTAAGCATCCATCTCCCTTAGCCTAAAGGACGTAATCGTGGGACGTTAAACTCAGGGCCGTAACTTGTGGCGGCAGGGAGCAACTGCTCCCCAGGGAAGCTCCCCGCCGTTCGGGGGGGGTCCACTAAGAAAAAAATCTTATTTCGTATACGATACGAACATGAAACTTTAAATGAAGCATCAAACAGGTTCACGATATTACTTAAACAAAACAGCACACAAAAGGTAAATGAAACAAAAATGAGCCGTGGGCCCATTTCAGTAAAAAATGTCTACTTTTAGGGACCCTAGGAATAATATATATTCCTGTGGCTTTGTAGATTTGTCAATATTGTCCCCTTAATTAATTTATCATGCATGAAACGGGTCCAGGTGCGTAACTAACGGCTCCGCAGACCTTGCCGTATGGGAGGGCCCACAGGCTCCGGGGGGCCCATAAAGAGTAAGAGAAAGATAGAAATAATTAGCAAAGGGGCCCAGGGGCCGAAATATGCGTATTAATGCTTGCCCCCGCTCCAGAAAAACCTAAGTTACGGCGCTGATTAAACTGTAAGATTTTATTTCATTTCTTTTTATTGGAACAGTAGGTCATGTTTCGTATGATATAGCCTTGGTGCTGGAACCTCTAAAAGAATATAAGGTTTAATGCTAAACATCTGGTGTTCGTTTCTTTCTTTCATTTCTGTTTTTCATAAGAAATAACTATGATGTTATATCTATTACAGTAGTCGTGGAACGGTTTTACGTAAGTTTTTAAGTGATGTTTTAAGAAATACAGACATTCCCCGTCTGCTGTTTTTTTTTCGGCGAAAATCAGAGCCGCACAAATTGTCAGGAGACTGAAGCTATTTCTACATGATTTTATTGTCCTTCATTATTTTTTTTAAAAAAAATTACAAATCATGTATCATACGCATTCTACAGAAATTATTCGATCTTAACCAAACTTGGACTTGTTCAGTATACCTGTGAAATATTTATTTGCCGAACAGACTTTTGATTCTGAAGTTATTGACAATCGATTTTGTGGCTTGGACTTTCTGTAATCTTGGCAAATATTTTGTTCGATTGTTATTTAAGTCATTTGTAAAAATCTAAAATGGATAAATAACTTACTAATTCTACTTATAATTGATATTAGTTTTTTAAATAATAATGTAAAACCAACAATAACTTAATTATTCTATAATAAATGTTTACTAAAATCAATGAGCAATTCTTTTTCACAAATGGGAAAATTACTTCATTATGTTTGACGAAACTTGATTTATTGTTATTTGTTTTATATTTAGTAAGTGTAAACGCAAGATGGACACTTAATTCCTTAATTTTGGGGGAAGCAAATCGAGTACAACACATTTGTGATAGCTGTAACGGACTTGAGCAAACGTATGCTACCCAACATCTTTCATCGATTCCAGATATGACTGTATTAAACGCATTACGGTGATTCGGATTCCACCTTAACTTGTAGGTCGACATCTCATATGGCCCCGGTGCTGAAAAGAGTTGCTAACAACCAAATATATAATACAATAATATGGCCAATATTAAATTCAGGATAACTCCGACTCACGTCCAGCTTTGGTAAGACTTGCTTCATAACAACAAGTAATACGTGTTACGAGTGCTTTCACTTATACCTTGAGATATGACACACAGATACTTCAGACTTACAGACTTTAATAACTTTAAAAGAAAGTGTGAAAGCATTAAAAAGATAGAAATCATAATTTGAACGGCAACAGGGTGCTATTAAAATGAATTGTTGAATATTTCTTAAATATTGTAAGTTCAGACGATACTTGTGTAGAATCTATTGTAAACTTGTATTTTGTTTGTGAGTGAATCCGTAAATCCGAATAGCTTTTGAGCCTTTAATATATATGTAGGGGAGGGGTGCAAAAGTAAGTATACAGTTATAAGGATTCTTGTTTTCTTTGTTAGCAGTTATGCATTATATGACGAGTTCTCGATTATGAAAAAAGAACAACTTTATAAGTTCACAATTAGAATGATATAGGAATTACAATTAAGTACAATCCCTGAGGTTCTCAAAATTCAGACCCAGAGCATTTACACATTTCTGCAGTCTAGTTTTCACATTCAAGCACACTTTAACACTGAGATTTTTATTGTTTTTAATCTATTTTCGCGCTTCTTTTATGAAATTAGTCATATCGCCAATAGCGCGTGGTTTTCTGGAAAATACTTTATCCTTGACAACATTCTAAAACCAAAGTCTATTACGCGAGGGTGAGGTCTGGTGATCATGGTAGCCATTCCACTGGCCCTTGTCGACCTTTCCAACGATTGGTAATTCATTATCAAGAAACTCATGCGCTGTTACAATATAAAGGAGAGGAGTCTTATCCTACTGTAACTAGAAGTCATCATTATCATGTTATTGCCATAATTGTTGAATAACAGTGTCCCGTAGGATGTTAAGATACAGATCGTGGGTAACAATTCCATTTAAACAATGTTAGGCTCGATGACCCCTTTATATGAAAGGCTAACGCAAAATATAATCCCAGATTGATTCAATTGTTGTTAAGTGTTACATGGGGAATTTCTATTGCTTAACAAACGCAGTTACACTTATTAAGAATGCCTGAAAGATTAAAATTCGCTTCATCTGGCTAATATACTTTTCGAATGATGTCACCTTGTCTTTCAGCATTTAACATTACCTCACAGATTTGTAATCGACGCTATGAATCATCCTCTAATAAATTCATGAAGTAATCTTGACCCATACATTTTTAAACCTAAATGTTACATTAGACGCATCAAAGATGTACGCAAAATGTCTAACTCAGGAAAAGTTCTCCTCTTTGATTATTTGGGTTTTGTATAAATACCTGTGCAACTAACATTACATTGTTCTGGGTGATAACACTGACTGGTCGACCACTCTTTGGCGCAGTACAGATGATGACAGCTTTCTCAAATTTATTGCTTAATCTATACATTGATAGCAGGGGTAAAAGTGGATCTGGGAAGGTAGGGGGACGCATGACGTCAAGCCGTGCCCTCTGCCTATTTTTGTCCATTGTGATCTTTTTTAGAAAGTGGGGGGGACGATGCAGATATTTTCTGGAAGTGGGAGGACAACGTCCCCCTACGTTCCCCCGCACTTTTACCTCTAATTATTAGTCTACTTGATGGAGGTGTATCAAATTCTGTAGCACATTTCTCTCGAACTTTTCAAGAACTCTCGAACTGTTTACCAGTATTGCTTGGTCATCCCCTTCGTTGGTCGATGGTTAAATTACCAGCCACAATTATCTGAAAAATAATAAATATTTAAAAATAATAAACTGTATACCTATTTTTGAACCCCACTGTATATTAATAATACAAAATAGATTTAATTTTAAGTCAAGATGAAGTATTTAATTGAAAATCGTAGCTCATGGGAACTAGAGATGCAAGGAATTGAAAGAGATCTTTTTCACTTCTCGGCTTTTTTCCATCGGAAATTTTCAACTTTTTATTTAAAAAAAATCAATTTGAATAAAGAAACAACAGTTTCTCTCACCTCTCATTTAATATTATAGCACGAAAAAATATTTAATCACTATCTGCTGAAAAAAGTAGAGAAATCAGGAGTCAAAGAAAATAGGTCATTCGATACAAAAGAAAAAGATCAAATAGTGGGCTCAGTTCCAACGAATTCTTTCTGAAGTTGTCAGTGCAATGTTCAAGGACAAAAGTCTTGGAAAAAGGTTAATAGTGTTAGGAGCAATTGTACTGAGAATGTAATGATTAGGGTTTGTTGTAAACAATTATAATTTATAATTTAAGTACGAAGATGATTTAGGATTTATAGACATCTTTTATGTTAGAGCATAGACAAACAAGCTATTATATAACATTTACAGATTTTTTTAAATGGGAAAAAGGAATCTATTGTTACACTATTCTGAAGAGTTTAAACATAATACCACTGGTGCAAATCCCGGGGAGGATGAGGGAACATGTCCCCTCCAATCTTGGAACTGGAGGGGACTATCCCCTCCAATAAGTCGATTTGAAATATTTTTTGTTGAGAAATGTGATGATTTGTATCCGACTGCCTTTTCAACTACATCGCCTGATATATAACATACAATAAGTTCACCTCAGAAATCAGATTCATCTATCATAATATGAGTTTCATCACCCCCTCCACCAGAATAACCCTCAAATCTTCCCGCTTCCCAATGTTGAAGACAACTCTGCTTACCTGATCCACCACAACATTGTTTTTCAATTTCATAAGTATTTTGAACATCGCTAAAAAAAAAAATGGGAACGGTCATACCCCCAATGTTGAAGAGAGATTTGCGCCGCTGAATAATACCATGATGTAATAGTAAAAAAATGTAATAGTTCTGTATAATAAAGTAATTTCAGTCATATTAAACGTATAATACGGTAGGTCTGGTTGTTTCTGTAATTTTTCCAACCATAATTCTGACCAGGATATTCAAGCCTTTGACACGACAGACCGGGGTTTGATTCTCGGTGGGAGATCGTATGGCTTGGATCTCACATTCAGCTTAAAGTTCACGTCTCATACAGTCTTGATACTGAAAGTGATGCTAGACTCCAAATCAATCAAACAAACTAATTAGGATCTTCGCAGATAATATTTGAGATGTGTTTGCTGTGAACTAAGAATGTGAGAAAGTGTAATTTCATATCAGAACGAAAATACAGCTTTAGGCTTAGCTTTTTAGTGTTTACTATTTTCCGGCATGCAAGTTTGAATTTAAGCAACTCAGGAAACAACACAAATGAGGTTATGTATAGCTCTGAAGATAAGACAAGATAAGCAACCGAAACTACAAAACTGATAGTTGAATTGCGTCATTTACCTTTGCTGATAAAAATGCATTTCCATTTTGAAAACTAACAGATACCCGGCGTCTAATTGAACATAGAACTAATAAATACTGTTAAAAAAGCACTTCAGTAATTGAATATCTACAAAAAGACAACAAAAGCTGGTAATTTAATAATATTATCTATTCTCTTAATTTATAATATTATAAGCTGAATTTCCTGTTCTTCGAGTGGGAAGAATAGTGTTTGTACAAAATATTGGAAAATATGAAAACTAAGACAATAAATAACAACAAAGCGATCACTTCTGCGTCGCCTTTCTCTAAAATATCCGCTTTACACATGAGAAGTTCAACCTTTTTTTCTTCGGCGAATACTCATTAGAATGAAACTACCCATCTTATGCAGGCAACCAACATTGTTTTAGATTATAAAGTGTTGCCTAATCAGTTAGGGGCTGTGAAACGTAACCCCTCTTAATACCTTATCCATTAGGAATACTAGATGTGTCTTACATGCACAGTATGTTTCCCAGATTGAAAGTCAAATGTGTACCAAGTTCAGTCAAAATTGATCAAGACGCTTCTTAGTTATGCTGGATCATACATACATCCATATGCTATCAATATTGTATGTCGCCTTTCTCAAGACTAAATAGGAAATGAAATTTTGAACGTAGCAATTAGATCGATATAAGCTTTTATCATTTCACTTTTATAATGAACTATTAACAATTGATAACCAAATTGATAACCAAGTTGAGATAATTGATAACCAAAATCCATTGCATTCTGACTACCAATTTCTTATTGTTGTGATTGATCAATACACATGCGCATTGATCTTAATTTTCGTACAACTTGCACCAACGTTGTAAGACATAATCATTAGGACACTCACCATGCTCATTTCTTTCGTTATTGTGCTATTGCTCCTATTATTTATAATTCTTTTTATTTTGCCTGACTTGTTAATTTGTCTTTGTTTACTTATCATTTAAAAAAATTCCATTAATTTTTATTTTAAGTATTTTGCCGTTTTTTAAATTTATTTTTCATTTCCATTTATCCATTCTTAAACATATTAGTATAGATACCAAGAAGGATAATATCAAATTTATGAACTAACTACCTACCGTGTCTTCCGGAATTAAAAAGACGCCAAATTTATTCGCAATTATAATGTTATTTGTTTTAGCTTCTTCCAGTGAAGCGGGTTGCGTAAAGCTTATGTGAAATCATAAGAAACCATTTGTGCTTGTTGATCTCGGAAAACTTTTCAAGAAATAAAGAAATTTTACTAGGGTAATCCTCAGTGAACAAAAACTGAAAAAATGTGAGTGCTTAAAGCAAAGTAAAAGGAGAAAAAATGAATTTACAAAGACTTTGTACATCCTACTATATGTAAACGGAATTGTAAGAAACAATAACCATATATATACATTATAGCAAGCTAAATAGGAAATTGGAAAAGATTCAAGAAGTTAAAATTTACTGTCTAGGAATGAATAGAAAAGAAGTCATGCATTTAAATTAAGTTAAAGTCTGAAAAGTTAGTTACAGTAAACGTACTCTATACCATGTAAAATAAGTTTCATCTAAATATAATTAGACAGATACTATATAATGTAATGAATTTTGAATTTAACATACCATGTTTCTACTTTGTACGCTAACACGTATGCTATTAATTCTCGTATTAAATGTGTGTGTGTGCATCTGCCAAGTTAAACTTCTATCAACGTAATTTGGACACTTCTCTGTGAAGGAAGCTCTGTTAATTATAAATATTCTTTACATTCAGTTACGTTTGATCTTATTTTCATGTTTAAGTTTGACCACGTTCTTAGAGCGCACTATTTAATGTGTGACAGATACAGGACGACTGAAAAGTAATGTAATCAAATGTCACAAAAATGATTAATTGTTGCGAAAATATGGCTGAAATAATCTAAGATTAAGAATAAACTCTGGTGAAGGAAGTAAAGAGGGTCAATCAAAGCTTATATGTATGGAATATACATATCCATTGTTATCCGTTAAGACGTTAACAAACTAACGCCGTTAAGTAATAATCGCTTTAGTTATATATTGCAAAAAAAAAACAGAATTCAACAACTCCTTTACGTATATAGGATATGGGCTTTAGATAGCCATCGTTAAATTTGCCGTTACCCGTTAAGATATTAACGGATTAGCTCCAGTGAAACTTGGTCCAAATAATCGCAGAACCGTTACACCTTAAGATTTTAATAGATTGAGTCCGTTAACAAACTTTGCTGAATAATTGTTCTAGCTATCTATTGGGAAAACAGATTTTAAAAAATTCGGTTCCGTTCAAGAGTTATTGTGGTATGTAACGGATGGACTTACTAACGAAACAATCTAGTCTCACTGCGTAATTGTAATAATGAATAAACTCTGGTAAAGATAGTAGAAAGGATGAAGTGAAATATACGTATGAGATATGGATTCCTACCGGTAATGTCACCGTCATCCGTTATGATGTTAATGACGCGTTAGCGAAGGTTGATATGCACACAGAGGAAGAAGATTTATCTATTTCAACATTTACCAGCAAGTCTGCTCTCACGGTTGATAGTGGTGGCATAGTTTTAGTCTGCGTAAAACACCAACTGGAACGGTTAATGTAAAATTAACCCTCTCGATGAAATGCAGAATTTTAGTATTGATCCATTATTGTGAAACAGCTGAGAAATTACTATTGAGGTTAAGAAAATAGAGAGCTCCGGTGTAGGAAGCTGAAAATAGTAGCTATGAAAGTCGATATGTTGACGACAACCATCTGACTGACCATGCCTCTTTTTATTCCAATAAAATAAAATAATAGACTCTTTATGAAGAACTTTGTGTTATATTTGTACAATCATCTAGTGTTAGAAATTATGTGTTTGTTGGAATTTATGATTTAAAAAAAAAGAAAAAGTTGCACAAAAGACAAATTTAGAGAGATGTGAAAGTAAAGTTATGAGCGTAAGAGGAAGAGAGATATCCAGACTGCAAGCACTGTTGACCTTCGTAGAGCAAGGTATTAAGGAATTGGAAATCGATACTTCAGCTACAAAGAAAGGAAAAGAGTAAAGTGAAAAAAGGAAAAAGGGCCTAAAGGTGATTCTTCACTAGAACAAGATGTTTATGATACTTCGCCGAAAGACTCTTACCATTAATGACAGCTCTTGTAAAAATACAGCTGTTTCCTCTCTCTCTCTCTCTTGTTGCCTTTAAGGAACATGTTTTAGGATAAGGAATAGAAAGTTATCGCGCAACTTTGAAATATGAGGTTAGTTTCTTAATGATCTTTAATATAATCTCAAGCTGGAAGGAATTTGAATGATAAATAGACATTTTATGGTGAAAATTTCCCCGCTGCTTTAATGTTATTTTACCTTATTTTAATACATATTAAAATATTCGTTTAGTAGGGAAAAAATCTCTACAAGAAAAGATAATACAATACTTACTTATATCAAACATATATATATCAAGGTCCTAGTATACCAAAGGCTGATTAATAACTCATTATTTTTATTTTTCCCGTATTGTGAATAAAAGAAGTTAAATATCATGTTAACGCTGTTCTCAGAGTTATGTAACCATATTTTTGTGAAGATGATCTAAAACGCTTTTGTAATAATTAGGCGGGAACCCAGAAATGTTTACTGGGAAGGGTCCAAAGTACTTTTGGGAGAGTCCAATATGTTTATGTGGTGTTGAACCTGTCTTATTGTCTCCCCAAAAAGCGATAAATAATTGTTAATTACTGCCAGGTATATTTTTAGAAAAAAAAATGATAGAACTAGATTATTTTTATTAGAAATGGAAGAGTACAGATAAGTGGCGGATCCAGGGGGCGATCGCCCCGATTGCCCACTCCCCAAGAAGAGGAAACTTTCTAATTTTATGTATAAATAAAACCCATCCCAGAGTTTGGAGCTCTTAAAAGTAGCTCTAAGTAGCAGTATTACAACCCGCCGTGCCCGTTAGAAGTCCCTCCTGGATCCACCCTTGGTACAGATGAGGCGCAAAATAAAATCTTTAGCCTACATCGATCATTTTTCTGTTAAATAAGTACGGTTCTGTTAAGAAACTGTACAAATATTAGTCAAGTTACGAAATTTTGGCGAGAGGTCCGGGCCCAATAGACCCTCCCCACGCGAGTGCGTCCCTGGTAATAAATATTAAAGACATTGCTTTTATAGTTAAGTCAATGTATCTAACCTATTATTATAACGTGTTAGATTCCGAAATTGTTACGTTAAAATTGGGACATTTCAGGTGAACATTGAAACTATTTGACCGAAGATTTAAGAATGAAGTGATCCGAGGAACAGTAAAGATGGGACCAATAGTAGAAAAACTGCAAAAAAGTAAACTGAGATGATTTGGACATGTAAAATGCGAGGCCAGCCAAACAAGAGTTGCAGAGATTGTCTTAAGAACGATATAATACAGTGTAGTGTCACACTGGATATGACATAACATAGAAACAGGTATAGGACAGCTATACGAAAGTCCGACCCGAGCTACATTTGAATGTAATCCAAGTTAATGATTCTGAGCTTGAGTTTCTTAGAAGTTTTTAGGCTTCTTTCCAGTCTCTCACTCTACGATTCCCAATAGTTTCTGAGTTGAAATTACTTTTCACACACATGTTACATTTATACCATTTATAACATTTATTTTTAACGTTTTTTTACATTTATAGCAACAATAATATGTATTACAACATTCTTCATACATAGTCCTGTAATAACTGCCTGTACAAGCGCTTAATTTTTTGACTCCAAATAACGTCCTGTGCTTAAACGGAGAGAGAGATAAACCAGCACGTCCGCCACTAGCAATAACACAGACAGTAATGAAAATACAGAGTGTGCAACGTCTTTTCCACGGAAGAGCAGGCGCCGTTTGTGTAAGTCTTTGCTGGGGTCTTACAGACCTTACGTTTACTGTCTAGGGCAGTTGTTTCCAACTACGTCAGATTTGCGGACCCTTTTGGCTTTTACGGAAGCTACGGTTCCCATATCTTTAAATATTGATATATACATTGAAGTAGCAGTTGACAGGTAGGTAGCAATATTAACAATTCTATTGGAAATCTATTGTGTTGTAAGCACACAACATACAGCATATGCCAAAATCTAGATATCATGCGGGAAGTCGTATATCTTTTTGTTTCGAACAATTTTTTTCAATATTTGATTCAATATTTCCTATGTTTAGCCTTACATCAGAATCAGCATCACATAGGTTTTCAAGAAACAAAATACTGAAATAGTTTGTTCAGGAAGATATGAGCTACAGAATAGAAGTAGGTGTTAACTTTCACCAAACACTGATCAAAATGTATACTCTTTGGGAACCATTTTAAATGAACCATTACAAATAATATGAACAAGTTCATCTTGCTCTTCCTCAAAGAAAGTGTTTAATTGAACTGCTTCATACACAATAGGGTTTCCCATCTGTAAATTTTGAAAATTTGAGGAGGAGGCAGAGATGATCTCTGAAGCTACTCTCTGAATCATTCAGGTGCTCAACGATTTCCTCTTGAACTTATTGTGGTAGTTCTTCATGCGTGGACTTCAGAAATGACTTGAATGTTGCGACTAGACTTCCCAGAGAAGTATTTTTATAATTGCTACCTTAGTTTTGTCGTTTCACTGTGTGGTTTAATAGATATCCCGCTCATTTTGCTAGCAGCCGACTTGCCAAGTACATCTTTGTAGATTTTCACAGAGATAAGCAGACACAATTCCTTCCATGCAACACGAGCCATTACTTCTTTGGAAACTATTTTTGCAGCATCATTAGAAACAACATCGCGTACTCTTGAGATTTTACATGAAAAATATTTTTCTACAAGGTTTCTTTTAAATAACTTTCTCAAACTCTTCTCCTTTTACCTTTAAAACTTATAATGGCTTATTGTTGAATTGTAGTTATTTAGTTTCTAAATGTCATCTGAGATAAGCTGGCTGTATAGATTCATTAGCAAGAGTATCATGGATAGGACAGACATGAACTTTGGTTCCAAATATGATCCTCGTTTATCTTGAATGAAACCGTACTATTGTTGTACTTACGTATTTTACAACTTTTCTGTACTTTACATAGAACAGATGTCGATGTACTGATGCTAGAACAAGCACCTATATAGTAAAACCTTTTACCTGGATAGTGAATGCCATGTAACATGGACAAGTTATGAACGTAAAGAGTACTGTATAAAGACAACACATCGTAAGTGTTTAAACCTCGATATTTCAAATGGTTACTAAGTTTGCCGAATTGGCGTGAACGTTCACAAATTTAAATATTCACCAATTGGGATCAGAACAGAAAAGAAAGATTTCTAGAATTAATTACATATTATAGGCTACCACTGGGTGGCTTACTTGAATATAATGTATGCTTTCAGTTGCTGTTAGTTTCTATTTTTACCGACAGATGAGTAGCATCATCGCGTTCTTTTTTCTGTACTATCGAAGAACTTACGCAGTAAAATGCTAGTTTTGCAACGAACGCAATATAAATTATGAGATGTAAAAACTATAAAACCAAAAACCCCTAAATTTGTTCCACAGACCTTTAGGGTTTCGCGGACTACCAGATGGTAAACAGTGGTCTGCCGTTAACACTTGTTTATATGTTGTTTATATGTTAGTAATTTCCTTGGGAAAGGTTAATTAAAGATTGTATAGCAAGTTAACAATTTGTCAATGTTGTTGCTTGTTTTCGTGATTCAAAATCCCAGATTAATTTTATAGAGATGATTTGTATATTCTAAACTTCACGTTTGGAGTCAAAATGCATTGCCGTCGTCAAAAAAGTTTGTACATATTGATGTTCTACAGAAGTTTGCTGTTTCAATTCAAAGATATTTTCTTTGTCAAAGTAAACAAAGAAAATAATTTATTTCTGTGGTTGAATCCACTTGGGCTATTCTTTTTCTGCAAAATTCTTGAATCAAATACTGCACACAATTTACCTTAGCTGCCCACCAGAAAAGACTCGGAAACGTGCTGGGAATATTTTTTGTCGAACAAAATAGATGCTTCTCTTCTGAACCGAAATCTCTACATGAATATCAACTAACCTGAGTCTCGGGGATATTTCAAAATGATCTTGACTTCTTCCTGAGTATAAGATGTGAGGGTGTACAGACGCTTGATACTTAATTACTGAAGGATTTAGTCTTATTAATACAAAGTATTTCTAAGATGAGTAGTTCTCCTACTTTTGTTGGTAAACAAGGATTACAAAGTTAATTATAGTTTGGGACACTTTTACAAGACTAATTTTGATCTGATCTTTGTCAGATAATATTCCTAGATTTATTTTCAATAAAAATGAAAATTTACAAGAACGATCACTTAAAAGTATTACGGTATAAGGACTAGTTTCAGATCCCTAATTTAAGTTATGTAATCCACCATCACAATGAAAGAATTAATAAGACATGAAATGGACATTACAGTAGTCCGCCGCAGTAGATGAGTTAAAGCAGACCGGGTTAATGAAATTTTTCTTTCTCATGTTTCTAAAATCTCAATAGAATTAGGACTCAAGCTATAAGAATTATCAAATAACACAGAAGGAAAGACATTTTGCTGCATAAAATAGAAAAAAATTGAAAGTCACAGAGGGATTCATTTGAGTGTTATATAGGGATGCCAACAGAAAAAGCTATCTGTCTTCATCACGAAAAGACCATAGGTCGATACATGCTCCTTATAAACAATAATTTCCAAATAAAAATAATAATAAAAAAACAAGCCTTCTAGAAAAAATATAAACTGGAGTAAATAATATTATAAGACAAAAAGTACCGTAAAATTTAAGATACAAAACGTGAACAATCTAAAAGAATAAATACCATAATACAAAATATATAACAATGACACAAACTAGCATAATACTAATACTAATGAAACAGAACAACTAATATTTTTTAAGAAATCTTGAGACAACGTTAACTATTTCAATCGTCCATAGGGATGCAAACGAGACAGGATTTGTGGCTGTCTCGACTCGAAAATGTGCTGTAAAATGATGCCTCGACTCGAAAAATGTATATTTCTCTATTGGAAGAGCCGTGTCTCAACTCGAATTTTCTCAGAAAAAAAAATCCTGTCTCGACTCGTCTCGTGCGCATCCCTAATCGTCCAAATGAAAGCGAGAATATAGGTTTTCCTCCAAAAGCTGACCAGTGGCTCCTTTTAGCGTAGTCGGTATCGTCTTTGTCTTTGGTGCGAGCGGTGTCAGGTATAATTCCCGGTGGAGACACTTGGTAGAAAAAGCCTAAACCCCTTACAGGCCACCCATCATGGGTAAGCTTTACCTGGATTTTCCTTATTCATACAAAGCAAATGTCAGATGGTACTTAACATAACGGTCCCAGGCTGCTTCCTAATTTCCCTATTCTTTTCTTTCTCCCCAACTCCCTCGGTAGCGTAATTACCGAGGGACGTCATCTCTCGTACATGACGGGATAAATGGTCACAGATACAGAAAGCCCAGAAACCTAATTTCTAATTCGCCTCCTAAACTTGACTAATGTTGTTAGATAGTTTCGAACATTTTCTGAAATCTGAGTATTCCGAATATTCTATAAGGATGTAAAGAATACTTAATTGTTAGGTGGTTTAGAAACATTTTCTGAAATCTGAGTATTCCGAATATTCTACAAGGATGTAAAGAATACTTAATTGTTAGGTAGTTTCGATCATTTTCTGAAATGTGAGTATTCCGAATATTCTACAGGGATGTAACGAATACTTAATTATTAGGTAGTTTCGAACATTTTTTGAAATCTGAGTATTTCGAATATTCTACAAGCATGTAAAAATACTTAGTGGAGTGATGCAGTGTTTATAATTCTAAGTAAAAAAAAAAAAAATGAGTACCAACATAAATATTTTAGAATCAAAACGCAAAAATGGTAAATATGACCGTTTTATTGTAAGCTGTAGTTTCTATAGAGACGTCAGTTTTTTTATAGTTCCTATTGAAACCCGAAACGTTGAAATAGTTTAAGTTTAACCGAAATTAAATCTTCAGCAATAATAACAGAATTTATTTTTAAAAATCCCCGAAAACGACCATCTATATGTTACTGACAACAAATCTAAAGACAAAAATCACAATAAATATGTCAAAGAATAAAACAATTTATTTAGATTTTTGGGGTGGTGAAAAACACCCAACTTTCAGAAGACATACGCAAATTAAAGTAGGTAATAAGTAAATTAATTATAATGTGGTAGAGAAAATATCAATTAACGAATATTTTTGGAAAATGTGGCAAACTAGATTATGATAAATACATTATTCTTATCCTTGGAGTTACAGGAATAGCCAAATTCTCTTTCCTTCTTACTTATCTGTTACTTCATTACTTTCCTAGAAAATCCTTGAATCTCGGGATCCAGTTAATTGTTCTGATAGGTTCCTTGTATGATTTGGTTAGAAAATTTAGCTTACCGTGTCAGAAGACAACAAAAAATCTCTTAATATTATAGCAAGTTACTAACTTTACTAGTGATTGCTTTAAGCAAATACTAGCGACAGTTACCTGCTTCGCTGGGTTAAATTAAGAAAAAATAGTAATATGTTTCGTTAGTCAGTCACTTTTTACTAAAAACGCTCCATGATATCGTTAATTTTTTATGATTTTTATATATCCCCCTCCACTCCCCATGTTGAAAGACATGGCATAGGAAGTGTCATTGTTCTTCTCAGCGACCCCGAAAACTATGAATTCGACACTGATATTGGTCATTTCGATCATTTTTATATATTTTCCCTTCCCCTCCCCAAGTTGCGGGGCTGAATTTGGATTTAAACGTCATCAGAAGTGTCCCTGTTCATCTCAGCGACCCCCACAATTATAAATTCGACACTAATATCGGTCATTTTTGATCATTTTTAAATGTCTCTCCCAATCTCCCTCCCTTAAGTTTCATTGCCAAAGTGATATGGCAAAAACCATCTCAGGTTCGAACCTCATCTATGTTAAAAATTTGATCGACATTGATCGTTTGGTTCAAGAATTAAGTTTTATTTATTTTTAACTTCTCACTCCTCCGCCCCTAAATTCTATCGTCAAAGTGAGTACAGGGATAGCATCCCATTCTCGAACCTCATCTGTGTTGAAAATTTTTTATCGAGATCGGTCGGGTTGTTCAAAAGTGATGAAGTCAGAAAGACAGTCACTTTCATTTTTATTTTTTACACACACACACACACACACACATATATATATATATATATATATATATATATATATATATATATACCCCTCCCCTCCCCTACTTTGCACCACCAAAGTTAAATGATAAAAATTATCCCACGCCCGAATGTTATCTATGTTCAAAATTTGATCGAGAGCGATTGAGTGGTTCAAGAGTTCAGTTTTATTTATTTTTATATATAAATCTCCCCCTCTCCTTCCTCAGGTTCTACCGTCAAAGCAAAAATGTATATAAAAAAATTTCTCAGGCCGAAACTCATCCGTGTTGAAAATTTGATCGAGATCGGCCGCGTGACTCAAGAGTTATTAAGTTATATATATATATATATATATATATATATATATATATTTCCCCTCCCCAACTCCTCCCCTAAGTTTTACCGGCAAAGTGATACGATGAAAACCACTCCAGTTCCGAACCTCATCTATGTTGAAAATTTGATTAAGATCGATCGGGTGATTTAAGCGTGATGAAGTCGCAAAAACAGTCACTTATTTATTTATTTATTTTCCACATATATCTCCAGCCTACCCCTCCTCTACGTTGCACCGTAAAAGTGAAATTACGAAAACATCTTAGGCCCGCACCTTATCTATGTTGAGTTTGATCAAGATCGGTTGGGTGGTTCAAGAGCTATTAAGGTTTATTCATTTTTATATATATTTTCCCTCCTCCTCTCCCCCTCTCCTAAAATATATCCTCAAAGTGAAATGATAAAACTTCTCAGGTTCGAACCTCATCTATGTTTAAAATTTGATTGAGATCGATTGGGTGATTTAAGAGTATTAACTCACGAACATAGTCACTTTTATTTTTATATATATTGCTTTTGTATATCTCCCCCTCCTCTCTCTTTCCAACATTGCTCCGTCAAAACGAAATGATGAAAAAGATCCCAGGCAAAACCTCATCTACGTTAAAAATTTGATCAAGATTGGTCATTTGGTTCAAGAGTTATTAACTTTTATTTATTTATTTTACAATTCTCCCTCCTCCTCCTCCTCCCCTAAGTTCTACCGTCAAAGTGTATAGCTAAAAACTCTCCCAGGCCAGATCCGCATCTACATCAAAAATTTGATCGAGATCGGTAGTGTGGTTCAAGAGATTAAGAGTCACAAACATAGTCACTTTCTATTTTATAATATAGACTAGCCTTTGGCTTGCTGGGGCTCCACCCCCAGACCGCCGAGTTTGCTCGGCCTACGGCCTCGCATTTCTTATCTATCGGCCTTTGCATCAACAGTGAATTTCGTGAACTTACTCTCCATATTTATAAATTTGCCCATCCGGGGGCTTCGCCCCTACACACTGCTTTTGCTCGGCCTACGACTTCGCACCTCTTGAACCCATAACTCTATCGTTTCTTTTCCTATTTCAACTATCTAAAAGATAAGATATTGTATGCCAAGAAAACGTCCACTTAAATAGCATGGGAATTTCTTCATCCCCCTTTAGACCCCTAAAAAATTCAAAATATTCACTTTTGGAAATTTTCCAGTTGGTTAATCCTGGAAGGCTAGAATCATGCCAAATTTCATGATTTTAATCCTGCCAGAAGTGCCTAAACATTTTGGGATGTAGAAGACGTCCCATATAAATAACATGGGAAAATTTTTTCAGTTCCCCATAAAACCACTCTGTGGTTAAAATTGTTTATTTCTGATGATTCATTCAGGTAATGTTAACGAAACCGTACAAGCATACCAAATTTCAAGTTATTATTCCAATTCTAAGTACCTAAAACATGAGATTAAAGTCCAGAAAAAGGCCCATTTAAATAACATGGGGAAATTCTTCATCCCCTCTTTAGACCCTCTAAAAATTAAAAATATTCACTTTTGGCAATTTTCCTGTGGGTTTATCCCGAAAACCTACAATCATGTCAAATTTAATCATTGTAGCCCTACAGGAAGTGCTCAATAATTTGGGGGTGTAAAAGATGTCCCATATAAATAACATAGGAATAGAAAGATTTTCCAGTTCCCTATAAAACCACTTTAAATTTGGACATTTTTATTTTTACTTATTTATTTAGATAGTGCTAACGAAAACGTACGTACAAGCATGCTAAATTTCAACTTTTTATTCCAATTCTAAGTACCTAATACATGAGATTATAGGTCCAAAAAAAGGCCCATTTAAATAACATGGGGAAATTCTTCATCCCCTCTTTAGATCTCCTAAAAATTAAAAATATTCACTTTTGGTAATTTTCCTTTCGGTTAGTTCCGGAAAGCTACAATCATGCCAAATTTAATCATTGTAGCCCTACAGGAAGTGTTCAATAATTTATGTCAGCTCATGTAGTTTTATGTATAGTTAAGATTTATTATAAATGCACACAACGTTTACTTAACGTCTAACATTTAACGTTTAACAGTTTCTTTCCATTTATTTTTCCTTTTTTTTGGTTCTAATTTAAATTAGTGAATTTTTCGAACATAGTTTCCAATCTAGATTTGGTGAACAATAACTCGAGAACCAGAGATCTATACAGAAAACAATTTCTCGTGATTACCAAGCAACTCAAGGATTACTTCCATGTCAAGTTTGGTTGAGATTGAATGTGGTAGGTAGTTTTTGTATGATTTATTATGCTCTTATTATGAACTAGCTGGATGCCCATTCTTCGCACGGGAATACATAAAGGGCACGAAAACTGTCACCAATCAATGTAAGGACCACAAAGTATGAGTGCGACACTAATATAGGTCATTTTCAATTATTTTTGTGTCATCATTCCCCTTTAGGAGTACTAATAGTCTCTGAATTTGAATTTAAACGGCATCGAAAGTGTCAATGTTCATCTCAGCGACCCTGCAAACTATGGATTCGACACTAATATCTGTCATTTTTGATTATTTTTATATATATATCTTTCCCTCCCCCTTCCCAAGTTCGGAGCTTAATTTGGATTTAAATGGCATCGAAAGTGTCACTGTTCATCTTAGCGACCCCAGAATCTATGAATTCGACACTAATATCGGTCATTTTCAATAATATATATATATATATATATATATATCCCTCTCAACTAAGTTGCACCATCAAAGTAAAATGATAAGAAACATCCCAGGCCTGAACCTCATCTATGCTGAAAATTTGATCGAGATCGGTAGGGTAGTTGAAAAGATTATGAGTCACATAAATAGTCACTTTCATTACATATATAATTTAAAAATCAAGTGAAAGCCGAAAACTTACTAAAATATCCAGTTAAATTTAGCATAAAACATATCTCTCTCTCTTTTTTTTCTCAAAGCTTCTCTATAAACTTCAGATTATTCTATTTATCCTGAATCGCTGAAACTGATTATTAACAATTTCAATTGTCTCAGACCAATAAACACAAGATATCGCTGCGCATTTATTTCACTAAAAGACATGCATTTGTGCGACAATTTTGATCGGAAGTGGTGGAACCATTAGTCCATACACTCATCTACTTTTGATATTTATTTATCGTTTGTGTGAAAAACACACTTGGTCGGGACAATGTTTTGAAATGGGCAACGAATTATAGATCGGCGTTATGGATTAGTGCTTTTCCTACTCGTTCATTCACCGATTGCCAGAATCAACTCAACTACGAGTATTTCTAATATTATATTTAAGCAACCTTCTGTTATCAACTTCTTTGATTAGTCTTTGTAAGTTCCAAAGAATTTTTTGTTTATATTTACCATTTCCTGAAATTGTTTTATACCAAGCTGAGTCATTGAAATGCCAACTTTGTAAAGAAAAAATTACTTATTGATCTCAAACCATTGCTTATATATCACTTTTGGGCCACATAGACTGTTGGGAAGGTTAAACTGTTTTTGTTTATGGAGTTAATGAGTAGCTGTATTCCAGAAAAAATCGTTCTTCGTTGATATTAAAACCAAAATTTAGAAATTATAAGTAAACAGCATCCTTAAATTTCATACATTGATTGAAATGTAATTTCCTTGGATTTCGGAGTAATTAAGATTAAAATTAATTAATTTCTGGAAAAGTGTCTTTCACACAACGTTGTTGTGACGACACATTATTGATAATGATTTGATGTGACAGTCTTATCATGTACTTTGTTATGGGTAAAATTAACCTTTAATGGGCTTGTTCCAAGGATTTTTGTTCTAATTAATAGTAATTAATAGTGAATTTTGTTTCGTGAAACATTTGACTAAGTTCCAAATCATAACTCGGAAACGAAAGGTCTCCACAGGAACCTATCTTATAAGCGTACTAAGCAAGTTAAGTCCTACCTCCAGGCCAAGTTTGATCGTAATTGGATGACATCTATAGATTGCGTACGATATGTACTGATCTTCTCATTTGAATGTTTTTATTTATGAATTAAATGATGGACTTAAATTTCCTGATGGTTACTTTAAAGAGAATTCTGGCAAATGTATTTGTTGGTGAACAGTGTAATATGCTTTCGATACTCGCCGGAGGTGTATTTTGTTAAAGAGCGTTGGCTTCATTTCAGTTAATAGCAAAAGTTTTATAATCTAAGTAATGTATGTATGGTTCGTATTTTTTATCGGTGTGTTTACAGTACCGGTATATGTAATTTATGTATTATTTCCAACTTTATTGTTTAGTAGAACACGTTCTAACTGCTTGATATTTTTTCTTTTATTTTAGGTGAGTACAACTAAATTAAACGTGGTATTTTGAATTGCACATGTAAGTACTGAAATTTCCAAATTAGATATGACGTTAAAATATGAATGAATTATTGAACTTTAGCAATACTGAAAAATGGCAAATTAAATTAAGAAACTACACAGATAGTACATAATGGTTCCATCTGATTATTTTTAGTACTCCTTTATTCTATGGCCCACAGAACTGGGATAATAAGGATAATTCCTGAGAAATATATACAGGTTAGTTCCCTGTATTTCCTTGTTCTATTAAATTAGAACGAAACGGCGCATACTTTTGGTGTGCACTTCGCATAATAAACACCTCAAATACACACTTAGTTTTGGTTACACAAAATGTACGAGGACATTGAACTTGGCAGATCCCGGAGTATTTGGACGATTTTACGTAATATTTTGAAATAATTGGTTTGTTGATGGATTTAAAGTTTATCGCCCTATTCAGCATTCAGGCTGTATGAAATGTAGGCCTACAGTTGGTCATAAGCAACAGCCGACCCTGGGCTACTGAACTCTATCATTCGACGCTCCTGGTTCGTTTTTGAAAATATGTTTCTTACGCAGTCTCTTAAACTGAATTGGAAATGACAGCAGTGAGCCCTCTGTAACTGGTCCACTCCCGGTTCCAACTTGGACATGTCTGGCGCACAACTTTACGTAAAATCCGAACCACATGAAATATCACCGGGAATAGAACCGAGTCTCCCGCGTCAAAAAGCACGTACTCTATCGCCACGAGAGAATTCTTGAAAGTTAGTAAAATTGTGGAACTGTAACATGTTTCAGTGTAAGAAGACATAAATAGGTAGTTTTTCTAGAGCTGTCATGTAACGTTCTAGCGTAGACTATCGCAAAGAGGCTCGATTCTAAATACAAAACTATAATGTAAAAGACAGATATGCCACTTGGAATAAATTTGAAAAGTTTTACCACGTACAGAAATTATCAATGTTTTCGGAAGCTGAAATTGAGAACTGAATTTGCATGAAGTCCCGCCTACCAGTTTGGCAAAATTAGTTCACAGTACAAATTTAAATAGTGATTGGTGCTTTACAGACTCCAGGATTAATATGTACTGTACCGTGATACCGACTTTCCGTATTATGTAGTCAAATTGAACATCGCATTATTATTAAAAGTCAGCGATACAAATAACAGCGGGGGTTCATCAAGAATGATTACCTATTTTATTCTTGAAATTTGTTTTTTTGTGTGCCAAAGAATAAGGCTATTTTCAAATTGACCTTCTTAATCAGGAGTGGCCAACGGGTCGATCGCGGTCTACTAGTCAGCCGTCAAGTCGTGAGAAGTAGCTCGCGGTGGTCTGTATCAATAATACTGTTTGTATCAATAATTGTTATTGTGTACTTTACGATTCCCTCTAGCGGGCTAGTAAGCAGACAAATAGACCCCAGTGATTTCTGATATGAAAAGTAACCCTTAAACTTAAAATGGTTAGCTACCCCTGTTCTAAATTATACTTTATTGAGGTTTTACATTCCTTCTATTCTTTTTATTTTTTTAAAAAAAATATTCAGTATCAATAAATAATGTGTATTTTGAAAGTAAATAACTCCATAAATACTTTCAAAATGCTTTGACGTCATAAACTGCCCACTCAGATCCCGACACACAGAATATATCTAGTAGTAGTTAATTTTTTTTTTTTTTTAGCAATTATTGTTTTTTGTAGCGGCTGATTTTATAAATTTTTCATGTGTCTTGATTTCAAATTTTTCAGTGAAATTAAACAAATTAGTATCATATCAATTTGTAAAACTAAAGTAGACTTGTAAATCGTGGGAATTAAATTTTGAAACCAAAAATAATAGGTATAAAACTGTCGGTTGCAATAGGGATAACATCAGAACATATGATACCTGTTCTTTGGAAGCTGAATTGATATCAATAACAATTTCGCGCTTTTTTCAGTTATTAGAGCGAAGCTCCACTTTACTCACTTAGGTATTCATTTGTCCGGATATTCCTCCCAGATGCTTGGACCTATCCTAACCAACTTTGATATGATCATTTCAGTTATTAGAGCGAAGCTCCTCTTTACTCGACTTAGGCATTCATTTGTCCGGATATTCCTCCCAGATGCTTGGACCTATCCTAACCAACTTTGATATGATCATTTCAGTTATTAGAGCGAAGCTCCTCTTTACTCGACTTAGGCATTCATTTGTCCGGATATTCCTCCCAGATGCTTGGACCTATCCTAACCAACTTTGATATGATCATTTCAGTTATTAGAGCGAAGCTCCTCTTTACTCGACTTAGGCATTCATTTGTCCGGATATTCCTCCCAGATGCTTGGACCTATCCTAACCAACTTTGATATAATCATTTCAGTTATTAGAGCGAAGCTCCTCTTTACTCGACTTAGGCATTCATTTGTCCGGATATTCCTCCCAGATGCTTGGACCTATCCTAACCAACTTTGATATGATCATTTCAGTTATTAGAGCGAAGCTCCTCTTTACTCGACTTAGGCATTCATTTGTCCGGATATTCCTCCCAGATGCTTGGACCTATCCTAACCAACTTTGATATGATCATTTCAGTTATTAGAGCGAAGCTCCACTTTACTCACTTAAGTATTCATTTGTCCGGATATTCCTCCCAGATGCTTGGACCTATCCTAACCAACTTTGATATGATCATTTCAGTTATTAGAGCGAAGCTCCTCTTTACTCGACTTAGGCATTCATTTGTCCGGATATTCCTCCCAGATGCTTGGACCTTCCCAACCAACTTTGATATGATCATTTCAGTTATTAGAGTGAAGCTCCTCTTTACTCGACTTAGGCATTCATTTGTCCGGATATTCCTCCCAGATGCTTGGACCTATCCTAACCAACTTTGATATGATCATTTCAGTTATTAGAGCGAAGCTCCTCTTTACTCGACTTAGGCATTCATTTGTCCGGATATTCCTCCCAGATGCTTGGACCTATCCTAACCAACTTTGATATGATCATTCAGTTATTAGAGCGAAGCTCCACTTTACTCGACTTAGGTATTCATTTGTCCGGATATTCCTCCCAGATGCTTGGACCTATCCTAACCAACTTTGATATGATCATTTCAGTTATTAGAGCGAAGCTCCTCTTTACTCGACTTAGGCATTCATTTGTCCGGATATTCCTCCCAGATGCTTGGACCTATCCTAACCAACTTTGATATGATCATTTCAGTTATTAGAGCGAAGCTCCTCTTTACTCGACTTAGGCATTCATTTGTCCGGATATTCCTCCCAGATGCTTGGACCTATCCTAACCAACTTTGATATGATCATTTCAGTTATTAGAGCGAAGCTCCACTTTACTCACTTAGGTATTCATTTGTCCGGATATTCCTCCCAGATGCTTGGACCTATCCTAACCAACTTTGATATGATCATTCGAGAGTGTGCACTGAGTGTCGTAAGGAGTCGCAAGTCCCAATTGAGGAATAAACACCGAGAAACGGGATGCCCATATACTTAACCTTGGAAAAGCATTTCGTGTACGAATTCTCACTGTAAACAAAGGAAATGTAGAGTTTTCAGCGTTAGAAACAGAGCGAAACCTCTTTCGTTTTGTTCTGCGAAGACAAGTTTTCAAATCCACTAGGTTTTACGCTACTAAGCCAAATTCTCCATTTGGATGTCGTGTTCACGAAAACAATCGATGCATTAAAACAATTCTATGAATTATCAATAAAGGTCGTTCGCTTTGCTCCAAATTTCCAATAATGGCATACCTTGTTATTATATACAGATCAATGTTGAAACCGGAAATTGTTCCATTTTTTTTACTGCTCTCGGTTTGATTAGATGAATCAAGGTCAAGTTGAAAGTTGTTCTTCAGATCCTAAATCCATATCACAAAGCGTTTTGTCCATGCTGCTTACGATTTTGCTCTATGAAGATCAGTACTAGATATAGGGGCAAAATCTCGCGGCTGAAAGCTTACAGTTCAAAATTACGTTAGAACGTACATCAAACTCAGATCAGGGAACACTGACGCCCTGAATCTGCAAATGAGATCACTGATCGAATCAATTTTAGTTAACTTGATTTCCTGACTGTAAACTGAGAATCATAACTGGGATTCAATTTTATACTAATTCTTCATAAACAAATAAGTGAGCACATATTCCTGCGTTTTTTAAGAATTCCACTTTTAAGAGGAAAAGAAGGAGGTATTTTGTATATTTTCCCCATATTCACATCTACGTTATTTATCTCATCATCACAGCAACACGGCTTACCCATTTGAAATCAATTTTCTCTAATTTATTTTCAAATCGCAAAAGGTGTTTTCTGTTCTAAATGTTTGAATTGAGAATAGTTTCCTATCCGTTATTAATGGGTTACTAAAAGTTCGGGAAAAAAGAAAACTGTCCTTGTTCTTATTTGAGAGTTGCCATCAAATAGAATGATCTGTCCTATGATAATAGATATATTTTTGCCACGTCAAAAAAATTCGTATTTTGGAGATATTTGTATATATATATATATATATATATATATATATATATATATAGATATATATATATATATATATATATATATATATATATATATATATATATTTTAATACAAGGCTATATACGGTACATACAACGATATTTTGAACATTTAACACTAAAGAAATCATTATCTGGCGATATTTTGTCTGGTGTGGTTTTGCCCTAGGTGAAATTTTGTCTCGCAAGGTTCTGGCTTGGCGATATTTCGTCCCGCGAGATTTTGGAAGGCGAGGTTTCCGCCAGGCAAAATTTTGGCTCACGAAATCTTAGGCAGCAAGGTTTTCGCCAGACAAGATTGTGGTCTACGAAATTTTGTACTCAAGTTCAGTATTGAAACAGAAAAATGGTATTTTACATTTCTACTACTTTCAGTTGCAGTAGAGGAATCTTATTCTTACGATAATAAATGCATGTCCAAAAACTGTTCCTGGGTATATATTATAGTAGAGTCCTAAAACTTGGCACCCGATAACTCGGTCAGGAAGAGCGCATAAAGCTCGTGCGCAGACCCGTTCAAGGTCATTGCTCGCATGCGTGTGTCCCCTGTTCAAGCATTCTGCCTTATCAGATAAATTGCTGTACAGTGTGTACCCATTAATTTTCATTATCTTATGTATTGAAGACCTTTTGTATATCATGCTTTCATAAAGTACGTACTTTTCCTTTGTTTAAGGGTAATTAGACAGTTTATTCTCTATTGTATTCTCAAGCAACCAATACATACAAGTACAGTATTGTATTTTCTGAGGAAACACCCGTACGTATTCTTTTTAACATCATTTCCGATAACCTGGCATTTTCACAAACTCGGCCACCCTTCGGTCAACATTAGGCCGAGTTTTCGGGACTCTACATATCGATTTTCCACTACAACGATCAGTGTTGAAAGGGGAAATCGTAAATTTTCAGAACTTACGGTTTGAATACAAGAACTAAAGCTAGATTCAAAACTTATTTTTGAAATGTTAAATTCATATCAGAAAGCTATTTCTCACTATCTTCGTACTCTTCTTGTTCTTCTTGTTCTATGAAGATCAAGAGCTCCCTCGTGGCTAAGCGGTTAGCGTACGTGCCCTTGGCGCGAGAGACCCGGGCTCGATTCCCGGCGGGAGGTCATGTGGTTCGGATTCCACGTTAATCAGTAGGTCCACGTCTTATCTGTAGCCTCGCTGCTGAAAGGGACGCTAAACTAAAATCAACTCAACTCAACTCTATGGAGATCAATATTGAAATCGGAAATAGCAGTGAATTTCTACCACTTTCAGTTTTCTTAGAGCAATAAGGTTGAAAATGGACTGCTTTTGAGACTCTGAATCGGTTCAAGAAAAGAAAAAAGTTTCTGGCTGTCTACACTGAGAAGAAAATTGTATGTCGCGTACGTAAAATTGTACGTTACATTTGTAAATCCTGTAGTTTTTGGACTTAACGTACAGCAAAAGTATAACTGAAAACGCATGTTTTATAATATTTGCTGTATAAGTATTCCATCTGTGCGTACTTTCCGTATGAAACAATATAGGCGGTCAGGATCTCACATACAAATGGACGTATATAACATATAGCTGATGAAAGTAAAATACATATATGTATGTAATATAAGGAAGACTGTTAGATATCTAAGATCCTGCAACGGCATGATGTAACATCTAAGGGCAATGCCTATGTTTCATACGGATAACATATGCTCCGTACTGATTTCTGTAATAAGCAAGAGGATTCCGTATATTTGTACAACATACTGCTGTCCGGAGAACGGATTTTTCTCAGTGTATTACCATTTTAGTTCTATGGCGATCAACGTTAAAACAGGAAATAGTTGATTATGACACTTCCGGTTTAAATAGAAGGTTAATGGGGGAAACGCATATTCCGGTTTGAATAGAAGGTTAATGGGGGAAACGCATATTCCGGTTTGAATAGAAGGTTAATGGGAGAAACGCATATTCCGGTTTGAATAGAAGGTTAATGGGGGAAACGCATATTCCAGTTTGAATAGAAGGTTAATGGGGGAAACGCATATTCCGGTTTGAATAGAAGGTTAATGGGGGAAACGCATATTCCGATTTGAATAGAAGGTTAATGGGGGAAACGCATATTCCGGTTTGAATAGAAGGTTAATGGGGGAAACGCATATTCCGGTTTGAATAGAAGGTTAATGGGGGAAACGCATATTCCAGTTTGAATAGAAGGTTAATGGGGGAAACGCATATTATTCTCGGTATGCTGAATTAGTTACAGAAAACCGCTTTTTGCTATCTGTTGCTATTTTTGCTCTAATGCCTCTTGACAGAGAGGCATAGACGTTACAGAGGTTTCCTAGTCCTTATGAGCACCATAGTTCGGAGACGGGTGGGAAGAGACACATAACACATTAACCGTTGCTTATACATTATTAACAGCATATACTTTCCTGGTTTCTCACCCTTTGGTATTGAAACACGAGAATTACCCTGGGAACGGAAACATTTGGTTTCATCTTGTCTTCTCTAAGGTTTCGTTTAGTTGAGAAAGTAGGTAACAATCGATTTTGCAATAAAACTGTTTCCTAACACTTTTAACTGGAAAGAAGCTGATTCATTCTTTCGCTTAATCTCTTTAAAGGTATTAAAATAAATAGTCATTTTCGTAAACCACTAATCTTCAACTATATGTCTTCATAACAAACTAATATGATTATGATCATTTGTGATATACGTATTCACGTTTCTAATTGGTCAGTTTGTAGAATCAGAAGGTTATTTATGTTTTATGCGTTTCTTTAGCATAGAACGAAAATAAGAAATTATTACAGTAATACATGTAATACGCAACAAAGAATGTGAATTAAACTATTTTTTAAAAGTAATTACACTATTTAAAAGTGATTTGTAGTCTTTTATTGCTAGTGCTTCTGCGGTTTGTCATCTTCACATTATTTTTTTCTATATCCGTAAACAGAAACATAACAATATATCTGGCGATTTCTCTGATAACACAAAATTAACCCAATTCATTTTATTTCACTATTATAATTTTACATATTTCATATTACACGCTTACAAAACCTGTGTAAAAAGCTAATGATATACACACAAATTAGATCATATTTTCATGTTAGTCTGTTTCATGCGATTCTAGGAGATTTTGCAAGGGAAGGAACGTGTTCAATCATAAATGTGGTTTTCATACTGCCTTGCAGGCATAGACATAACTATAGAAGGGAACAGGCTCCTTAGAATACTGATGTTCCCCTAGAATATCATTGAGCCGCACGTAACTTTCTTTCTATTCACAGAATTAAGTGACCACGTTCCTTTCCTTGCAAAAGCTCCTAGAATCGTAAGAGAGATGGCGGAATTAAAAAACGGAGAATGTGGGTAGTAAACACGATTGAACATGTATACGCCACTTTTGATACGGAGTTTGGTTGATCAAACTTCCTATTTATATTTACCATGTCCGTGAGACCTACCGTCCAGGAGACAATATATTCCAAAAACTGCTTCGTGTATCACAACTAAATTTAGTCAAAATGTAAAAGGTCAAAAATTAGGATTCGAGTTATTTTTGGAGCCGATATTCAAACCGGAAATGGCAGAAAGCAACCACTTCCGGTTTTAACGTTGATCACTATAGAGCAAAAACGATAATAGGTACTAACAAGTAGTTCTCTGCAATAGATTGAGCATCTCAAGAATATTTTATATTTTTAATAAACAACTTTCTATCTGCAATACTTTTTGTTTCATTTATCTTTCAAATGTGGGGGGTAGTTTTGGGTCATCTTGTATAACTGTTTCTCCTGATAGGAAAAAAATACTATTTCTTTCAATGTTAATAGTAAATGTCTGTTTCAGTGTGGAATTCATTCGTTGTACTATCGAATATTTTTCAAAAGATCTTCTAACCTGTTAGCCCTTTCGGATCGATGTCATTTTTGGCGTTTTCCTATATTTTCACTTAGTGACTTATTACTCAAAAACTATTTACCCGATTGGTATTGGTAAGGCCTTGTATTTTAGAAGATGTATGTAGCTAAGTTTTGGTATAAGTTACATTGCAGTGTTACCAACCTGAAGGAAATTATTGAGGGAAATGTATGGGTAAATATTTACAAAGAATTCCTTAATCGAATTTCAAGATTATTTATAGCTGCCACCACTGTTGCCACATAGGTCCAAACCACTTTAAAAAATTCTTTAGTGTATTAACAAGTTACAGTGAAAACCTGAAGTCACTGGCTGCCATAAAAAGCAAGGAAGGAAGCAAAAAATTCTCTGTCATCATACACATGAAATTTTGACACTTTTTTACGCCTCAGAAGCAAAAATCAAGATATGCAGCTACAGGTTCCCTTATTATCCTATTGAAACATTTATGGTGCGTTCTGTGGGACAGAGAAAAGGCTTTCAGATAGTGGTGCGTTTGTTCCAATGTAGACAGCGAGAGGGGAAATAATAGCCTGGGAAAGAGGAAATTTTCCGAATTTTTCTCCTAAAATCGGGAATTAAAATTTTTGCAGCTTGCAACACTGCTACCAGACACATGCAAACTATCTTAAAATAAACTTTGTACCCCATTAATACATCCTACAAGTATCATGGCGATATCTAACAAAGTAAGTATGAAATTAGAAACAGTATCTCATTCTACCTCAGAAATTCACCATTTTCTTACAATTTACAGAACATGTTTTATTATAAACCTCAACTGTACTTCCCGTAATTATCCAACTAAAACTTTTTATCATGCGTTGTGTAGGCTAAGGACGAGGCTTTCATAGTGGTACGCTTGTTCGAATGTAGCCAACAAGAGTGAAATAATAGAGACAGAAAGGAAATTTTTACAAAAATTTCCCCTAATTTTCTGTAACTGGCAATACTGCTGCCAGACAGACGCAAACTATATTAAAATAAACATTGGTACATCACTAATATATCCTACAAGTATCATGGCTATATTTAAGACCCAAAGCTTCTAGTTACAAAAAAATAGATTACGTTAAACAGAAAACTAGGAAAAAACTAGAAAAATCAAGGGTTAGAACCTAAATACGAAGTTTTCGTGTGCCCTTAATTACCCCATTGTAACGATCTGTACCTGCTTTTATTCAGTATGGACCAATGTTCGACTGACGTAAGTTGACTTGCGCTCTAACGTATAGGTATAGATTTATAAACAAAAATTTAGAATTTTTTGCCCAAATTTAGGGAAATTTTAATTTCTCTAGTTGACAACACTGCGCGTGGGTTGGTCTAATTGATGTTAGCAATTAGGTATCCATCCGAGGTATCTATCTTGTAAGTCTTAAGGAGATCTCTCTACAACGAAGGAAGCTACAGGGAAAAAAGAAAATTCGAAATTCGAAAATTCTCGAATTTTTTACTTTGGGCTGAAATTTGAGAAGGAAATTTGACACCCAGAAGATAAAGAAACTAGTATGATAAACTATCACCCACTCATATTTGGCAAAAAGTATCCCGATATCTTAAATAGTGTCCACACAGGAGCGTATTAAAATAGTGACACATCCGTGTGTGCCACTTTGGCCACCTGGGCCCGAAATGGTTAAAGGAAGATATACTACTATTTAAATGTATGACATTCATGATCAATACAGTGATACTTCCGTGAACGTAATTGTTACCGCATAAGTCAATAGTAACCGCGATTTCAAGTTCGAATCCTGTCAAACCAAAGAATTTTCACTACTGATCCATTATCATATATCAATATAGTAGCCACTTGAATTAAGAGGATGGAAATTCTTCCCAGAAAATTAGAAATAATTGTGTTTGGAAGAGGTCGTCTAGCAAGCCATAGACTATCGTAATTTATGATGACATGTGTTCAGGAGCGCACTCACGGGGGTCCAGTCCCGCCCTAAAACTTTGTAACTCTACTAACACTTGTACACAAGGGTGCCGATTTCTCTGTAAATTTGGGAGGGGGGCATTCAGATGCAGAAGGTATATATATGAAGATTTTCAGACAAATTGCACCAAATTATGCCAAATATTGTATATTCATAAATACAATAGGGGGCCCACATAAGCTTTGGGGGCCCGGGCCCCCTTGGCCCCCCTAGGATCGGCGCCCTTGCTTGTACACTTTCTTAACACAACTATACTTGTTTAACAGAGAAATGATTAATGCAGCCTAAATATTTCATTTTATACCTCATCTGTACTCTTTCTTTCCTTGTAAAAAATATCTAGTTCTATAACATTTTCTGAGAATGTACCTAGTAGTAATTAACAGTTACTTATCGTCTTTTTGAGTGCTGAATAAACAGGTTGACGTATTAGACTCACCTCCCACAAGATAAACTTTAGACCTCTTTCAACAAAAACTTATGGGCGCACGCTTACATGGGCTTAATTTTAGATTAATTTAACGTAAATGTACACATAACTTCAAATAATCGATAATATATATACACTCTAGCAAACATTCTCTCATTGTCCAAATAGATTCTGATGTTCAGTGCCATGAAATACGAATGTATTGTAGTGTTTGTAAATTTGTCTACAATCTGTCTTCATTATTTTGCAGTTTAGACGTATTTACAGAACTAGAGCAAAACAGAAATAGATATTTGGTGGAGTTCTAGCAGAAATGCTTTCTATCGGAAGAAAGATAGGAAAATCCTTCCTTTTAGTAAATAAAGCGCAAAACCGATAGAACGGCTTAGTGGTTGCTTGATCCTTTAATAAGCTCGTTTTCGGGGAGTCCGGACAGCCAAGGATCGATCAGGGAACATTTACTCTAGTTTGGCTGAAGCGAAAAGAGATTTTCTAATGTGTCCGTGGACCCGTCTCTTCAGTATAAAGTTTCTCCGTCACTGTTGCCAGCTCCAAGTTTTAAATTAATTAACAAGGACTAAAGCAGAAAGCGTCTCCAAAAAGAAGCAAATTTAACGATGGGAGGTCATTCCACCTTTGGAGAGTTTGATCCAAGTTCATTTTAGTTCAGTGGTTGTTCTATATCTATTAGAAAACTTCTCGCAATTTGTAACATACTCAATAAATTTAATATTTTCTGCAGCATCTGGTTAGTGAACCGGAGATATGCTAACACTGTTACTTGCCAAAAAAAAGTGCTTTTTTTCTTAATACAAATATCATATTTCTGTATACTACGCAGTGTATCCAGTATTAATTACTATTTTATAAATACAAAGTCTGTTTGATGCTGAATTATTTATTGTATTATATTTTCCATGTTATGGCATTTATCGGGTATAGAATATGCTGTCGTTTTTAAGATATTGCATTGTTTTTTTTTTTTTACACAAAATAGCCTTCATCACCACTGGTAGCAATAATTGCGCTCTTTTCTGGTGTTTTGTTTCTTTACTTTACGAAATAATGATAATGTGCCTGTTACTATGTAAAAGCTTTATTTTTTTTAGGCGTAGAATATCCTACAGATTTTTGGTCTATGTATCCGCCGAAATTGTACTATAAATGCTTCTTTGTCGAACAGATCTACGAATTTGGATCTCCACTAAACAAAATGGATGTCTTGGAGTTAATGTATATTATAAAAGCCACGTTCGTGACTGAAGTTAATTCTACCACAACCAAGAAAAATATCTTTACAGATTCCCTGGTGACTGGCTCTACGGAACTTTTATTCTCTCTATGTCTTACGTTAAAAAGCAGTATTAGCTTCTTAACCTGTGTACAAACTCATGAATGCAGGTAAAATGTGGTACTGTCAGTGACAAAAGTTCTTTCCTTTTGGTGAAATTAGTTTCGTAAATAACTTCCGAATGAAAAGACAATTTAAGTACAGTTTTCAGTAAAGTAAAAAGAATCCACCACTGTTATCCCAAAATACTAGCTATATTACAGTTATTCCCAAAATAAATTTTTACCAAATAATGACTTTTGTTGCTAACTGTACAATATCTGAGCTAGCCGGTCCCAGTTACATGGTTCTGTAATCAAGATCTCTTGGAGGCGAGAAAGTGTGGTGGGGATGCGAAATGTGATCTTGCATCATGCTCTGTGCTGCCGCAAACTCCACGGATTCAATCACCAATAGTATTTGGGCTCCCACTTTAATAGTAACTTCCATAATTCATAATCTAGGTGTTGCATAATGCACAAAACTCAAAAACAAAAAAAAAAAAAAAAAGAAAAGAAAAAGAAAACAGACCTGTATATTTTTAGTACAGTACAGAAAGGTAGATTTTAAGGTTAGTACGCCTGGAATAATTGGTCCAAATCCGGAACGTAAAAGTCGGTCCCAGAGACTCCTCAATACGGTGCTCCAAGCAATTAGGGGGGGCTCCAAATAATAGAGAAAAGTGAATTAAGAGGACCCACCATGGCGAACTTAAAATACCGCTAATTTTACAGTAATTATGTGATATCTTCAAACAGATAAAATATAATCCAAATGTGGAACAAGAGCTCGCTAGGCAATATTATTTCACATGAGATATCGTTATCACGACTCTTTATCTGCTTTCGATTTCCAGCCATTTAGAAAATCTGCATTTATTTTCGCGTTTCTAAATGACTGCAAATGGAAGATGACTAGGTGACTCGTGATAACGGTACTTCATGCAAAATAATGTTGTCTAGCGCGCTCTTATTACACATTTCGATTATCTTTTATCAGTTTGAAGATTTCACATAATTACTGTAAACTTAGCAATATTTTAAGTTTGCAGTGATTAAGCCTCTTAAATTAATTTAGCATAGAATGTCAGAGCACTTGAAGTAACATTCTTTATTAATATTGCTGATATTATCGATTATATGCAATACATTACTTTCCTTAAAAGTTTAGTAACTTTACAGATATAATTAGAAATTATGCCAAAGTGTGAATTTCAACACTGCTTGAAAGGTATTTACCGTTGTAAACGGTACTTTTAGCACAGATGAACGTTAACAAGAAAAGAATAATGCCTACTAAATGACAATATTTGAATGACCCTTACAACAGAAATATAAAAGCTAACAAAGAAACGCTAGTTAAAAAAAAAAGTTAATAAAAATTGATTCCATTTTCAACAAAGCATTGCCCTCGCTTCTTTCGGGAATAAAGATACCGAGTAAAGCAGATAGTAATTTCAAATCGAAAGCAAGTATACAGACAAGTAAGAAAGTAAGACGTGAAACATCTTTATGTGATACGAGTTATCCCTGAAATCGGTGTTAATGAAAGTGTTAATCTTAACAGTGTTGCGTCTGCTTCGCCAACTGATGTCATAGTCTTTCGCAAAATAAGTCAAAGTGCTAATGCCAGTAATAGTATGTCGGCTCTAAAAAACTCATATGACAGTCTTTCCTAAAGAAACTGCAAGTACTGACATGACGTAAGTAGCCGTTTGTTTGTTACTGGAACTGATATGAAAGTCTGTTATGAAATAACATATAATGCTGATGTAAATAGTCGTGTATTTCTTCCGAAAACTGATGCGACAGTTTTTCCTGAAATACCTGCAACTGCTGAGGTCAGTGCCGGATTTGCGTGGATACAAGTATATGGTACCCTTCTACTAACTTGCTCCCTAAAATATTGCTAGTTTGCTTATTTCTATATATAGGGTGCCTATGTTTTGCATATGTATTAAGTCCATAAATTACCATATACAATATATTCAACACTCACACACACACACACAAACAGCGACAACTGTTATTACCAAAAGGTAGCTGTGAATATAACGGGCCCCATTACTTTCAAAAGCTTAGGGCCCTGTTAAGCTTAAATCCGGCTCTGGCCGAAGTTAATAGTTGTATCTGTGATTGAAAATGACAGAGAAACATAACAAGGTTTGTTTAGTATCAACAAAGGGCTTTACAATGATGGACTAGACGATAACATAAAACTCTAAATTCTTTTTCGTGGACTTAGCAACCCTATGTAACCATTCACTAAGGACAGTAAAGATCGATCTTTTTAGTATAGAGTATTCTTGTGTTCACACCAAAGCAGAGCACGAAATCGAACGGTTTTGTTATTATTCTCCAACTTTATATGGTGTTATTTTGAACTGTGTTGACTATTTCCCGGTGGGAATAAATGGGATTTGTCTCTCACAGGAAGTGCTTGGCGCTATGAGCACATACATAACCGACAAGGACTCAGTAAAATAAATAAATAAAGTTTATGAAAGAAGTGATCTCGTTTTCAGACATGTTTCACGTATAACATGTGGAAACATAATTCAACGTTGCCATCTCTGTTGAGTGAAAATCATGAATAATAAAACACTAATATAATAATGTTTTTGTTAACATTACGCGGACATTAGCTCTGTATGACCTTGCATTCCGTGGATACAGCGAAATTATTCCGAATGAATATGTTCAATAAAGTGGCTATTTCGTAAAAAAAATAGTTGATTTGGTCTCTCAATGTGACCCATTGCTTAAAATAACGATTTATAAAACGAGAGAAGCAAATTTAAATATTTATTTCCCGTGATCCAAAATGAGATGTTTATGATTTTCCATGAATGTGCGCTTGAAAATATTTTAATCGAATAATAAAAAATCTTTCCACTCACTTATAATAGGCACGGTACAGGTATTTTCTTAAATTGACTATTAATGTTCTTTCTACGTATTTCGTATGATCAAAATAAACGTTTGCTATGTTTGAGTCATCCAGCTCCAAACCACTTGCGGCAAATTCCGGAAAAGCTGGAAGTATTTAAAGGTGTTCAATCGATTCACATAAACACTGTTAAATATTTTCAGTTCTATAGAACATACAGGTCCTACAGTTTTTCTCAGTTTTCCGAAATTTGCTGTAAAGAGACAAAATTCGGTTTGCAACTGGACGACTCATAAAAGTATGACTTTTTTAAGCACTGTACAGCAGCGGTTTCCGATCTATACTTAAAAAAATCACAAGCCATTGTAGCATTTGTAAGTCCTCCTTGAAAGTTGCAATACTCGGTCAGTCCTGCGTATTGTCTTTTCAATAGAAACATGGAGAAGGGTCCATTATCTATCTATCTATCTATAAGATGGACCATTTATCTAGATATGCCCTTGTAACTTTTAAATTAATAGATACAAAACGATGAAATTTCCTACTACACATAACCTGACCTAGTGCCATTTGAATATATATATATATATATATATATATATATATATATATATATATATATATATATATATTCAAATGTTACTATGTCAGGTTATGTTTCAAATCTACATGTAAAACAAGTGAAAGTTACAATTTCACATTACTTGCAATGTTGCAAACTACGGACGCTACAGTATCACAAACATCGAAAAACAATCAAATTTTAAAAGATTCTACGACAGTAATTACGTAAGAAGTTACATAGTTGAGATAACACACATCCACACTTATCTTACGCGTTAGTGTCGAATATTACGGTCATCATATGACGAATTTCGCAGAAGTAGAAACAAACTTACAAGGAAAAAAAAAATGACTTCTTGCAAAGAACTTTATTTCGAGAAAGTGTTTAAATAAATATCATATCGAATTACGTAGATGGTTTTCAATACACATAAAGACCATAATGTCGTTATAGAAACTTGATATCTCAAACCAATCCGGAGATAAGAAAGAATGGTTAAATTTGATATACCTGTGTAGCTTAAAATGGCGTGTTTGTGGGAACGTTTTTAAAGACAATTTTGATTTACTTTGATTCTGTGACATTATAACAATATTTTTGGTAGGTGTAAATACAACAAGTTCTCAGGATTACAAACTTTTAACCAGTTAGAGAACTGCACCAGTATTAACCATATCTCCAAAACAGTTTGGGATGTGAAGTTGCTGTAAACGGCACTATGATCTCTACTTCTATTGAAAGCTGTCTATGTAATTAATTGAAATACTTGTTTAAGCAGATTTTCAAAATAGAGACTTTAGAAAAATGTTAATTTTTCAATCTCTTATACCTTTCTTCCTCTTCACTAGAAATCCGTCATATTATGATTACAATATTATACACTAAAGTACTTTGGATATGCATTGTCCTACCCGTCTTACTTGCATTGTTATTGGTATTGTATGGGTATTGCATTCTACTCCTCTTTACAGACTCTCCACAGGATGTACGGTACTATGGGACAAGCGCCGCTTGAGGAGTTCAGAAGCACTGTACAATAATCCGTTGTGATGGCATCTGGACTCTTGATAAGGAAGTCAGAGAAGGAAATTGGCAAAAGTCCAGTTTCGTGTTTCATGCGACGATAGAATCCCAGCGATGTTTTCGTCGTGTTGATGGGTGCTCTGACTTGGTATAGTTCAATCTAGTTCACGTCTTGTCCGTACAATTCTGGGATTTCATACTGGTACATTTCATTTAGAACATGAGTCCGGTAATATCCAGCATTGATTTTCATGTTTTGCTCCACCTTCTGGGGACGTAGTTTACCCTATATAAGAAACCGGCCAAAATCTGAACATTCTTAGGAATCTTGCTGCGCACCGGCGGTACAACGTGATTCGGTCCTTTGCATCAACAAGTCTGTGTAATGGTATGAGCTTTACCACAGTCTGTGAAGTAAACCCACACCTAATCAGGAGTGACACAAAATTTCCGCCGATCACCCGCGAAATAAATTTCATCCTGAGTTTCTTTCCTCGTTCAGCCACATGAGGGCGTGCGCACTGCTCTTACGAACGACAGTGAGTTGTAAATCCCTATGAATGGCGCAGTTGATTGTCGCCTGCGATGTGCGGCATTTACGGCCATCTCATACTGCGTGGTGAATTTTCGGAGGTAGTCGTACGCCGAACCACACGCAATACAGAGTTAGCTGCGATGTCCCCTTCACAGGAACCAGGTTTCTAGCTGCTCGCGTCAGCGTGATCAGCTCAGTACTCTATGACACATATTTGCATATAGTACGATTCACAGTGGCACGACTTACACGAAATTTACGGACTTGACACATTTCTACGATGCGCGACACCGTGAATTAAGCATCGAAAAGGTTCACAATAAACCCCTCCCAGAATCTGTTCAGTTTCGATGGCATCAGACTATGCTCCACCACACTGCTCTACTCTGTGACTAAAGAAATACTGTTGATTGCCTTATGGCAATCTCACGCCGATGGATTGCACATGCATGGTACAGTTGCACCTGCTCAATATAAATGAATCAACCTTTGTAGATGTCTTATAGCTCTTTTGGAAATTTTAGAATAACAATCTTAAATCTACCGTACATTATCGTGTTTATACACGTAACGTGCTTGCGTAAACATATATCGTTAGAATATACCAGTCATGCGACCCATACACTGTACGCGGTTGCTCAGTGGTAGAGCGTTCACTTCCATTGCTTGGGGTCCCTGGTTCGATCCCAGCTCGCACCGTGTGGACTTTGTGGTGGACAAACATCGTGCTCGTGGGTTTTCTCGGGGTTCGCCTGTTTCCTCCCACTTTCTTCATTCCACCATTTCATTCATTTCTCATAATCACCGTCTCCTTTAGCCTAACCGGCATATACGTGAGACGTAAAACTGACAGATTTAATTTCATTTCAGTTTTGGTCCGGGCCCACAGCTAACGAGATCCAAACCACATGAGCTCAAATTAAGAATCGAGCTTGAGACTCCCGCGCCGAAGATGCGTACAACAACGATATAACCAGGAGGGAATTCTGTACCCCGAATATATAGACATCAATCTTGTAGTAGATACAAAACACAGGTTGATGAGTGTTTTCTGCACGGCTACTCAGTTTTAAAATATTATATTTCAGTTTGACGGGATACTATAAACCTATACGCAAGTAGTGGGAAAGTTAAAAAGAAATGTACGATGTATTAGAATATCATTTACAAAAAATAAATAAATAAAATAAAATAAAAAATAATAAACAGTGATGTAAGTAGTAGCGGTTCGTTATGGCATAATTGACTCTGGTTGAGAGACGTCACTCCCAATGTACCCATGTCTTTTGAAAGGGAATGGACTCCGATACTCATCGATATAATCATATACAGTAATAAAGTTTCACCAAATAGGATACAATATATTCAAAACTTCCGAAATTTGAAAATTTTGTTAATTTTTTTGCCCATGCAAGGGAACGAGATGGACCACCATGGTTTGCAGTAATATATTAGTGTTCTAGAAAACATTCAACAAATATTTTTTTTTACAATTCCCAAATTTAAGGGGTGGCCATAGGTATCCCTTCGAAAATGTAAGTGGGGTATACCAATTGTACCCACGTCCTGAGGAAGGGAATGGATCCCTGTACTCATTGATATAACTATATAAGATAATAAAGTCTAACAAAAGAGGATAAAATAGGTCAAAACCATCTGAAATTGACATTTTGGAATTTTTTAACCACGAAAGAGAATGAGATGGACCCTACAAAACTTACAGAGGTACATATCCCGGTTCTATGCTACCATATATATTTTTTTAAAATTTTTCAATTTCCAAAATTTAATCATGTTGGTCTTATGTACCCCTCCCAAAATTAGGCCTGAGCCAAGATGCCCCTGCAAAAATCAAGATGGATTGCCCCATATGACGCCATACTACTTGGTCAGGTCACGTGACCTCTCTTAGCGAATCAGATCTGATTAAGGCATAACGGGACCACTATAATCACCCTATTTTAAAGTATCTTAATTTGAAGTGCAGTAACTATACATTGTTTATTATCTGACTTTTTTCTGCCGCACGAAAAGATCAGCACACGGAATATTTGTTTCACGTGTTTTCTTGATGAACGCAGATCAAAAGCAAACTATGGTAACCAATCCAGTGTATTTTATAAATTTGTCTTGGTTCACTTGAATTAGATATACTGAACTTAAATGTTCACAGTGGTGAACAAAATTGCTTGAACCACGCTCAAGTTAGAAAGTTTAATTTTGAACACGTTTAATTGAAAGCTCATTTGAGCTTTGTTGATGAATACGAGTGATTGGCACACAGAAGATTATTGTTGTAGAAGATAAACAGGTATTACGATATTGATGTGAATGGAGAGGTGTATTGTTCTATAAACAAAGGTTTTGGAGCAAAGGTGGTTCTTTCGATATTACAAGCATATTAATAATAGATAATAATGATGTATTGTAGAGTGATTTGTAATGATAAAGAAGTGCTGAGGATAAATCTATTAAGTATATTACTTGATCTGGTAAGTAGATTTAAAGGATTAGACAAGCCATAATAGTATTATACATGAAGCTTCATTAAATTATTGAATCTCTACTGATAATCTTACCTGCAAGTTTAATTGAAATATTATATATTTAAATAGAAATAGTTAATTTGGATAAATGTAGAACTAGTTCTTGAAAAACAATAAGAGTTGTTATGAGAGTTGTGGGAATACTTAAGATATTCTCGTATTTAGAAATTTGTATTTTCTCTTGATAAGTGCATTGTTCCATTCAAGCGATTTATTTTTTAAATTATTTTACTGTAACAGTAGATGAACCTGCGCTCTCTACACAGCACATCATTCACGTATGAGCATGAATCTCCTTGTCATTCCTCACAACATTTGTACATATCACTTTACAGACACAAGTGAAAGACATCTTGATAAAGGATCGGCAAGGGGTATCATAAAGGGGAGATTTTTTCGATTATCTCTTCGATTATCTCGCACCGTTTGGAAGATTTGAGCCTACTTCCGATTAGAGTTTCTAATTCATGTATGATCAGTGTTTTCTTTCTACTTCCATGTAGTATGTAATGAGCAAATATTAAATACATTACACACACAATTAATTATAATGTCAGTGATATATGGTGTTCATTGGGGAAAACACTCCAAACAATAAAAATTCATCTTAGGCTGGAGAAACTATTATCCTTCTTTTTTCATTTCATTTGCCGATGAAAGAAATGTCGAAGAGATATACTAACCCCGTATACAAATGTGTGGTGTTGGAATATATAATTCATAGGGTTAAAATTTCCATACTTCCAGTGTACTCCTAAAAAATGTAATAAAGAAATAACGGCCATTTTAAAAATATTTAACTAGAACTGAACAATCTACAGAAAATTTTCGATCGATCAGTGAAAATAGCATCTTTCTAGAGCTTGTTTTCCGAGATATCACTCAAAATAATTGGCCACAAACATATAAAGTTTTCTTGACCACGAACGTGTAAACCTGTAAGTATTGTTTATAGTTTTTTTTTGTAACTCATATTAGTAGTAGCATATATTTTTACAGCTATTTTAATTTAATATGAGTATTAAATTAGGAGATATTTCGTAAGAGGAATTTAATTAAATGGTTAATGAAGTTATCAAGTAGAGTTTGGCTTTTATAGTGTATATTTGTATGTTAATGATGATTTATAGAATGTCATTGTAATTTACTATCCAGCTGACATTAATGGTAACGACTACGGTAGATTATTGAGTTAGGATTTTATTGAAGAATATACATGAGGGCAAAGAATAAAACAATATTTTAGGAAATGAATAATATGTATCCTTTACTGAATTAGAAAGTCTTAAGATATTGGCTACTTTTATGCTTCTGTATTGCTGAATCTTTTTATTAACATAAAACATTTCTTAAATAGTTATAGATTGAATTATAATGCCCTAGTTTGACAGCTCTGAAGCTCAAGAAAAATCATTAAATTGTATTACCTTTAATATTTTAATACCTATTGTATTTTCCTCAGTTATTTTTCTCCTGAGGATGGAAACACTGCGAGAGTTATTTGAGTAGTAGACTGTCGTGAAGAGTTAAAGTAAACACTTTCCTGTCGCATAGCAAGACTCAATAACTCGGAAAGCTCTGGAAAACCAGGCCTTGTGGGAACAGAGAAGAAAAGAAGCGCATCCATTCAAGCAGAAGTCAAACTGAAGCTTACTGGATACTCAATCAAAATATTGACGGGGTAAAGATATGCAGAATAAAAAGAAACTACTAAGGGAGTGAGTGATCACTATTGAATTTTGAGATTGTAGAAGATTTCAGGTTTACTAGGCTATGAATGCAATGTGTCAAATACAGGGTTGACCTGTAAGTCACTTGACCAGAAGAAATTATGTATTAATACGAAACTATGGAGTCAATCCAGTCTAAGTGATCAAGCATGTACCGCTCGACCATCTCCAAAAAATCTAATTTTTTCATGAATGTTTTATACTATATCGGGTACTTCAAAACCACAATTAATTATTTTTTAAAACCTCTCGTAGCGACGCAGCTTCTGCTGCCATTTTGGGTCTTCTCGATTTCAGGCGTTTAAGTTGTTTTAAATATCTCAGCATGTATTTGTTCTACCAAATTGAAAATTGCTGGCTAAAACTTTATCCTCTTAACATTTTGCCTAAGACCATTGGAAAGGGGTGAAATCAGGGCCTACAGTAGCAACATTTTTGGACATTGAAGACAAGTTTGGGAAGAGGAAGTAACTGATGCAGAAGTCTGAATTTGTGTGTATATGTAGTACGGGGTCATAAGTTTGTACTCAAAAATTTGCAGACCTGTAGCTGCTCCCAAAGGCCTGAAAAAATATCGTAAATTTGGGGAATTTTGCCAATTTGCCAAATTTCACTGTCCAATATCTTCAATGAGCCAGGATTAAAAATCTGAAATTTTGGGAATAGTTTAGTTTAACATAACACACAACAAAGCGCGTTTTGTGTTTTTGAGCAGAAGGGGGTCAAAGTATTAAGGAATGACGTCATACTCTAGGAGGTGTTTTGTTCACAAATTCAACTGGAAATTCGTTATTGTGAAGTAAAATAAAGTAGGATGAATGGCTAATCCAGTGAAGGCTCTCAATTGTCTTATCACCCACAGCAGCACTGAGTACTTACGGACTTTTTGCCAAGTGTGCATTTTGACTTTTCTTGCTTCTGCTGATAGCGGCATTTTCCACCAATGCTGCTGTGGATGATAAAACAGTGAACAAAGCATTGATCACCCCGTCCTGTGCAGGATTTGTTCCAACGATTCAAGTGGGAAATGTTGCGACACACGCCCTACAGCCCTGACCTTTCATCTTGTGACTTTCACATCTTTGGACCTCTAAAGAAGGCATTGAAAGGTCAGAGATTTCAGTCTGACTCTGAGGTTCAGGACTCTGTACGTGATTGGTTTGATAGTCAGCCATCCAAATTTTACATGGACAACATTTATAAGTTAGTGAAACAGTGGGACAAGTGTCTCATCGCTCATGGTGACTTCTTCTGAACAATATTTTTACTGCACGCTAACCATAGACGCCTCTAGATAGTGTACAAGTTTCCGCTCGAAATAAAATTTATTTCATGAATTATGACCACTGAACGGGTTTCAGTTGATCACCCCTTATATTTCGTATTATTCAGTATTGGGAATGTGACAGTAGTCAGCTGACCAATATTATGTTACATATTGTCTTTGTGTTAAGAGTTATAGGTCAAGCAAGATCAAGAGAAAATTAAAACCAATGCCGTACCTAAAAAGTACAATTGTTTGAAATGATAGAATCACTCGTCCAGAGTTGCCATTTAGATCTCAGCAGAGGCTGATAGATCAGTACAAACCTTACAGTTATACTGTATTTGCATTATATGGGAGTATAAAAATGCGTCATTGAAACAACTTCTGCCCACAAAACCACCAATGAGACCAAGATACAATTAGGCCACCGCTATGTGCAACACTTTTGAAACTAATATGCATTCTCGAGTTCCTTCGTGGCTAAGCGGTTAGCGTACGCGCATTTGGTGTGGGAAACCCGGGCTCGATTCCTCATTAATCAGTAGGTCCCGTCTCATATAGCCTCGCAGCTGAAAGGGACGTTAAACTCAAAATCAACTCAACTCAACTAATATGCATTCTCGTATGGAAGTGAGTGTTGCCAATTCTCTCAAATTGGTCAACAATGGGCATGCAGGCGATCGATAGACCACGATTCACCACAACTCCACTATCCTTCGATTAAAAAAAAGGCAGTGTAAGTGCCATGGCGTGGGGTGTAAGTAATTACATATATATATTGTGAACAGTGCATCAATATTGCAAAATATATCGAAATATTGCGAGGTGGATTGCTACGCTTCTTCGCAAGAAACTAACACTTGGGAAACTTTACGCAATTAATGGGAGAAGAAACACCACATCATAAGGCAAAGCTGATCATCCTGTGATAAAGGTAAAATTGGGTTTAGATTCTATTGCAGCGCAGACTCTTTTGAGATGCCTCCTATACAAAATATTTATCTCCTACAGCTACAATTGCACAAATGTCTACACAAACTTGCAAACAAACAACAGTTTGTGGTTTTCGCCGTCACATAATGTGATTGAGGACTTACTGGATACCATGCCACATCGGATTAAAGCTTTAAGTGTTGTCAAATACTAAACACCTAATACTACCAAATGCTCCATCAACTACTAAATCCACCATCAGGAATGGTACTTCTGTGGATTGGTACGCAGCAATGGACAGAGGCTTATGTTTCGAGTGAGGATAATGTACACAAAATAAACTCTGAATTTTTAAAGATATAGACAAACAGAGGTTGTAAATAAGTTAGTGGCATTTATTAATTTATGTATATATGATTTAATATCTTAATTGATTGAAGTCAGATGACTTTAGGATCTGGTTTGGTTAATTTAAGTTGAGTAAAGTTTAGAGATCATATCAGGCACGTTTTGAAAATGATACTTTTATTAATAGAAAAATATTGCACTCATGAAAATTACTAAAGCACTTGATAAGAATATAAAACTTAATAACGAATGAACAAGATTTTCTAAAATATAAGGAATATTTTCTCGCAGGACTGAAAATAATTAGTCGTGTTAAATGTAAATCAAATATGTTATTTATCTCTATTAAATAGTCAATGGTGGGAATATGAAAGAAGATTTTTGTAACAAAGTTGAATCGTACTGGATCTTATCTTTCTGTCTCCCTCCTTCCACTGTCATTATTTGGACCTTCAGAAGGGTAATTGCCTCCCTTTAGTACACTATAGAGTATAATATATGCATGTATTTTACTCAATATTATAATACAGTAAAAAAGTAATGAAAATTGTTCAATCTTCTCATATGGGAAAGTCTTGTCTCTTGCAAGCAACACTGGTCTTTCTCTCTCTCTCTCTCTCTTATACATACATATATATATATATATATATATATATATATATATATATATATATATATATATATATATATATATGAAGACCTATATTATTAATGGATATGATGAAAATCTCTTTAAGAAAAACTTTTGTGTTGAAGAGAAAAGCAATTTAGAAGTTCAGAAAATTTGTTGAATTGGCAGAAAACTTTGTCTCAGAGGGATCATTTTCTGAAGTCTAACCAAAGAAACATCTCTATTTTCGTTGAACAAAATAATGAATTTCGTGATTGCCCAACAGAGAAAAAAATATCTATATAAAGGGAAATAATTATACTTCAAAGCCATACGGTTGTTTGTGACAATTGTGAAATACAAAACTGAAAAAGATACGTATGAATGCAAAAAAAAAAAAAAAAAAAAATTACCACAATTTCTTAATGTAACTATGCAGAAATGATTATAATTTTACAACGCATAACGCCTCTAATCTTTATAAATCAGTATGGTGTGAAAGCTCCAATTGCTCTAATCAGATTCTCCCGAATTCAAACAAGCATTGGATTTGTTTACATGAAATCGTTATTGGTATACGAATACACAGGACATTGTCACTATCTAGTGGAGAACCATCACGAACAGGGTACCAACCAATCATATTACATATGTTTGATTGTCTATATGCAGGTTGTATCAAAAGTACGAGGTTATTCGCCAACTCCATTATGAGTAAGATAAGTATTGTCAAATACTAGAGTCAAAAGCGTATTTATAGATTAGTTTGATGTCTGTTAACAATAATGATATCGACATTAATTTCTTTCTAGTCTTTGAACCTAGTGTACAATTACAAATCATTCAGTTATTTAAACCATAGCATGTAGAATAACCCTAAACAGTGATGATTTTAGTGGGTGGCCCTGGGGGAAATATTGTTTCCTGAGTAAAGAAATCCCCTTGGGTATTTCTCAGTTCGGGCTGAACTAAAGCCACCAGTATTTTTAGCAGTGCTAGTTTCATCTACTGTTCATTATGACCCTAACAGCGCAATTACATAGCAGGAATATGCCTATTATGTTCCCTCAGGTACATGGGAATGTGCCCAGTATGTGTCTTATGTGCCTATGAGAGAGAAACCACATGGATGACAAGTGATAGTCACAGTCTATGTCCGGCTATGCCTGGCATGTTCCTGGGGATCTTACCTAGTATGTTCTAAGAATATTCTTTCCCATACTGTAAGCGAAAATTACTCCCCCAAAATATGTTAAACCGCCTTTATGCATAATTTGTTTACATTCAAGTGAGTCTAAAAGACACTTTTAAAAAGAAAAAACAAGTACCCGGGGGTGGGTGGGAACCACAAACCCTTTGTTTACTAGGCGCGTGCTCTTTCGACTTGGTCGGTCGTAGAGGGATACATCCTTGGCGTCTTTTTATGTGGCTAATCAGAGCGCTCTTGTATAATGATGAGAAAATGCAAGACCAAGACCAAGACCCGGATGATCTTGGTCTTGGTCTTGGTCTTGGTCTTGGTCCTGCACTGGAACCCTTCTTGGTCTTGGTCTTGCACACCCAGTCTTGGTCTTGCATGCAAGAGTCTTGCAAGTCTTGGTTTTAAGAGATCTTATGCTTTTCATAGATAAATTTTACTCTGGATATAAGGAATAATAAATTCTACAATGCGCCAATAGTAATGGAAATACAATGTATGTTTCTAAATGTAAAATAGTTTACCTTCGTATAAGTATGATGATAGTGTACAACATAGGCGATGACCATTTTTTATCAATGGGTCCCTACGCATCACTACTTGTAAGATAAATCACATTACGTAATCCTTTTATATTTTTAAAAAGATCCAATACTCCTACAGGTTCCCAAACTGGGAAGGCTACCACTGAGATGAATGAAAAAAAAAAAAAAAAAAAAAAGACGGCACAGATTACTGAAATACCATGAATTGCAAAATTAGTTTTACACTTTAAGGCGAGAGATTTTTTTTGTTTGTTTGTTTGTTTTCAAGCACGATTAGTTAATCTTTGTATTGAATAAACTTCCCATTATATATTGATGTTTTTTATTGATTCCAATATGTACTCTATGGGGAAGAAAAATTGACATTACGCAAAAGCGATGAAAAATAATGGAAGCTATCGAAACCTGCGCATGGAGAAAAAAGGAGAGAATTAGCTGTGTTGAATGGAAAACGAATGAGGTGTTAGAAATAGTAGCGGTAGGGGAAAAAAGAAGAATTTTAGATGTAATTAAGAGAAGGAAGAGGAACTGGTTGGAACATTGACTGGGGAGGGAATGTATTATGAGGGACGTGCTAGAGGTATGGTGGAAGGAAAGAGAGGGAAGGGGCGAAGGAGACTAGTTGAAGGAAAGTATTAAAACAGAAAATTGCTACGTCAAGACGAAGAGACTATCAGAGGACCATCGTACATCGAAGTTTTTCAGTTGCAGCAGGTGACCTGCCAATAATGGCAGAATAGCTATAATGATAGTGATGATGATATGTTTACCAATATTGGCCAAAAAAGGGAGGAGAAAATTAAAATGATAATGATTATAATCAAACCTCGTTAATATTTTAGAATAATTTGAGTGAAAACGGAAAACTATTCAACCGTCTATGTTTCTTGAGTAAACTCAATTTATTTAAATACTTTTGATCTATATTAGAAATACAAAATAGACCTACCGGCATAAAACTCCAAGTTGTTTGAAATAACTGTACAAAATCACTCTCACTGTGAATATGGATTATTTATTGTTGTATAATGTTATATTGCTCAATCCTCGATATGCCGTGTACCTAAGGAAGTTGATAAACAATCATTCAACGTATAAGCATCTGCCCATGGAATTAAACTTGCAGTCACATGCACTAAGTTTTTGTAAATGTCATGAAAATGTTATTTCGATATTAATTTTATGAGCACCCATTAAAAATTTCCAACGGTTGCTTGAGCCTCGGAGCCAAGGTTATACCCATGTAGTCGGCACTTATGGTGTACGGAATTACCCATGTTCAATACTACATTTCTCTTTAGTTTTGGAAGAACACCACTAACATGTGTTGAAATGAAATGAAGTGTCTAGTAACGTCCCATGATTATGCACCGAGGCTAAGGGAAACGGTGATGATGAGAAATGAATGAAATGATGGAATTAAGAAAGTGGGAGGAAACGGGAAAATCCCGAGGAAACTCATGCAAACGGTGTTTGTCCACCAAAAAAGCTCACTTGGCACAGGATGACACCTGTGTGGCTTGAAAACGAATAATAACTACAAAAAACGCGGACAACCGATTCAAAACACGACATACTGTAGCTGTATGCTAGAGGGGCAGATCGACTTACACTTTGCATAAACTACTGGAAACACATTCACTCCAGCGGCATTTTTACTGAAGCCAGGAAATTCAAGTGAAATATTTAATGATTTTCCCCTTCCTTTTTATTCTATAAAAAAGTCAGATAGTACCAGTACTTGTGCAAGACTCTTGCGCAAGAGTCTTGGTGTTGGTGTTGGTCTTGGTCTTGCAGTATGGCCTTGGTAATAATGTAAGATAATGAAGAGTTCTTGGGAGCTCTAGAAATAGGGATAAATTTCGGAATTTAAAATGCTATTCTAGTACAATTATTTATGCTATAATAATTGTGTTGTACTATAAGTATATAACGACGAAAAATGACTAAAAATTAAATATATGCCTCGTTTACCCGTTATGTATTGTATGACACATTCAATGCACCAGGGAATCAAGTCCACATTTGATCATTCTGGACATATTGCACCATCTTTAATATCTCTGCCTGAAGCTCCATTCGGAGCTTAAATGATTCGTGTACAAATATTGTAAGTAACTGTTATAATGCAAGAAAAATCACTTAACTTTTCGATGTACCTAATCATAGAGTACAAATGTTATGTCTCTTTTTCTAATCATAACATTAGACATTTTACTTGATTGCCTAGTGGTCTTAACGACGCGTATACAGAGTCGTATTTCATGTTTTGCCACCCCTAGACAAAAGCCAGACTTTTGAAAAGTGTGCTATTATGTGCTTTTAACATAATAGCATATAAAATAAACTAAAATAAAATAAACTTATACTATGCACACTTTTGTTTCAACGTTTTTATGCAAATTTTAATGAATTTTCCCTTTGAATCTGGTGAATAGATTTTAATTCTTACAATTTTGCCGTAAAAAGGTAAAGTTACAGAGAAAGATTAGTTTTATTGTTACAATATGCACTAGCACGATAACAAAACAAATTCGTTTCGAAATTTGATTCGTATAATACCAAGGTAGTGTGAATATTACAACACTAAGATTAGGATTTAGGATTTAGATTTCTTGGCTTTCGGCATCTATGGCCATGTTAGCCCGTCATGTTTTGAGGGGTGACGTCCCTCGGCGAGCATACTATCCGGGGAAAGGTAAGTGAGAAAGGATTGGGGAAGGAAGGAAGCATCCTGGGACCTATATGTTTGATATCATCCCGGCATTTGCCTGGTGTGAATGAGGAAAACGCAGGAAAACTTCATTCAAGATGGCCGGCCTGAAAAAGCTTTTTCGACCGAGGGCTCCCACCGGGAATCAAACCCGGAACCGGTCGCACCGAAGGCGAGGGCGTTAGCGACTACGCTACGCGGTGCCACTCCATTTAATGTGATCGTTCAAATTAATGTTCTTGTTGTAATTAAAAAAAGAATTATGTTGGTTACAAAAAACAAAACAACTTTCTCTTAATATTACTTTTTTAAATGTACACTAAAATCATAAGAATGAATGAAACAGGAGAAAAGAGATTTTTAAAACAGTATAAGAAAATTTGTTGAATACTTTACTTATGTTTATTATGATTATTATGATATGTTTAACAGCGACACACCTATATACCCAATAGTGATGCACGTTCTAAGCCACTGCTTATTTCAAATATGGACAGTTTTGCGTTCTTAGTCCGACACACATATAGTAAGCCATGTTCTCTATATTTATAAATTAACACTCTCTGATTCCATATAAGTCTACATAAATGACAAACTGATGCATGTACTTTTGTCAGAAATGACAAATTATTTTTAATTAATTCTTATGAGATTTCTACATTGAAAAATCAGCATACAAACAGATTAACTTTTTTGTTCTTTTTTTTTCATTCATGTACACACAAATTTGATAGATGCTCTGCTGATGTTTATTTAAATCCGGATTTCATTTTGGACACGCTAAAGCTCATTACACGTTTTCATCAACGCTCTCTTGTTTAGTTTTAACTTTGCTACTCTTTATATAGGACAACACTTGTGTTTATTTTTAACCTAAAATAAGTCGTTAACGCAAACAAGTTCATTAAAGATTCCATGAAAATTCAAGTAGTTTCCCGGTTTAATGCTTGTAGCAATGCCTCTCGTAAGAATTCACTTAAGCACTAGGTTTCTCAGTAAACGTATAGAAGATGAAACAACATCCAATATATATACTGTACTCAAACTTGTAATAGCTTACCAACTTTTTTTTTTCAAAAAGAACATCTTTTGGAGTTTAAATGTAACATTTTATTGAGCTCCACGTCTCAACTAAATTCAATTCTAAGTTGGGTTAGTGATACTTTTATGGCTATCAATACGGTTTTCGATCTCTCTCTCTCTCTCTCTCTCTCTCTCTGTCCCTGGCAAAAACTTTACGAGAACGTGACACGAAAGAAGTTTCTCACCAGCTAAATCCGTTTTTACACACATTTGTTGATCAACACAGATAGACGACGGCAGCGTGAAAGCTCTCCTCTCTGAAAAATAGTCCTGATCCTTCCTGTTTGAGTTGGGTGTTTCTCAACGCAACTAAAACGTAGCACTAAGTAGATGCTGAGTTTACAGAACAAACACAGATAAATGTTGATTTATCCCTTAAACATAGGCCTTGTACGAAATAAATGTCCAAAAGATCTATTTGCTTTAATTCAATACCATATTGGTACATCTTTCATAGAGCTAAGGAATTAGAGAGGAACCTAAATTGTAAATATGGCAAATTTGATCATTTCATTGATTGCTTATATGTTAATTTTGTTTCTAATTTCCACCCAGTTTTAAACAATAATTATTTTTTTCACTTTAACGATAGTATTTTGTGTGTATGTTATATTACATTTGACATTACTTAAACCACAATTGAAAATAACTATATCCACCAAACTGTTGTCAAATGTTAAAATACATCTTTAAAAAGCACTTAATCTAAAATTCAAAGCGATCATAGACTTCAGTGATGGAACATGTCAACGGGTCAATTTAAGAAACGACTTTTCGTCCAAATCACTCGGGTCTTGGTCTCGCTTCTGAGATCCGGTTTGACACAGACAGACTCGGTGACCAGGAAGCAGTGTTCATAGGTTTCCTTTTAAAAAAATCCCTCGACGGCATAAAAGTTTCCCTTTTCTCATCAAAATTTCCCTAGTTTGTTGAATGTCCAATTCCTATGACAGAAGTTATATGATAAGATTAATTTAGATATATATTAAAGTAAGTGTCAACCATATTTGCTTTATGCTTCTATTTTTCTTTTACTTTCTCCTTGACTTTTTCTTTTTACAAACACACACACACACTCTATGACTATTGCATTGATTTATTTCTGAAGAATAAAGAACAATTTTAGTATTTAAATTGATCAATCAGTCAGCACGAGAATTTCCTTTGATTTTCATGTTTTATCGAAAAAAATTCCTTTTCCCCTTTTTGCTAAATTTACCTATGAAATTTCCCTAGATTAGAGAAATTTCTCTAAAACTGCGAACACTACCAAAAAGCAGCCGTACTATCAGTTCTACAATCGTTACGGTAGATTTTTATACTGGATTAAAGATGTTCACTACTAGAACTCGAATTTTCACGTATTTAATTGCTGGTGTGACATTTCATAGTTAAACTACAATATCATAAATACAAATTACATGTTTATTCGTCTTCTTATAATGAAAAATAAATCATTAGTTTGGAACACAGATTATAAAGACACAACAAAACGCTTTTTGGACTCAGCGGATTCTTTTATATTTTACAAACTCGTTCGATTAAACTTTGACGAATCCTTATAAAAAAAAAAAAAAAAAAAAAAAAAAAAAAAAAAAAACACGTAGCTTTTCTGGTCTATGTATCTTATGTATTTATACTTTGATAAATCTTATAATTATTTTTAAAGGCAATGCTTTGACACACACGCACGGACTCACAGAACAAGAATGATCGATTTATTAACACTAGGAACACCACGGGGGGGGGGGGGGCTCGGAGCCTACAAGTTATTTTTGTTACATTTCTAATTGCATAAAAAATCTTAAAAAAATGATATTGTCAAGCTTGACCCCATTTATCACAAAACGTACTTGCTTAGTTTTTAGTGCTTTATTTTTTCTATTTCTAAATAAAGAAAGTGCTGTGGGCCTCAGAGCCCCCCCTTTGGTAGTATTGAGGGGCTGTTCACTGCATACGCTAAGTGTTATATTCCAGTGTTTTGGTTATTTATTTTATTTTCCTTTGAAACAATTTTGGTATTACAACATGCAAGGCACTCTGAGGTATTATTCTGGTACAGTGTTGCCACTGCACATTATAAAAAATTACTATATACATTTTTCTGATTATTTTTTTTGGCACCTAAATATTTTATTTTATTTTCTATTAGTTTATTCCTTCAAACTGCTAACACCTAAATATGTCACTTTATATTAAAATCACACACACACACACACACACACACACATATATATATATATATATATATATATATATATATATATATATATATATATATATATATCAAGTTTCAATAGTGATTGGAAAGATCTATGTTGCTGCACCTCTGGTCTTATCAAGTATTTTTAATTATAGAATCTACGAGCAACAGCCTGCAACACTGACTGAAGACGCAAATTTCATAGGAAATTGACAGTTTGTTATTTTGTGACTGTGACTGTATGTGGGAATCTGCAGCAGCATTGGAACAGTGGCAAATCGTGTTCTTCGCCGGTTCTGAAAGTTGTTCCTTGATCAACCACTAGTTCTTCACATTCAGATGTCGGGAAAACATCCACTTTTTGTCTCATGTAACAATCCGTTTCAGGAAATGCACATCACGAGGATTTTGCAGCATTTTCGGCACATATTCATTCAGTTCTGGGCCTCGACTGAATTTAACTCACGTGGCACAATGCAGCAGCTCCTGGTGGTATTCCCAAGTTTGTGAAAGTTACTTGATGACGCACTACTATGGACTGGGACATATCAAATTGTTTTAAAAATTGTCGTGTACTGGTGGCTGGATTTTCCTGAATGATGTGGCGTATGTGTTCAGAATCTGTTATTTTGGAGCGGCTGGACTTGGCTGATTTTCAAAATTTTTACAACTTGATGAAATTTCTGAAATCAACGAAATCACGTAGTGTGGTTTACTGCACCTTTCCATGACAAATGCTTAAGTTGAGGCCGCAACTCATACAGTAAAAGGTCATTATCAGACGTTGTTTCCACTTATCGTCACTGCCTCTAAAAACTGACTGAACACAGCAACGGAGTGACGGCCTACGGTTAAATAGTTCTCTTACCACACAACCTCTTGGGCAATTTAATTTTTACTTACAGTCAATCACGGGGTATACACGCATCTTGTGTTTGGATTATAGAAATGTTGTAACCTTTGTAAAACTGACTTTAATTGTAGAAACTACCAACAAGGGAACTTCTCGCCGACCCTATCGCTAGACAGAAGACAATATGGAAAACATTTAACTAAATCGAGGATGCTAATTCCAACTAAGAAGGCCATTCGTCGATATATCTTTTCGGTCTCAGGAGACAGAAAAATGATAAAAGCTTTTTATACAAAATTACAAAAAAATACATCAATAAAGGAAAGGGCAGTTTTGAATACGATAATCTTACTTTTTTGCGTATATTTTGTATATAATATTAGTTTATGATCAGAAATGTTCGTTTGCTAGGCGCGTGAAACTATTAAACCTAAGCTAGTATGGACATATTGTGTTGGAGATAAGAACTATTCGCGTCATAGCCGAGTGTAAATATATTCTGAATTTCCGATTGTTTCAGTTTTAAGAAAACTAATTTTACATTAATTATTATTTGTGATATCTTTTGGATTTCAGAAACTATTATGTCATCGTGGATAAACATGCAGGCATTTATAAAATCTCAATAAACGAGAATGAAAATTAGCGTGTACTTTTTTATGAATGTTAAGTATTGATGTTAGAAAAACAAAATCGAAAAGGTATGAAAAATACTTTTTCTTTCTTTTAAAAAAGACATACAGCTAGACAAAAGCTCATAGAACATAGGACTATTCTTGCTACGCTTCAGAAGCCTTCAGTTACATCATCACATGGTAATGTAGTTATCGAAGAGGGATGTGGATTTCCGGGAAAATACGATGTATAGACATTCCTACTGTTGTCCGAAAGAATATTGGATGCTCATCTGAGTGTGAAGATGCTATTGTCAATGTCTTTGGGGGAAATGCTCACTTCGTGTCTAATACAATGCAACCAAATGCCTATGCAAGCCTCACACGTTCCGGATATAAAGAATATTCTGAGAATCTGAAGAGAACGACTGAACAGAAACTAATAATAATACAATAAATTTAACAAAAGATACATATTGAGCAAAATCACTGAAGTAAGACCTACGTCACATCTGATAAACTGTTTCGCCCTAATTTTTTAAGTAGAATCTGATCATGCTGGACGCAGACTGAAAGTATTTGAGAATAAAATACTAAGACGAATATACTGACCGAAGACGAACTTGAATGGGGAATGCCGAAAACTTCATAACGACGAACTGCATAATTTATATGGTTTATCTAATATTGCTAAGATCGGGTGGGCAGGTCGTGTAGCTAGAATAGAAGAAAGTAGAAACGTTCTCAAGGTTTTAACTGGAAACCCAATCGATAAAAGATCATTAGGAAGACTTAGACGCAAATGGGGTACAATATTAAAATGAATCTCTCAGAAATAGGAATACCAAGTACAAACTGGAGACAGTTGGCTAAGAACGAAAGTCCATGGAGTGTTGAATCTCCGGGTTTCATAGACGATAGAATTTGCTAGAGTTAGTTATTACAGAAACATTTATTTAAGAAATAAGGAGAAAATTATAATAGATATTTTCGGAAAACTTTGTCCGAATTAAACTCACGATCAACGGTACACCATCTTTTGTTGTTCTTTTCATGGTAAATGATTAAAGTTTATTGAATGTTATAGAGTTCCGAATACATTCTACGCTAGGGCCTCTAGGCGAGTCGCGGCCAATGAACGAATATCGAGAAATAACTTTTTTGGTATGCAGAAGCCATGAAATGTCTACAAACGTTGAAATTTTGATTTTGATTTATTTTTGAGGATCATCGTACATTCTTCCTTCTTATCAACACTCGAAAGTAAACATTGAATATGTCACATATTAGTAGATGAATATTTGAGAGAAGCATTTAAAGAAAATATTTAAAAATTTGTATGGCTCAAGAAAAATTTACACGTAATGTTACAAAGAAGTAGCTATATGTAATATCATCAATTCGCAGGAAACTACAGAAAAAAAAAAAAAAAAACTAGCATGTTAAATAACAATCTTGAAACTACAATTTTTCTTTTCTTTCATTTTTTTAATGTAGTGAGTCATAATTTTGCCAAGAAAACTTGAAAACTGCATTGTGAAACTAAGATAGACTTCTAGAGCATGGACATTCGAAAGCTTTAAACGGACAAGAGTAGAAATGTTTGGGACATTGAATCGAACTTTCAGAATCTCACTATTTCTTAGTTTTTTTTTTTCTCCTGAGACCTGCAGACACACAGTCAGAACGTATGTACAAAAAAACGTACGGACAAAGTAGTTTTATAGGACATCGTACATTTCTGTATAGCACAGTTTGGAAATCTAGAAATTAATTTTCCCTTTTTAAAACTCTCTTGAATTTTTTTTAAAACAAGATAAAAATATTTTTAATGTAGAATATAAAAATAAAAGCTCTCGAGAATGCTCTTCTTCGTACACTGCAAAAAATAAAGAAACCACTTTTCGACACAGCAGTACACTGTACACATTATTGACACTCTTTGAACACGTCCAGATTAAATATATACACCTCTTTTAAACACGGTGCTTTCCAAGTTATGTCCCAGATGTATTTACAAAATGTGTTGTTACTTTGTTTTCGAACTCTTTGCTGAGAAGAAGTGTTTTAAATATATCATACTAGATACTTTTTTTTTTTTTTTTTTTTTTTTTTTTTTTTTTTTTTTTAGAATTGAGACTTTTGGATACGCGAAGCACACTTTATAAGCATTATTTTCCCCTCTACATCTGTACTAAAAGTGTTTAAATGGTGTTTTATTTTTTACAGTGTAGTAATAGCAGTTTTTCCTGGTTTTCATCATAATGTGTACCAGAAGTTGTATATCTGCTCAGTTTGTATTACTATGATTAATACATGTAGAGTAGGTTAGAAAAAGAAAACTGCTTCTTTTTAATTCTAAAGTATGAAAATGTTTTTTTGATGTGAAAAAGACAAAAATGAAATTTAGTGTAATCGGAACATGTTTCGAGGTGCCGCAAGTACGATAAAGTTTCATAAATTTGACATTTCTTGTTTTTTTAACCTTTTCTACTCTTCTATTTTTTTTTTACTATTAAGACCTTCATTGTACTTGCTATATGTTTTTTATTGAAGAAACATTTTTTGATGGAGAAGTAATAAAGCGTAATAATAATAATAATAATCTTAGTATACTTTTTATTTTAAGGAAGTGGATATTTTGCACATTTTTTGTTTTATGATACAATTTTTCTTAGCCTCACTGTAAAGTAAAACCCTTCCGCCTCCTAAAAGTTTGTTTCATAAAAAGACATAACGATTACAATCAAGGTTTTTATAGTGCAAGTAAAAGAGTGAAAAAAGGCTCAAATGAAACAAGCAACTTCAAATTTATTAATCTTAATCCTACTTGTGGCATCTCATAGCATTCTACAATTATCTCTTCTTTTACACAAAAACTTTTCCGCACTATTAAAAGTAAAAAAAAAAAAAAAAAAAAATCGAGTTTGTTTAGTACCATCTTAATGTATAGTAATTGAGTTGCTATAATTTTGCATGTTTTAGTGCATTTTTTAGTGCATTTTTAATTCCAAACTCTCAGTGATCAAATAAGTATGTGTATAATGACTGAGTATGGAAGTAATAAAGACCAGATTGTTTATTTTAAAAAAAAACATTATTTGCGTTTATCTTTTACATTATTTAATATGATAATTCTCAGTTAACGGTTTTCCAAGTTTTTAATTTGGAAAATGGGTACACGGTGGTTCAATGGTAAAGCGCTTCTGGTACAATGGTACGTAGGGAATCTGGTTCAATCCCCAGCCCATGTTAGAAATAAGACTAGGTAAGTCCATCAGCGTTTTCGTTCTATTTGCGCATTCACGTCACCTTCGACACATGCTTGAGACAGGAGTCAAGCTGTCGTATCGTATCGTATATTACTCTTTGAAATCTGATGTCAAACTACAGTTTTCTCCTCATTTTCAGATGTCTATTTGCTATTTCTAATTTAGATGTCTACAGCGACGCAACTAGGTTAGTTGTCGCTCGGGGCAATAATTCGCCTCAGAGTCCCCCTCCCCTCCTTGACCAGCCAAATGAAAACGCTCCCCGACTACATCTGATATTAGCATCACACAGTAATTCTCCTATTTCATTTTTCTTCAAGTGGTAAAGCTTGATTTCAAAATTGCAGTACATATTTTAATTTTTACTACAAGTAAACACACCAAACTAATTAGTATTTGATTGCCAAATAATCTGTGAGTAGGGGGCATGCTTGACATATTCTTATAGTCTCACCATAATAACTGCAAATCACAATTTTATGGAATTGTATCGGAAATGTTCATGTGTGTAGAATGAATCAACAGTCTGTTGCTTCAGAATAGAATATTTCGTTATGACGAACACTCAAGCTGTTGTCTCAAATATTATACTCGGACATTTTGAAAATCTTTTAAATCGATGTAAGTTAAATGAAAACACTAAAAGCTGGAACTAAAATTTAACTTGGCGGACTCTTTTGGAAGGAAACGTTTTTACAATGTCCTCGAAAGATAGCTTTGAAGCTAACTTATGCACTATGGATATGATCCTAAGGTTGGTGAGTCATTGTTGTTATGTTAAGTTTCTGAGTATTTTTTTATGATCTTTAGTTTGCTGAAACTCCTTTCCTTGCATTATAGTAAAAATAAATATTTGCCCAGTTTTGCGCTTCCCCCAATCCGGCGCAAGGGACACAAGCTCCGTTTGCCCCCTTCCTCCTCCTTAATTACGTCGCTGCATGTCTATTATATTACTGAAATCTTATTCCGGTATGGGAGTATATTTTATTTTTTAAAAATGCAAATAGAAAAACGTATATTTAGACAAGTTTTCTCACCACCCTAGAGTGTCCGTAGTGCGTTTCTTTTTTCTTAAGTGGTATCCCCAGTATTCCTAGTTTATGTAAATTTTCCTGCTATGGAAATGAATAGAACTTGACATTCTCTCCTCCAACTTTTCTATTTTGTGTGTTCATTTTACAGCCGTACACAGCGCATGACGGCATTGCTAAAGTTTTCGAAGTCAATGTAAGAAGTATAGATGAGTTCTATTTACACAAGATGCACAAGTACAAGATATACAACAATATTTACACGCAGAAAATGTCATACACAATAGTGTATAATAAACTAACCAAATCTTTATAAAAAAAACAATGAAAATGTAGAAAATCTTCAACACAAATGCAACTAACAACCTGTCAACTAAGAGGGTGAGACAATGATTTCTTGTGCAGAGGGACAGTGACATGATGTTGAAGGTGACGTCGCGCGAAGGGAGAGGCTGCACGTGGGTTTACCTTCTTTTATTTCTACCATACCCCAGCCAAGTAAATTTGTGATGAACAACATGATGTCCGTGAGTTTTCTCGAGATACTCTCGTTTCCTCCCTCATTACCATTCCACCAATTCTTCCATTATTATTCACTTGTGTAAGTAACCCGTCTCCTTTAGCCTAAAGGCTACAATGGCAGGACGTTAAACTGAAAAGAAAGTCATATGTTTTATTTAATCTTGGAAATCAGTAAAGCCATTAACATTAATACTAGCTTCTATTCAGGACTTTTCTTGAATTGGAAGGACGAGGTGCATTCGGCACGATAAAGTTGATTAAAATTTTTGTTTCATTGGTTTGTTGAAGTTTGGTTTCACTTTTCTGCACCCAGTGGCGACGTTTTAGGGAAGAAATATCAGTATATATATAAGGAGCCTCAGGTTGGGCAGGTCATAGCCAGAGTGGAAGAAGGTAGAAACGCATATATATATAATTGTATTAGTACGAAATAAGGGAAGAAGGCTTCATTCAGTTTTAGAAAGATGTATGTATGAATTAGTAGGTTAGATAATCTGTCCTCTCTCAGCTTGTAGTGATACATTTTAAACTCTTAACAATGTGATTTCCTTCAAGAGCCGCCCACTGACTTATTGTATTGTAACTCGTGCGAAATGTACAGGCCTATTTCTTCTTTTGGTTTTGTCTGTAGAAAAACGGGAAAAGTAGTTGAAAACTGTTTGTCTGTGTATTTTTTTATACAACCATGTTTGACTTTTTATTTCTTCAGTTTATATTGCTATGATTAGTACTTGTCTTTTGTCGTCGCGAATTTTGTCGAGGAATGCGAAACTTAAAATATATAAAACGATAATCATGCCTGTTGTGTTGTATGGTTGCGAAACATGGTCGCTTACTCTGAGGCAAGAACGTAGACTGAAAGTATTCGAGAATAAAATCCTGAGACGAATTTTCGGATCCAAGAGATACAGGAAAGGGTAATGGCAGAATCTTCATAACGAGGAACTGCATAATCTATACCATCACCAAACATTGTTAGAGTCTAACCAAGTCTAGGAGGCTCAGGTTGGCAGGTCATAGCCAGAATGGAAGAATGTAGGAACGCTTTGAAAGTTTTGACTGGAAATTCAATCGGAAGACTTCCATTAGGAAGAAAATGGCGCAGACGAGAGGATAATATTAAGATGAATATAGTAGAAATAGGAATACAAAGTGAAAACTGGATCCAGTTGGCTAAGGACACAAGCCAATGGGAAGCTTCTGTGAACGTGGTATTGAACCTCTGGATTTCATAGGCCATAGTGTTAATGACTTAGTTTTAGCTTATGATTCTACTTGCAAAGCATTGGACATGCAAATGCTTTAGTACATTTTTAAATATAAATGCTAAGTTTGAAAAATAAAAAAAAAAATCATGTGTAAACAAGTTGATCAGAAATTTCCCACAGTACCCTCTTTTGTTTTCAACTTTATTCTATGTCTGTAACAGAATTAGTACATAATTTGTTCGTATTTACCGTCGAAATGTTTCCTGACAAACTTGACTTGTCGCTTCCGTAAAGAAAGAAAGAAAACAAAAACAAGTAGTTTTTCATCCATAAAATTATTGGATTTCTATTAAGTGATCCAATAAAACTCTCAGCAAACCAAGCGTTTTCACAAATAAGCCTAAATGCAGGGAAAGAGGAAAGAAATGTTTTTTTGGTAGTCTTGTAACGGGGAAACAGTTGTATCGATCCAATGACTAGTGACGTAGGTTTTTCGTGCTATTAACAAACGTGCAAAACTCTTACACATTCATCCCCCATCAAACACTGACGTCAAGCACGAAAGCTTAAAAAGTTCTCACTTTCTGTTCCATAAATCTTGCAATTGCTTGCAGTTTTAAATCTTTTTTCTTTTTATTGTCATTTGGGAGGTCATTAATCTAAATAAAATGAAAACAAATCCTGTAAAGTAATTAGTACGTAATGCAAGAATGCTGTAATACAACAGTTCTATGTGAAAAGTAATTCTAAGGTTTATCGCCGTAGAAATAAAAGTTCGTCATTGTATCTTTCTCAGCTATTCAAACTTTTCTCAAGTTTCTGGGTTTGTTCCATTTAAATTGAAGTGGGCAAATAAAAGTTTTGGCACATGAAAGCCTCACATCATAATATGTAACTGTGTTAAACATCATTTGAATCCTAATTGTACAACATCCATCATTGCAACTAGAACAGGACACAAAATTTCAAGTCAGACGCATTCGCCAATCGAAGAATGATGATCGCCAGTATCTCACGTAAAATTATGCGGTCCTCGCCCTCAAATTATGCGGTCCTCGTCCTTGACAAAGAAAGACTTCACATTCCATGCTTTCTCTCACTCAGTGACAATTATTTTCATGCGAAACAGAAACTGCGCAGCCCTATGAGTTTAGGCAGAAACCATTTCTACTAACACTTGTCGCCTGTTCTAAATTTCTAGTTTCTTTAAATCAATTTTCACTATTTGCATCATTAATTCATTTCAATTAATTTTCACGTCCTTGCTTCATCTATTCCTACTTTCTATCAATTTCCATACCCTTGCTTCATCTTTGGAAAGATTATTAAAGCAAGGATTATTGATTAGCTTTGTCGGGTATAAGATGAATTAAAAACAGTGTGAAATACAGAATTAATCATGAGGTTTCAATAAAGACTGTGGCAAACATATTGAAATGGGTCCGGTAGTTTTTATTTCTTAAACAAACCAAAAAACATATATGTTGTTCTTTAGAGATTTGGATAAAGTGCATATAAACCATGATGATGAAATGGTAGCTTTCAGACGGTTAAATAAGCTCTGTAATTGTAGGCCTAGCTGTTCATATAATAGTTCTTACCATATGACTACTAAGCAAAATAATTTTTCATTACCTGTTTCGCTTTACAAGGTCAGTTAATTAAAAAACAATATGAATTAATTTGAAGAAATATATTATTAAGTGAAAATCTCTACCTTCTTGGAAAGACAGACAAATAATGATCCTTTTAAATTACTCATTAAATAAATGACTGACTGGAAGCAGAATGTATTTGACAAACGGCCTTGTCGTATTCCAGTTGAGTAATATTAATGAGGTAATCTGGATGGGATCCAAACTTAGAAAGATCTCTTTTTTTCTTTCTTTTTCTTTTTTTTTAAAAAAAGTTTAAAGCCTCCTCTGCGTTTACCATTTATTGATTTGGAACTTGAGATGCAAACATTCTAGCCAGGGGCGTCATTTGAGGAGTACAGGGAGGCAATTGCCCCCTGAGTTTGAGAAAGACTTGTTTTTTTAATAAATTGTATACTAATATACTAATGAAAAACGTGAAAGTCTTTATGTCGCTGGATAAGCTTGCCAACCCTCCCTCTCCCGCTGGCAAAGTCTTAAATGAAGCTACTGGTTTTACCTTACAAGATGCAGTGGCAAGTACCGAACGAAAAAGAACGTTAAACATTCCTAACAATCAATGAACCAATGAACAATGATTCTTTCAGAATAGTTTCCTTCACGTAACAGAATACCTAGGTAAATTAGCCAATTAAAAGAACTTTATGGCCCATAGAATCCTAAGCAAACCCTAGCCACAAATGTTCTCCAAAAACTTCTGTTCTTACCCAATTGGATCCAGATTCTCCTTTATCTTCTTTTTTCTGCAATATCCATCTTAATATTGTTCTCTCATCTGTGCTAGATCTTCTAATGATCTTTTCCCAATTGGATTTCCAGTTGAAATTTTGAAACTGTTTCTACTTACCTTCTTTTTGGCTACATGATTTGCCTGTCTGAGCTTTCACGTCTTAATGACTCTACCAATGTTGGGTAAACGGTATAAATTATGCTGCTTGTCGTTCTATAGTTTCCACCATTCCCCATTTCCGTCCTCCTTGAGTCTAAATATTAGGCTTAGGATGTTATTTTTAAATGCCTTCAGTTTACATTCTCCCCTCATAGTGAAAGATCATGTTTCGAAATGATACAACATAATGGGCATAATTATAATTTTATATATTTTAAGTTTATACAGTACTATTAAGGTATTACTTTATAAACATCGGGATGAACAACACCACCTCTCCTGCCCCGCCCAATCCCGAAATCTCAACATTATTGGATCCATGTGATCAGTACCGGAGCTTAGAATCCGGGACGGACATCTTAGGTCATTTTTGTTGATGGAACTGCGTGCTGGTTGCATGAAGAGACATAAAATATTCTTCTGGAAACCATTTTTTTGGACATGCTTCCATTCCACGACGGATCAGATCTGTTCTGCAGACTAACAGTCGTCTTACGCCATTTTAATTAAATATGTTGCACTTGTGTATGTAATTGGATTATTTTGATGATGCTCTGTATGCCACCATTAGTTTCTATCTAAAAGGGTACTCACTTCTGATGCTAGGGTTATCTGATCCATATTAAAGAAAATTGCATTGAGAAAATTGTTCGTTTGCTGTATGAAGGTTAAAAGAAAACTCGATTTCTGGTAGCAAATTTCTGTTAAAACTACCCGTTTTGGCTTACTAATGTTAGTAACTAAGCAGTAACATTAGTAAGCCAAACGGGTAGTTTCTTACAGAAATTCTGTTACAGTTATCGAGTTTTCTTTTAACCTTCACTTACAGCAAACGAACAATTTTCTCAATGCAATTTTCTTTACCTTTGGCTCAGATAACAACAGCAGTTTGTTCTCAGTAATTGCGTTTCGCACTTGATACTCGTAATAGCCAAGTACTTGGATCATTTTAAACAATTTAATTGGCTACTTGAACCTTCTTCTTCGGTTTCAGTAACGTTTCTTCAGGCTAAGTTGGTGCATTGCACGAGCTTTTTTCTCCTTTTTTTTTTTAAAAAAAAAACATATTACAGTGAAACCTCTCTAAAGCGAACAGCCGTGGGGAATAAAAAATTGTCCGCTATAGAGAGGTGTCCGCCTTAGGGAGGTTTCAATATTTTCTTATGTAAATGGGTAAAAAAGGTAATATGCAATTCGAAACAAATATTTTTGCATGAATCATATATTTATGAATGATGCCAAATGTTACTGTACCCGCATTATCCTCCGCCATCCAATACTCTATGTTCGAAGGATAACATAGAAATAAGATGTTATAGTTCTCTGCAGTTTACACTTATCACTTTACTACGTTTTCAGTATGTCGCTTTAATTTGTGGTTAATTACAATCCAGTAATGTCTTTTTTGTGATAATATGCGTGATCGCGGGCAAAAAATACCAAACTTGTCTTTTGCTTAGTTAGAGATTCCAGCGGGACAGTAGAATAACATGTCATTCCAAACGGCGGACAATTATCAATCACTTTTGTGTCTAAAACAGCTTGGGTGGGAGTGGGATGCAAGCAAAAGACATGAGAGTGTTGTTAACCATAGGCGCTTCGTCTGGCTTGCAGGCAGACAGTTGAGAAGGCAAAATGCTGTAATAATGCTTCCTTGGTGACACATGAATGAATTACTAAAAATGTATTTTTACTGTAATTTTCAACTTGTTTCTAGAGAAAGCGCCCGTAATACGGAGGTAAATAATAACTATAAGAGACAGAAAAGACTGTCCGTGTCCGTACTAGAGAGTGTCCGCTTTAGAGAGGTTTGCCAATATGTTTTTTCCTATTACAGTGTTTGGGGATTACAAAATATGCCCGTTACGGGAGGTGTCCGCTTTACAGAGATGTCCGTTAGTAGAGGTTTCACTGTATTCCTAACAACTTTCTCGGTTATTTTAAATACGTTTCTGAGTGAAACTAACGATGCATAAGTAGTGCGTCGTGAGAATGCACAGAAGAGTACTTCCGCAATATGCTGGATGTTCTGCTACCTTCCTCGCTGGTCTAGTGGCTAACATATGCGCCTTTGTGTACGTGGTGCCGGGTTCAAGTCCTGGTGGAAAAGCATATGTGGAATTTTCACAATTCTCGATATTTCCGTGTTCGTTTCTCTGTTATATTAAGTAGAAAACAAGGTAATAAAAAGAATGAAATTAGGAAAATTAGGTAAATCAAGTAACTGAGAAATGTTCGATTTATCAGTTGGCTTTAAAAAAATGTGTTAAGAGTTATCCTACTGATTCGTAGGTTGGTGGTTCGAATCTTCACGATTCCTTTTATTTTTCTACCTTTCTTAATGGCATGTAATTAGTGAAATCTGGTGAGCAGAGAGGGTTATTTTTTTTTTACCAATTATTTGGTTACAGTAACAAACATACTCGGTTATTTTTACTTTGTACGTACTTGCTTAATAATCACCTCAGTTGAATTAGTCACTTACTCGGTTAAATGAGTGAAGATTTAACTAGCCAAGTAGTGTACGGTCGTAATAATCAAGAGCTCGACGTGCTACATATATTTGGTCTAGTAATTAATTCGTGCGGGTGGACAAGAGATGGCGCAACGAACGGAGCGTCCCACAGTTCCGTGTATCCACACATGTGTTGCAAACCCCTGTCATCGCGTATCGTTCGTAGTATAGGGCAGTGGATTAAAGCGGCAACATCACCAGTTTGTAGTTAAGTGAACATGGCGCAATTTGAGCCTGATAAAAGTGTTTTTGCGGGGTGTCCTGCTGCATTACTTTAACATGCAGAAAAGTGCGACTGAAAGTCATCGTATTTTGGTGGAAGTGTATGGTGACCATGCTCTAGCTGAGCGAACGTGTCAGAAGTGGTTTGCACGGTTTAGAAGTGGTGATTTCGGCTTGGCAGACCAAGAGCGAGCTGGACAGCCAAAAAAATTTCAAGACGAAGAATTGACAGCATTGCTCGAGCAGGATTCGTGTCAAACGCAGGAACAACTTGCAGCAGCATTAGGCGTTGATCAAACAACAGTCTCCAAACGCTTGAAAGCCATGGGAATGATTCAAAAGATGTCACATTGGGTTCCACATGAATTGAAAGACAGAGACGTTGAAAGACGAAAAACCATTTGCGAATTGCTGCTTCAACGACAGAGCAGAAAGGGGTTTCTGCATCGAATTATTACGGGTGATGAGAAGTGGATCCATTACGAGAACCCTAAACGAAAAAAGGCCTGGGTGAAACCAGGTGAACCAGGTCCATCACAACCAAAACGAGATATTCACTGTGCAAAGGTTATGCTGTGCATATGGTGGGATATGAAAGGTGTGGTGTACTATGAGCTGCTGCAACCGGGTGAAACTATGAATGGAGAACGTTATCGACGACAATTACCGGTAATGCGTTTGAAGCAAGCTCTGGCCAGAACACGACCAGAATGGGAGAACAGACATGATAAACTTATTGTTCAACATGATAACGCTCGCCCACATGTCGCAAAACCGGTCAAAACCTATTTAGAAAATGTCGGATGGGAAGTTTTACCCCACCCGCCGTATTCACCAGACGTTGCTCCTTCGGACTACTACTTGTTCGATTGCATGAACAACGATTTGATTGGACAGCGGTTTACTTCTTCAGAAGATATCGAAACATGGGTCTCTGACTGGATAGCTTCCAAGGATGAGGACTTCTTTCGCCACGGAATCCGTACATTGCCTGACAGATGGGCGAAAGTGGTGGCTAGCGATGGACAATATTTTTCTTAAGGTATTTATGTATTTTGTGTTTGTACTACAGCTTCAATGTGTGCGTACCAACCGCACGAATTAATTCCTAGACCAAATATATTGACAAAGCAACTTGGTTACTAGCAACTGAATTTTGGCTAATTTAACCTTGCTAATTTTCCCATTGTGTGATGAGCAACACTGAATCTTAGTTTTTTTACAGAATTTTGTCATTTCTTCCTATTTTAACTTTGTAGTAATTGTTCCATCATCTTTCACTTATTTTATCAGCCAGTATGTACGCCAGAAATTTTTACTTCGGGGGGGGGGGGTTCAAAATAAAAGAGGGATGCTCTCAGAATAGTGATATACATTTTTAAACAAAGTCAAAGAAAACTGTATATTTTATTACGCAACTATTGCAATACTACTACTACTACTACTACTACTACTACTACTACTGCTGCTGTTGCTGTTGTTGTTGTTGTTGCTGCTACTACTACTACTAGTAGTAGTAGTAGTACTAGTACTACTAAAATTACTACTACTACTACTAATGATAATAATATATCAGCTCTTCACAGTGGTAGGTGCAATAAAGGAAGTTCACACATTTGAGCATTTATTATTATTATTAAACTAAGTAATACAGTGAAACCTCTCAAAATGGACATCGGCGGAACACGATTATTTGTCCGTAAATGAGAGGTGTCCCTAAAAGTAAGGGTTCTCTCTCATAACACCACACCACACATATTTATGGCATGGAAGAATAAGAAAGTTTGTCCTCTTATGAAGGTGTCCACTATTGAGAGATGCCCGTTAAGAGAAGTTTCACTGTATTAGGAATTAACCACCACTATTTAACCCAGTAATTACATATGAATTGATTACATACGAATTATTGTAATTATTTTGCAAAATTCTGCAATTATTCCAATTTATTCACCCAAGCAATTTTAGTAGGCGATTTTTTTTTTCAAAATATTAATTGGGAAAATTTCCTTCGTCCCATGCTAAAATCGCAATAATTTAGTAATTCATACTGTACATAGTTGCAATGTCATTATTTTAATATTCTAATCCTGTTGTTAACGTTAATTGTTGTAATATTATTTTAATCTTCTCTCCTGCCCCTTCCTGGCAATGTTATTGGCTCTGAATATCTTTCATAAGAAAATTATTCATTAATTTAATTGTTTTCGAGAAATCCAGTTTTTCAATTTACAAATATTTTGTATCTTTCTGTTTTGTCTTTTTAATGTAGCCTAATTTTAATAATCTGCTCAATGAATTTACGTGAATTAAAATATACTTTACAAAAAATTAAGCTAGCGACAAATGCGTTCCTGCATAACACCAGACTGTTTAAAATATATATAATTCTTACTTCGATCAATCTCTTCATTTCTAAAAACGTTTTGACTACACCCTTCTAACTTCCGTCCGTTGATAAACCACTTGCAGAGTAGCACTTACCAACTGAATCTGGTATAGGCTTATTTATTACTATATTGTCACATTTTTCCTTATTGAGAAGGAGGTAGGTGAATGACCGCTCAAGACGTTGCCAATTTCAGTCATCTGCATCTGTCCATCAATCTCTTTTCTCGGAAATGACCACGGAGCCCAGGAGGGTAGGTATAGCGGGTCTGTTTCGTCAATTGTTTTGATCGAAACATCGCCCGAAAGAATGAGATCATGTGGTTCTCGAAGTCGTACATGAGAACGAGGTCGCTTCGTATTTTGAATTGAAATAAATAAATAAGAATATTGCCTTCTTTCCTAAACGCTAAACCTTTCTTAACTTGATGTAATAAATAACCTATATGATACTGATTGATACAATTGGATTTGGGGGAGTATTCCTTTTCCATCCAGAGGTGTGTGTAAAGAAATTTGGAGGGGTGTTAAGGGGGGTGTTGGGGGTGTAGATTATTCCCTGTTGTCAGCTTTCAATTGTAGGATACTAGACTAAAGGTTTTATTTATTTATTTTAGTTCTTGGTATGGTGTGACTTTTCAGGTCTTTCCTACTTTTTGAAGTTAGGAGTACTAACTGATGGGGTTTAGATTTGTCTCCATCTTTTGTCTCTTATGTGGGGTCGACGTTTCTGATGAATCTTTTCCACAAAATCCTGTCCTGGAGTTCTTCTCCTGTTACAACTTTCTTTGTGAAGTCATTCTTAACCATATCCTTCCATTTTCTTCTTGATCTTCATCTACTTTTTCCCCATACACTTCCATTGCCATCACTCTCCTGACCACATAATCGTTTGTTCTCATTAGATGACCATACAACTGCAATTCTTTCGTGGATCTTCTGAGATGTCTGTACAGTCTTGGTTATCCCTCTTACTCTCTCGCTCTTCAATATGTCTCGTGTTACCCTACACATCCAGCACAGTATTCACATTTCGGTAACATTCAATCTCTTTATTGATAATGTTTCTGCTCCATATATCGGTGCTTCTGTAACCACTGTTCTGTAAGTCATCCTTTTATTCTTTACCGTGATTCTGCGGCCACATAGAATGCCACATATTTTCTTCCCATCTCACCATCCCTCTTGCGTTCTGAGTGTTATTCCCACGTCCAAATCACCATTCTTGGCAATATATGAGCCTAAATATTTCTTTTTTAAAAAAAATCACTTCATTCAATCGTTCTTCTTGTAACGCTACCGGTACTTCACCATTCCCTTCTCAGTTGAACTCCAGATATTCCAGTTGTTTCTACCAACTTTTAGGCCCCCATCTTCCAAAGACTTTCTCCAGGTCTCTACTTTCTTTCCAATTTTTTCTGTTTATATTTCATAGTAAAATATTGTCGGCAAACATCATACACGAGGAAACTAACGTCGAAAATTCATCTTTTTTCAATATAGCTTTAAAGGTTCTGACCATATTTAAGCAAACGACATGTTAATGATTTTTTCAATATGTTATAATTTATTTCTTGGGGAAAATTTGATGAGTTGAAATTCACTAATACACTATAAAAAAAACTATTAGAAACAAGCGCTTCGAAAAAAAAGTATTGCTTGTGTGTGTGTGATTTTTTTTTTTTTTGCTTCGTTTTAAACAACACGATAATGATGTTATGCAAATTTTCGTGCTTATTAAAAGAGTTGATGGCCAAATAATGTGTGCAGTATATTTACATTGTGTACTGGTTTCTATACCAAATTGTGTTTGCTTTACTACAAGTACACACACACACACACACACACACACACACGCTTATTTCTTTCTGCATTGACGTCACATACGTTCGATTGCGTGGGTTAATGATTGCCTCACTACTCCTGTTTTCACTTTCCTTTGGGACATTTAGGCTGCTCTTTGGGGACACTAAGGACATTTCCGACAGAAGTAAGAGAAACAACGATTCCACAAAATGGAGGAAGACAAAAAAAAAGTGCCCGTTTGACATCGCTCGATAATAGTGTTTTTGTATGAGATGAAATCCACAAACAATTACTGTATACTGCATTGCGAAACAATTATACTGTATTTCCTTACTTCACTGATTTGTTATGATGACCTCTACAAATCTGTATTTACATAATTTATCTTCTGACGCCTCAAACTTTAATAAATAGATAATCAGCCGTCTTATAAGTTATCTTATTATACCTCAAATGGTAATAAATAGGTAATAATTTACCTCTCATCATTTATTTTCTCGTGCCTCAAACGTTAATAAATAAGTTATCAATCCTCTCAACATTTATTTTATGTCTCAAACCTTGCTAAATATGTAATCAACCATCTCATCATTTACCTTCTTGTGCCTCAAACGTAATAAATATATAACCAAGTGTCTCATCATTTATTTTCTCAGACCTCAAACGTTATTAAATATGTAATCAACCGTCTCATTATTTACCTTCTTGTCCCTCAAACGTTAATAAATAGGTAATGAACTTTCTCATCATTTATTTTCTTAAGTCTCAAACGTTATTAAATAGGTAATCAACCGTCTCATTTTTACCTTCTTATGCCTCAAACGTTAATAAATAAGTAATCAATCGTTTTATCATTTATTTTCTCATGCCTCAAACGTTATTGAATAAGTAATCAATCGTCTCAACATTTAATTTCTTATGTCTTAAATGTTACTAAATATATAATCAAACGTCTCAACATTTCTTTTCTTATGCCTCAAACGTTAATAAATAGGTAATCAATCGTCTCGTTATTTACCTTATTCTACTCAAACGTTAATAAATAGATAATGAACAGTCTCATCATTTATTTTCTTAGGCCTCAAACGTTATTAAATAGGTAATCAATCGTGTCATTATTTACCTTCTTGTGCCCCAAACGTTAATAGAAAGGTAATGAACTGTCTCATAATTTATTTTCTTAGGTCTCAAACGTTATTAAATAGGCAATTAACCATCTCATCATTTACATCGTTATATACGTCAAATGTTAATAAATAGATAATGAACAGTCTCATCATTTTCCCTCTTTTGCCTCGCATTAATATTTAACAACAAAATTGTTCCGTTTGTTTTTATTTTGAAAAGCAATTAGAGATATTTGTTTGAAAATATATCTTAAGAGTAATATTTGAGAGAAGCAAGTATTATCATAGTGGAAGAAATGAGAGAGAAGACTGCAATTGGAAGGGAAGTTCGACAAGGATGATGTCTCTAGCTGAAGTTATTTAATATTTATCTAGAAGTGATGGTGAAGAAGTGTGTGCATAATGACTACGGCATTTCAGTAGAAAGTAGAATGATTAGGTATGTATGTTTTGCAGATGTTATGGCACTTCTTAGGTAATATGGAAAGAAATTTAACAAGATACTAGAAAACTCGAGGATGAGCTGCAAAGAGTAAAGGATGAAAATAGAAGTTGAAAGTTAAAAGTCATGATGATTGGAATGAATCGATCGTTGTCAAATATAGAAATAGGAGGTATGAAATGTGAACTAGATATGAAAATAACGTAGGAAGAGTAAGGGGCCTTTAGGAGAAATAAATTGTGTTTTATGGGTTCTTAAGTAAAGAGTTAAGAAAAAAAACCTACCCTGTCCGAAGAACATAAAGGGTTGCAAATGCGTTCCAAAATTTATTCGAATTGTGACTAATTGAAAAGTGTTCTACAACTGAAAGTAGTTTCCAAAATGATCATTATTGGACACTTCTACAGTTATGAAATTATTTAGGATTTTTCATTAGTGAAATGAACCGAAGCCTTTCCCATGTGTTCTTAATTGAAGACTGGCCTATCTTTAGCTGTGTGGGTTTTATTCAAACTTTAACTTTCCTTTCACAATCAAGGCTATATGAGACGTAGATATATATAGTTTAACTAGGGATTCAAGACACTTGACTTCCCACGGGAATTCCAACTCGAAATGACCACAAAAAATGTAACAACATTCACTTTATGTCCACGACATTTCAGGCAGTATAAGATTAAAATTCAAGGATCAGAAAAGCTATACAACTATATCAAGTTTAATTATGTGAAGAGTCAGTACATGTGTAAGATTATGATTAAGTTCGATACAGGAAGAAAATTACCTACTATATCTGCTCAAACTAAGGTATAAAACTGAATTTGGAACATTCCAACAGAAATTCACTACTGTTCACACTTTTTTCTTTGTTTATTTCAATTGTTGAAGTTTACCCTCCCTTTTCTGTACCTAGGACATAGGCTACAGTTTACGATGGTTCGGATTCCATCATAATGCGTTCTATATAATTTCCCATCGGGAAACGAACGCGGGACTACTTGAACGATAGGTATCCGCGCCAGCTTCTAGACCATGGAGATGGGTTGCTTTGTATTTCCATACACAAATAGAACACCCAGAAAGTACCATAATTTTATTCTTAAATTTTAATACGAAGCACAAACAAAATACTCTAGTGATAGCTTGAGAATACCTTGTTACAATAAACCTCTTCATTATAAGTTTGTCCACAACTATGTTAATATTGTATATAAAATGGAATAAGCAACATGTGGCAATTAACTATTCTCCAGATATTTGATCCTCTCTCTCTCGGCAGCTGAGAAAATTGAGGGAGAAAAATTAATCTTGAATAGAAACAAGGGAAATTTAAATGAAGCACTATGTAGGGAAATTGCACGGAGGCCATTTGGATACTTGGTGGCTCTCTAGAGTGTACCTATGTATTTATGACAACGTAGGGATCCTCATTTTGTTGCCTTGAAGGAAAACTTTCTTTGGATGAGAAATATGAAGTTCCTAGAAAAGCAGAATGGAGTGTCAAGGTACCTCGTTGCAGTCGTTGACATAGGATAGAAAATTGTGTTACTTGATTCAATTTTCCTCAACTAAATAAATGAGGATCATATAATATTTGTTTTTCAAAGTAACTATAAAGGTTATTAATGCAATCTAAAATCAAAAAGACATGATAAACAATCCCCAATGTAAAAGGCTTCCACAAGTACACCGCAATTCTCTAATCACATCCTAATATATTCAACCATATTTCTTTGGAGTACTTCCACATATGAGAATCGAGAAGCAGGGATGACCATTTTGCTGTTGGGGCTCATTCAGTATAGCGCACGTACCTTTGATATACAGGGTTCTGTGTTCGATTTCTGGTAGGAAAAACTTAAACTTTGAAAGCTTTACGGTCGTTCGGATTCCACCTTAAATTGTAGGTCTACGTCTCATATAGCCTCAGTGCTGAAAAGGAACGTTAAAGGCCAAGCAATCAACTAAGAGAGCTTGCACGAGTTCAGGCTCACTATTCCAAATCAGGCTCAGGCTATTCCAAGGTCACAATTGCTTGAATTTGGGCTTACTATCCACTATCCTCGCCATTCACTAATAAAGCTCGATCCCAATTGATTTCGAGCTCCAATGAGTGGACAGCTCTACTGAATAGTTTTAAGATCTCTGATCCATAACAGAATTATAGTGATCATCTTCTGTTGGATATCCCAACTTTTCACAAATTTCAGAATTCTTCGCCAGAAAATGTTCATGGGATTCAGGTCAGGTGTCTTTTCAGTTAACTACACAGCTTTGTCGTTCAAATTCAGCGTCTGAAAAACATAACTGATTCAGGATATAAAGTATGGTTGGATAAGTTAATTCCAATTGTAAGGTATACTAACTAGCACAGTTAAAAAAGTGCAGAACAGTGGCTGCCAAGACGTTGTACTTGTATTTGCAACGACTTTCTTTTGTCTTGGCAAAGGCATTAACTGGATCCTGTTAAATTAGTATGATGCAGTAATAAGTTGACACTTCAAGAGCAGCTTGGAAACATCAAATTTTATGTTAAACTAGGTTAAACATTTATTAAATCATGTAAAATGCTACACCAAGCGTACGGGGAGGATGGATCGCAGGTCCAAGTTCATGAATGGCACAAACGATTCAAAATTCACCAAAGAAAACAGACATCTAAGCAGATCTAGATAAACAAGAGTTGAAGAAATGAGTTCATGAAGGGACCAAGTGAGACTGCAGATCAGTACCTCTCTTGAAGATCACACATTTGTTTAAAGGGCAGAGGTTTGTTTAAGAAAAAAATCAAAGCGTAGCCGACGCTTGTAGAGTTGACTAAATATCGATTGCTGAACTGTTTAGAGGAGAGGAATAATCGTTGACAAAAGAATATCGGTGCTCAAAATCATTGTTTTGAAGTTAAGTCTCTTTAGAAAAGTTCCCTTTCGTTTGAAATAAAGGTTTCTATGGAAGTTTGACTGTACAAGTAGAAGATTTACGAAAGGCGTTAAATCAGTGTTAGGAGAGAATGTCTTTGTTCGATTTCCCAATTTGATGTACACCTTCCTGCTTCTATTCTTCGATGTACTGAATTATCTAATAAATAGGGATTCACTTTGCCTCTGTCGTATAAAACTAGGTCTACTCTTCAGTGAAGCGGGATTATCTAATATAGCAGACTAACTTTCCCCTTGTTGTATGAAATTAGTTTTATTGTTTAGTGAAGCAGAATTATCTAATTTACAAGGGTTATTTTATTTTATTTTATTTTTTTTTTTAGAAAATTCAACCAAGATTTCAATCAATTTACACGATCTTTCCCCACAAAAATAAATAAAAAAGGTGTCTCAATTAGGGATAAATTGCATTAGCATAAGCTGTAGTGAAGGGTTTATGATAACTTCACATTGACGGGTAAATTTTGTAATTATTACTTTAATGTGTATGATTTAGTACAGTTGTTGCATTAAGTTTTTGGTTTCGTACAAACGTCGTCAAACAATGAAAACGATGCAAATAAAACTGTATCCTAATCATATACAGTGTAGCTGTCATTTCTGTAGACTTTCAATAGATTTGCTCAATCTCACTAGGAGAATAACGGAGTATTATTCATTCCCTCTTTCCATTGTTTTCTTAGCGCGTTTTAAAATTCGGCGTAAGAGAACATTTTATACTCAAATTAATAATAACAATAATAAGGAAGGAAAATATCCAGAATATGTATTTAAAACTATGATACTGGCATTCACCTGATGGAACTGACGAAAGCTCTTATTTAACAGACTTCCCAATCACAAAACTGAACCTTGGACATAACAATTGTGACAGAAAATCCCTATACCATTAGCCTACATCCTCTTGGTTATGTTTAAAATGTGGAATTGCTCTATGAATGCTCTGGCTTTCTAATAAATAAATAAATAGAAAATAGGAAAGAGTCACCATATATCGGATGAATTACACTTGTCGCATTTGTTCGTAAAGTCTCCGGTCTTCTATTGGTCAAAGTGAGTGTTAGGACAGAGTTCAGTGCTCTTCTGCATTGCTTTACAGGGTTGCCATAATAAGAGCAGTAGAATTCGGTACACATACAATATAGTGTATTTGACCGTTTCTTTTGGTATTTTATAAGATTGTCGTGATTAGAAGAGGAAACTTGACACACTTAGATTCAGAAAACGTTTGAGCAAATAATTAATTAGACACTAAACTCCATCTTACTTGTAGAAGGCAACAAGTGTCGAACAGTGCTACGTTGACACTAATACGTGTTACACTGGTATGCATAGTGCAGTTCAAGAAATGAAAAGAGGAAGAAAAAGTAACGAAATACCGGTGAGACTCAGTAATAATAATAATAATAATAATAATAATAATAATAATAATAATAATAATAATAATAATAATAATAATAATAACGTAAACGCAGATGATCCGTATTTAGCATTGTATTATGACGGACTAAATACATGAAAGTTTGTCGGGATCGTAATACTCCAAATTATGGATGGGTTAAAATGTCAAATAATACTTTGGATAAAGTGGATACTTTCAGAAATCTACGATCAATATTAACAGACGAAAAACTACTCCAGAACTAATGAAATATCTACTAAAACCAGGGAATTCGTGTTATTCTTCAGTTCAAAATCTCTTGTCGCGAATTCTGTCAAAGAATTTGAAGCTTAAAATCTATAAAACGATAATCATGCCTGTTGTGCTGTATGGTTTCGAAACACGGTGTCTTACTCTGAGGGAAGAACGTAGACTGAAAGTATTTGAGAACTAGATCCTGAGACGAATATTCGGACCTAAAAGGAACGGGAATGGGGGAATGGCGGAAACTCCATAACTAGGAACTACACAATTTATATAATTTATCAAACATTCTTAGTGTCATTAAAATTAGGAGAATCAGGTGAGCGGGTCATGTAGCCAGAATGGAAGAAAGGTTTTCAAAGTCTTAACGGAAAGTTCAATCGGAAAATGACCATTAGGAATATGTAGACGCAGATGGGAGGGCAATATTTAGATGGATCTCGCAGAAATAGAAATACAAAGTAGAAACTGGATCCAGTTGGCTAAGGATAGAAGTCAATGGAGAGCTTTTGTGAACGCAGCATTAAACCTTCGGGTTCCGTAGGCCATAGAGTTAGTTAGTTCTTTTTAGGATTCCTGTTTTGTTGTCCATCAACTAATTTGCACCACAAAGATTCACTGAATTTCTCCCACAAGTCACAGGCCAATGAATAGCATCGAACAATAGTGGCAGCAACTGATTGTATTAATATCCCCATACTTACCTTATCGCAAAAAAATTAACCGAGAAAGAATGGGTTTACATTTTTTGGACTGTTCTAAGATTCTTCCAAATACTTCTATGGTTTACCTACTATATAAATAACGTCAGTATTTATAGTTTTTCGATACACTTTTATTTGAGTGCGGATAAATTATATGAATATATTGGACTACACAGAGCAAAAAATTACACATTTAAAAAGCCTTTTTTAAAAAAAATAACTGAATCAAGTACTTTATGTCATTCATCTTCCACTTGTTCTGCGAAGACAGGTAACAGTCATATTTTACAGAAATGCTGTTATATGAATATGCATAAATGTCGTAAATAAAACAACTTCTCTGACAGAAAAGTTGACTATTTCCTATGAAGTGTTTTACATACTTTTGTATTAGTATATTCAAAACTGAGAAAGGGTTTAGAATCGTTGAAATTAGGCCCTATGCCAAAAAGACAAACAAGGACTTATGTTCCCATTGAATAAGCGCGTGCTATAGGCAGAATACAAGAGCTGCAATTAACACAGGTAAATGGACTGAAACTCTAGAAATTATTCGGAAAAAAATATTCCTTTGTCGGGCAAGCTGCGGTATGAGAAAGAATTAGTTCATCGGATAGTTTCTAAAAGTATGTTGTGAGCAGAATAATTTTACGATACATAGAAGTTAGTTTGGCTGTAAGAGGGCAAACCCTTGCTGAGAATCAAAAATAAATCTCCAATGTGTACATACGCCTAGCTGAGACTTTTCTAAAAACGAAATTTTAATATTCAATTAATAGTTCCAGAGTGGGTTTATTTTATTTTTATTCCATTCTTTCACCCAACTACTGACCCAAAAATAATAAATTATAATTCTGTCGTTGCAATTGCTTTCATAATTTACGAGGGGAGTCTGAAAATAATTTTCCCTTGTCGTTTTTCCCAGGAAAGTGAACAGTAATGGGGGAAAGAAGACAGCGGTTCCATGCGCTACACACACAGATACAAGCGGATATCGTTCGCCCGCGATCCTGCAGATGGCGCCGTCGCAGCGCGTGCGCAAAGCGGAGACGAGTCTCCCAGCCTGAGCCTAGTAGCTATGGAGAGAAGGCGCGTTTTGACGTCGTGATCAAAGGAGAAAGTGCGAGCAGTTGTCCACTATGAATGGGCAAGTGGCGTATCGGGAGGAGAAATCCATAACCTCCTTGTGGACTGTTGTTGGATGACAATGTGAGATCATACTCAGCGACAGCAATGCAAAACCTTATTGCAACTCCTAGGTCTGAGCGTCTTGCGTATCCACCATACAGCCCTGATCTCGCACCCAGTGACTTCCATCTGTTTCCAACTTTGAAGAGGACTCCCGGCGGTAGCGCTTTGAAAGCAATGCTGAAATCACAGAAACTGTTCTATACTTCTTCCGCATGCAGAGCTCTGAATTTTTCTGGACAAGTTTTTGATGCTTATAGACCGGTATGACAAATATCTCAATGTACGTGGTACTTATGTGTAAAAATAAAGGCACGTCTGATCTTTAATGTCACATGCTATTTTTGGTCTTGCATCCCGACAGTCGCTTAGGGAAACTTATTTTCGGACTTCCCCTCGTATAAAGGCACTATTCGTTTGTTAAGAAATATCCAGAGGGGAAACTATCAATAAATGAAAATCAGCCTCGTATAAAAATAAAAGCTCATAAAATATTCATTTGAATCCCATTGTAAGCTAGCCAGAAAGTTTGTGATGTATAACGGTATTCTTTTCTGTTTAGGTCAAATTCACTTCCTTACAAGCTAAGCAGTGCGTTGAAAAATTGAGAAATAAATAAATACTCTTTTCTGAGTTTGTATCTAATGAAAGAAGACCGAAGCAAGTAGGTGAATTGGATTAATTAATAATCTTTAAAGTTAAACATTAAAAATATAAGAAACCTACTTAAGCAGGTTTACTTATATGTATAAATAAGTACATATTCGCAACGAGCAAATAAATATATTTCCTACTTATGGTGGAAGATTACTGAAGCTAAAACCTAAAACGTAAGCCATACGACTATTTCTCAAAGTGCCGAAGCTCTTGTACTAATTAGATTATATGCACCAAAATGTTTGCTTGTAGCGAATCTAAACCATTTCGTAGTTGCATTAAGAGATGAAAATTTCCGCCTGAAATTAAATGAGAGCAATTTAGAATCCACTTCCGACTCCAATTCAGTAAGCACTGTTAAAAATAAAATAAAATGAAATAAAATAAAAGTAACCAAGTTAATAGAGTAAATGAGTTTCATTAGAGAAACGAGATTCATATCGTTATCAAAATTTTACACTTCACTATTTCTTATACGAGGCGTGTCCTCAGAAGTTAAGGGATGAATCTCGCTTTCTTCATCTTTGACCTTGTAGTCCCTTAATTCATCAAACTCAAAACAGTCAAACCACCAGACCTAGTGACAGCGGCGTAACGAGCATTACAAGATGGGAAGGGGGGAATGAAACTTGAAATTACCAAGTCTTGATTTTAAAAAATGCCAAGTCTTGAGAAAAAAAAATCCAATTGTTTTGAAAATCTTAGTCTCACATTTACTAGCCCTGTGGGAAACTATTAGAACAACCTTATTTTCATATTCGTCTCATTGCATGCCCCGTCTGAGATACGAATACGAACAGCCCTTGCTCCGTTTTTAATTCCAGTTTCACCCCTCAACTCAGGATCATTATCATCACTTACGATACACTCGTATTGACAAATCATGGCTAGGTTAGGTAATTCCCGCCAGCCAATTCTCACGAGAAGAAGCATCCGGTATCTTATTTTTATACCAAGGAAAGAAATCTCGTAGCCTTTGAAGTGTAATCGAAAATTTGACGAGAACAGCTGTACATAAAGGGATGTCGTCCTACTTGCTTCAGTCTTATGTGCGACAGGAACTGTTAACTGTTCTATGTACGACTGATTCGATCTCTTAACTGGCCGTTGAGTCATCTATTCGTTCATACTAAGATAATGGAAGAAGACAAGATTCTCTCTTCTTTAACTTGTTTGACACTAGTGTGATTTAGAACCTAACAAAATGTACTTAGAAAAATTTACGTTCCTAGAGATCTCATTTCTTTCAAAAGTTTCACAATTACAAGAAATATACACTCTTAATATTCTTCCTGCTTAATCATAGTTTTCAGATGTAACCTTATCCTTACATTCATAAGTATAAAGCGTTCTTTAATAAGCATTGCATTCAAGTATTAACCACAGACTATTAAAGAATATGACGTATATTTTTCCTTAACTTCCTCTCACACTTTATCTACGCTTGGGACTGGCAATATTTTTAAAACATTTTTCTCGTGTTATTCATAGAATCTTAGGAAGTGTAAAAAGTAGATGGTTGGCGAAACTGTTACACGTTTAAGTTTTATAAAATAAAATATATTGCTTTGCTTAGTGAGTAATTTGGTTTGAATCAAATTAAGAACAGAAAGCAGAGCTTTTGAAGAAAGACGATATTACAATTGGATTTTCAATAATTACATAGGAATATACTTTTCATGGGGAAATATTCCTATTGTCCCGTTAAGTTATTTGTTGTCTTTTATGTTAAGTCTAAATCAAAATTAAGATAAGTTTTATTTGCACTCACAGTAGAGGGAAAATATATTTGACGAACAGTACTTTTTTCTTAGCAAGCTTGTTCGAACGCTAATAACCCCAGACGCAAACATACTTTACGAGAGGGAATCATATCATCTTCCACTGTCTCAATATCAATGAATCGGTCTCTCATAGGACAGATAACAGTTCCTATCGCTAATAGGACTGTCGCTTCTAGGACTAATTCCATAAAGGAGTTACATTTGGTGTCATTCTAAGAACAAAGGATCATGAAAATCAAGTTTCTTATTTTCTTGCGTGCATTACAAAATTAGAAACAAAATTGTCGTACATTCAATATAAAAGAAATTGAAGACTGGGTAAATCATTTCCGGATTTTGATGAAATTAAAATTTTGCCGTTTAGTACAGCATTCAGAATTTAGTTATCATAGTACTCACATTTAATATTTATTGTAAGTAGAACTCCTGATGTCTTTTCGTTAAAATGGCGGTCGCAACCCTAATGTATGCCATGTAGTATTATTTAAATCACATTGCAAGTTATGAGATTGCAACTAAATATAATGTTAACTTTAATACTACATAAACGATGAAACAAGAACATAAGCGATTTCTGATAATGCAACACACACGGAGGTAGATTGTCCGCTTTGTAAAAGAGGAAGATTCCCAACACCTGAGGCACTACTTAGTAGCTGGTTGTAATTCAGTTGAATTGTGTGTCTGGAATTAAAAGCGCATTTTCTTTCCTTCTTTAGAAAGTGCACTTGTTGAGATTACGTTACGATACACAATTTTTCCCTTTTTTATGCAAAAAATGACACTTGCCTCTTGTTTCACAGCTGAAAGAAACACATTTTCCTGAAAAATGTAAAATTTGCAGAGTATGAACATTGCGACAAAATTACCACCTAAAATATTGAATGTTTCATGTTGCTGTAGAGACTTTGTAAGTCTTATTCATACATTCTAATTTTATTATGCACATGTTAAAATCTCAGGGAATAAGTTGATAAACACGGCACTTCAAGTTTTTGAAGAAATTAATTTTAACTTTAAATAGTAGCCCCTATCTTTTATCGAATTGGATAGATACGGGCATCTATTGATGATAATGAAGTCTTTACACTTATCTTAAGAACTTAAGGAGACTGACTAGGAGTTTAAAATTCGACAAGAGAGAACGAGTTACGACGACATAGCAATACACGCTTTCCCCTTACACCTATTCTGTCTATCAATACAAATCTTGGTACAGTCATTTCTTATCCCCTGTAATATTTTTGGAGATACATTTGGATTGTGTGCTTCTATCCGGGGCCACTCCAGAGGGGTCCAAACTTGATGGGAGGGATTTCTGGAGAGAATTGTTCCGACATTCTCTCAATTTTCCCTGTTCAAGTACGTTATGGGCAGCTCTGGAAAGCTTGTTTCATACTGAAGAGAATGAACAATAAACCATGACTTTGCAATGAACAGTGTTGACGCGATAGCTATTTCACGCCGAGTCTACGATTTTCTTTATACTAACAGGGTTAATATGCCCAGGGATTTACTCCGTTGTCCATGTGCTGGCAGCTAATTTTTTGTGCATGAACATATCTTCGTTATGTTTATCGAATGGACTAGTTTGATTCGGATGTCCGGATGACATGTCCCTTCCTTGTAAGATAGATCAATGTAGACAATTTTAATTATCAGTTTGAAGCATACGTTAATATGTTAACAATAACCTGTCCTAGCAGTGGTTTAGTAATCATTCTCAGTACTTCATCAAGGGCGGAAATTTGGGATTTGATCACGAGAGATTATATATACCTAATATATATGTAATATCATAAAATGCAGAGGAAGGTTATATAAAGCAGAATCCCTTCTCATCACTGAACTTAATGAACAGTTTAAGATGAAGCAGGACACGATGGAAGAATAATGATATACAGTGTGATTTTCAGATAACAAGTAATAATAATTTTGTATTAAATTACCACAATTATTCATTGGTGAGCTTTCTTCTCTGTGGCAATGAACCTTTCTATGCCTTAAACTGTAGAGTTTGTTAGTTATTTCTTTATAATGTGAAATATTGTAAAATAATAACGATAACATTAACAACCTTACAGTGTGCGGACAAATGAGATTTTCTTTTCAGAACAGATGCAAAGATCCTCTATTTTGTGAAAGTGATTTTAAGTTGACTCCAATCCTTTATTCCCTCCTCTCTCTTTTCCTTCCTATCCATCATCAATAATTGCCTTACTTCCAACACATTAAGCTGTATAAAAGGGAGAAAAACTACACTCACCGAAAAAAAAAATCACACGGAGCAAAAATAATCGATTTTCGATAGATAACTGATTGCTCTTTCTAGCAGTGTCCCAGTTTTCGGCTTCCATACGGTTTCCAACAGTTAATGGAAAATAAACTTACATGGTAAAAATCTGTGAAGTTGCATGTTGTAGAACTGATTTCGTCCATTATTTTGTGTAATATTTGAGATAAATATGGAATTAATTCACAGGATGTTTCAAAAGTCAAAACCTATTATAGGAAAGGATAGTATAATTAGAGGATCTCTTAAAATTGTTTACCTTTTTGATGGACACAAAGTTGAACACGGAAGCACTATTCCTATAGCGCTTGTGAATTTCACGCACGGAAATTTCGTGACATGTATGCCCGATGTGATCATTAAGATAAAGAATGTTCAGAATCTTTACTTAGCATTTTACGACTTTCAGCCTGCATAACAGATTAAAAGAATCGAGTTGAATGACATCTGATCTCCATGTAGGCAGGCACGTAGCCAAAGGGGGGGGGTCTGGATCCCCCCTTCGAAACCAGAAATAAAAAAAATTGAGGAAGGATGAAACAAAAAGAAACTAGAAAAAGAAGAATCAGTGTTAAAACGCTACACCAACCGTTTGGTTACTCTTCCTAATGTGGAGCTTTGTGTGAAGGAAACGGGGGGGAGGGGTCAAGTTAAAAGTTTATATTATTGGAATGGAGCAGTATTCCTAATTCAATATAGCACCATGCTAATGTTATGGCCTACAAATGTCGGTCGATAAACCGGTTCGATCAGATAGACTGTCAGATAAAACTTAAGAAATGCCCACAATCACAAATAATATGAGCCTGGCAACATAGATTCCAGTTACACTTGTTAAAGAAATTTTCAATTTCGCGGCAACACTAATCCATTTTATAAGATGTCTTTACTCCCGAAAGAGATCTCATTGCTATCCTTGACGGCATTACACGAAGATAAGAAGAAGAAGAAAGAAGACAAGACGAACCGAGTTCGAATCACCTAGAAAGATTATATCTTTTTCAATATTTTTAAAATATTCTTTTACTGGATATTTCTTTATAGATTGTTATTAAAATACTTATTAACATATCCTCATTTTATTGTCTTAACGAACCAATATGGGCATGTTACCAGTAAAATAGTTGAGATTAATAGAGCTTTGGTGTGTAACCAAAGTATTTTTTCATGACACCCTCCCCCCCCTTCATTACGAAATCCTGGCTAAACGAACCAATATATGTTGCCAGCAAAATAGTTTAGAATGATTGAGCCTCTGGTGTGATAACCACAGTATTTCGTCCTGTACCCCCCCCCTATTACGAAATGCTGGAATGTGGGCCATTCCAGAGATCCTTACCGTCCAATACAATGTTCGAAAATCTGTTTGTTAAGGTACTGATGCACCGTTAGCACATAAAACGCAGAAACAGCATCTTGCCGAAACCATTCCGAGAAATTATGTTCTCTGTTTGGAGATATAGAAATGTGGCTTCTCAATATCTCCAGATATGTGTCACCGCCTACTGTCTCGTCAAAACAGGAGGGAAAAAATCCTGTTTTTTCATGTTCCGCACTACAATATTACACGGCGCTTCTTTGGTTGTCTGGAGGCATGAGCTAATAAAGATTTTCAAGTGACCAGTGTCAGATGTTTCGGCGCTCGATGACTCCAGAAACATAAAAGTTTGCTTTGTCAGAGAACAGAATTCATGGTGAAAAAGTCTCATCATAAACCTTCTGTTCTATTCATTCACAGAACTGCAACATTCTATCTGGATTATCCTCACTCAAACGTTGATGGAAGTTTTTAATTTATCATCTTTTTTAGTACCGATCCTATATGAGACTGGACATACGGTTTAAAGTCGGAGAGGAAATACCGTAATGCGTTCAAAATTTTTCAAGATTCTCTCTCTGAAATTTAACCTGGGACTTCGTGCACCAAAGGTGCGCACACTAGCCACTAGACCAGCAAGTTTGTATACATGTCCATGGTTAAATTATAAGATGGGATTAATGTTACTCTTTGATACGGTAGTTTAATAATATAACATGCCTCGAGTTGATTTCTTGAAACTGATGATAATACTAACCATCACACAGATACTAGTTGCTTCGTCATTCACAGTTTTGGCCGTCCACTGCGAAACTGGTGATCTACGGGCCGGGAGGCTTGGATTTACGCCTAGGTTGAGTAAGCTGGAGCACAGGGCAGCATGTAGCCTAAAACACGGATATTTGCGTTCTCTTCGCCTCTTTTTTATTACAGAATAAATTATTATTCCAGAAATTCCCCAGATGAACCTTTCTGCATTACAGATTACAATATATGAGACTTTGTGTCGCTGCAGTTGATTGCTGGAGTGATTACTGATGACAATTTGCTCGTTGTAACTTACAGAAAATCTACCAATGCCATAGCCGTACTGGATCGCTTCTTTTGAGATCCGCGAAGTCAAGTAGTTCTGGGTTTGGTCCAAGGAGAGATGTAAGACCATTAATACTCACCAGATGATGTTGGCATTGCTGCGTCTACCCAGTATCCTGAGAACAATTTTTAGCTCGGGCCCGGCCCGGCCCGGCCCGTCAATTTATAATATGAGGCCCGACCCGAGTCCGAAATATGTTTAGCATTTAGGCCTGGATCCGGCCTGAGCTTGTATAATAATGAAATGAGCCTGAATAACAGAAACTTAATAATTAACGCAAAATTGTATTTTTATTGACAGCAGTTAGAGGTTTAATTTTAGAGTTATGCTTTAAAAGTTCTCCAGAAAGAAAGGTGCAATAAATATCGTTGTACAATTTATTTACAAAGTTAGACCCGAAAAGGCCCTAGAAATATGGTTGTATATGTAAAAAATTACGGACCGAGCCCGGCCTGGGCCCGAAGTGATATATGCTTTGTAAGCCCGAGTCCGGCCCACGGGCTCGGCCCAAGCCCGTGCAGACCTCTACTTGAAAAACAGAAGTAGCGAGCTCTGGTCTAGAAAGCAAGGAGAGTCGATCTATCACCTCAAAAAGTCGGCTGGTAGACCCTGGTCCCATAAGAGCTGTTGCATTAGAAGTTTAATTTAATTTAGTTTATAACAGAGTAAAAAAACTTTGATCAATATATAAAGTTTTCTTCATTAAAACAAATTGAACAATAGCAACAATATTTCTTTCAAATTCGACACGTTTGAAGTTGTATTACATGTTTTGACGAGGGTGGCTCTGAAAGTATAGAATAAAGTGAAAAAGTTTTAGTTCAGGACTAGGGCCGGTTTTCATAAATTTGTTTACTAACTTACCAACACACATGTCTATGATTGATGCAACCTATTGAGTTATGCAGCAACTCCTTGCTGATTGTGTGTCCACACTATCAATATAACTTGGACTTATTGTCTTTATTGAGTGGCATAATTTACCTGTAACAGAAGATAGAAAGAAAGAAATTAAGAACATTTTGTAATTATATTGTAGTTTTCTCTTATGGATCTTGATTTATGAAAATATGTACGAAATAGCGTCTGTTCATTCTCTCATCACAAACGACCTAATCAACAATTTCTCAAATGATTTTTGGACACGAAGCTATTCATTAGGTTGAAATATGTATGTAATATACAGCGTTCGGTATACAATTATCATGAACGTGATAATTTGACCACAATAGCATTCATTGAATTTCAATGGAAAGAGGACGCATATGGTCTGACTGATGTTAAAATGATTGCTTTTTTTCCTCTATGGGAATTCCTGTAATCAGTTGCGGCCCTTGAGGGAAATTTAACCTATAAAAATTTAAATTTTATCACATATAAACTACGAGAACAAAACAGTTGATGTAGTAATCCTTGTGTATAAAAGCCTACAAAGCAGCGGTCAGCAGATCACATTTTTTTGAGCTCAAGCGCCCAATAAGTGAACCGGGCAATCCCGTAGGAAGATAGCACAGCAACGCCTTCTACCTCGTTTTTTTTTTTTAAATATTTAACTCAGTGTTGTCCAATCCCAGTATAATAGTGCTACCCTCTAGTATTCCAGCAGTGAAATTCTTTTAATTGATAATGTTGATAAGGTAACTAGTTTCATTTACTGAATCTAGAAAAGCATAATTACTTGTTAACTTCCTCTGTTGATAATTGATTACCATATTATAAACCTAAAGCCCTGATGAACCACTTCTTATATTCCTAATGAAAATTCAAATCGTTCCCACAATGCAACAAAAGTGACTCTGCGACACTACCGGCTAGAGTTGTAACTAACTGTATCGTCTGTTACTGGCAGTAGCTAAGCGTATCATTTGCTAATTCTATCAGACTCACGCGCTCTGAATAATTTGATTAGTTCTTGCTTTTAGTAGTTCGTAGTACCCAACTTTCTAGAATAGCGGCGCCACAGTCTCCACAGTTTCAGCGGTAAGAGCAGAACTGTGCGTGCATATCATTGGAATTTAGTGCTATATATACACACAGATAATTGTGACCATGGTCTATATGCCGATCCCCGCTATAAAGGAAAGTTTTATTCCCTCAATTTTTAGCGGTTAGCGGTAAAACAAGTTTTACCGATGTTGCTTCCTTCAAGAGCCTCCATGATCTATAGTAATTCGTTTGACTTCTTTTTATAGCATATGTTTACTTTTAAATTTTGTATCATTTTCTACAACGCTGTTTAGAAAACCAGTCATTTTCAGGACACAACTTTAAAAAAGACAATCGAGTGAGGGTTACTGTTATAGTCGTGACTATAGGGGTTTACACCCTCCTAGAACACTGTTGGCTCTAGAATTCCGTTGGATTACAGGTAAGGTTGTTTCAGTGCTTAGAACTAAGAAAACATGGGCACCCCTAGTTTCAGATTGCGCTAAATGTTAGTGTCCATTTAACGGTAGATACATATTCACATACTTGCAACTCAGTTTCTCTTCACTAGAGAAGAATAATAATATAATAACAATTCAGATATACATCTTTCAAAACTAAATAAATAATTAATTTTGTTTGTACGAATTTAATATTTATAATGAGAGCCATGGAGAACAAAAGATAGCACCCAAAAGCAAACTATTGTCTACGATAACACACTGGGACATTTATAGCTTACCATAAATACTTGTTTATAAATTAATACCAATCTGTTAGAACATGTTCTAAGTGCAAGGAAGAAATTAATTATTATTGACAGGGGTAAAAGTAGATCTGAAAAGGTAGTGTGGTATTACTCACACCGTCCGCCTTGCCTATCTTTGCCCATTGTAATATTTTTAGAAAGCCGCGGGACGCCACATATATTTTCTGGAAGTGGGGGAACGGCGTCCCCTCGCGTTCTTCACTTTTACTCCTGGTTAGTGAAATAACACCTTCCATTAAGAAAGAAACCGAACTTTTGAAAACAAATAGTACCACTAGTGCCATCTGTTGTAATATTTTACCGGTAGATGGCGTAGTCCCTCATTGACAACTGGTATAAATGTCATGACATTTGGATGCACGGCAACAAAGTTATTGCGTTTCAACTGTCAGTGTGTTGTGTACATCGGTCGGAAAATGAGTTTCAAACAACGAGCTGCAATTGAGTTTTGTGCTAAACTGGGTAAAACTTTTAGTGAAACGCACTAAATGCTACAAAATGCATATGGTGATGAGTGTCTATCCCGTACGCAAGTTTACGAGTGGTTCAGGCGATTCAAATCAGGTAGAGAGACGCTGGATGATGACGAAAGATCAGGCCGTCCCAGAACCGGATTATCGGAAGAAAACATCGAAAAAGTGCGTGAATTCAAACATAACAAAAAATCGTCGGTGAAAGTTATTGAAATGGAATTAGGCATTCCTCAAACAACCGCATACCGCATTTTGACCGACGTTTTGGGCCTTAAGAAGGTTAATTCGCGGTTTGTACCACACAAACTCACCGAAGACCAAAAAGTTGATCGAATTGCGCATTGCAAAGACATCGTTAAAAGTGCTCGGCAGGATCGAAACTTCTTGAAATCGATTGTAACTGGTGACGAGACGTGGTGTTTTGAATATGAGCCCGAAACAAAGCGGCAAAGTGCTGAATGGAGAGCGCCGGATGAAGGAACACCCAAAAAAAGGCGCTTGGTGAAGTCAAAAGTTAAGGTGATGCTGATTTGTTTTTACGATTCAAAAGGAATTATCCACAAGGAATTTGTTCCGCCCAGCCAGACAGTCACTGGAGAGTTTTACTTGGGCGTCATGAAGCGTTTGCTGGCAAGAATTTGTCGTATTCGGCCCGAATATCGCGAAATCGGCAGTTGGACTCTTTTGGACGATAATGCACCATCACATCGTTCGCGACTTGTAACTGAATTTTTGGTCAAAAATCACATTATTCGGTTCATCATCCGCCCTATTCACCAGATCTCGCTCCGTGCGATTTCTATCTGTTTCCGAAACTGCATTTGGCGATGAAAGGAAAGTGGCATGCATCGATTGATGCCATTGAGAAGGCGACGACCGCCGTCCTAAAGACCATTCCAATAAAGAACATGGAGAAGTCGTTTGACAACTTGTTGGAGCGTGCAAATATGTGTATCGATGCAGAAGGGGAATACATTGATTAATAAAAATGATTTGTTCCAAAATGTACATTGCTTTTTTGTTTTTTAAAACGTTCGGTTTCTTTTGGAATGGAGGGTGTAGAACGCACAAGTAATGCACGAGGAAGGCGAATTAGCATACTTCCAATGTTAACACATATAAGTAATTCGATGATGAAGTTTTCAGTTGCGACGGGAAGACATAATGAAAGAATGCATAGAAACGAAGATAGTACTATACATTATCGTTTTCTTTTTCTTATTACATGCTGGATTACTCATTTGTATTGCAGGTATACATTTTCCTCATAGAACTTACATAACGTCTAGCGTGGAGTTCTTGTGGTCCAGTGGCTAGCGTGCCCACTTTTGGCGCATGGAATACGGCTCTTGATGAGATAATTTGGGCATTTGAATGCACCACAGTAATTCGGATTTCATCTTAATATGTAAATCAACACCTCACATAGTCCCGATGGTGTAAAGGGACTATCAACCAATCCACACATCTACATATATAGAAGGCTGTTCCGTATATGTTTGTTGCACTCGTACAGTGACTACCAACAGCGCCCGCCCTGAGCCTTCGGGTGGCCTAACCCTCAGTGTTTCTCCACTATCACCGCATTCCTCTCTGAGTTTTGAAACGTATCTCCTCATACAAGGATATTTAAAATTATCAGTAGACACTGGAATAATAGTTTTTAAGGCATATCAGCTTGCAGCCATAATATATATCTGAACATAGTTGACCGGCAGACATTTAGAAAATAAAAGTCTTCCAAATGCATTAAAGAACTAATTACACCAAGAAGTGTTATGTTAAAGTATTTTAGCTAGAGGTCATTATTCTTAATCTCCACGACCTATTTCATTTACGTTCAAATCGCTTATGTAAACTCCATTTCCTATAAGCCAACTACATTTTCTAGAAGGAATCATATTTCAAGGAAGTTACTAACAACATATGTACTTTCTCATTATTTTGCTACATGTTATTTCTTTTCTCAGCAATTGCATTATCATTTTATAGTAGGAGCATAACATATAACATATACGACTACCAAGATATGCAGCATCCAACGAGAGACTGTCTTTACTGACCATTCATTCACGAACTCTAGAACCATGAATTTTTTTAATCTCTAACGGAGTGCGTCCAAATTTATTTTACAACTTACTATGTTTATATTTTTCTCTTTGCGTTAAATTCAAACATTTTCTGCGTCAGAAAATTTATAATCAATTCTAGGACGCTACTCATATAGCTCAAATGGGTAGGAGAAGCGAAAATATGTGTATACCGTAATTACAAGATGTTATAAGGTTTGCTCAGAAATAGCATACACGAGATACGGGAGGAAATAAACTGAAGCCATGTAAATACTTTCCCAACTGAGGCCAAAATCCTGCAGGAACACAATTTCAGTTCTAATCTCACTCCTGTCACGTAGATAAAACTCCTTTTGCGCCCGGTCCATCTGCCGGAACGGAGTTGCATCTGTATATCAAAGTCTTCATAGGGATAAAATGATCCTTCGCACCGAGAGAAAATGGACGTGAAAGACAACTAGGGAAAAGGAGAGAAAGCGAGGAAAGAAAATGAAGGGGAGAAGAAAGGAAATTTAAAGTAGATACGGGTAGTTAGAAAGCGAGGCAAGCAAGAACATTGAAATTCAATTGGCTCATGATGTTCCCATTTGAAGGATCAAGAGTCCATCTTGATTTCACGCCTCGAAAACTGAAGACCAGTGTAAAGAAAACATAAAACGAATATTTCGTAAGAAAGAAAGAAAGAAAGGGTATTTACTTTGTCATAGCACTGGATAATATGAATTATTTAAACGCTCAAATGTCAAGAATTTACCGACTTTTTCAAACTAATGATGGTGACAGCCATTCCCAAAATTCACAGGTGGATAATGATTTAAGTATTTATTTTTTTAAAATTTTAATCGTTGATGGCAAGAAAAGTGAAATGAGAATGAAAAATGATTAATAAAAATGCACTTTAATTCGTGTTGATGTCTTCGTAAGAACACTTCTTAAGTTGTTTTTATAGCGCTTTGATTTGTTTGTTAGTTAAAAATTTCAAGTATTTTTATATTAAGTAGAGCTCTAAATCTTCGTACAGATACACAATTCGTTGACAATACAATATTTTAGACCTAGCTTGTAGGCTTACTGTAAAATTAAATTATTACATATATTTAAATTCATTGCCAATTAGTTCAAATTTACTTCAATAAATGGGAGAGCGGCCCAGTACTTGTTCTAGACCTTTACGTGGCACCTCTAAAGAAAAAATTAGAAACTATTGTCTTCCACAAACGTACTTTCAACCGCTCGAAGCAAGGATGTTATAAAATAGATGATGTGCTTGAAAACAAAATCGTGAAGCCATATAGTAATTCAGGGGAAAGTGACCGTAGGGAGAGTAATTCGGGAGGAAGTGACCATAGGGGTGAAGTGAATAGAGTTAAGGTTAATGATATGTGGCAATAAAACATGACCGGCGATGACCTTGCAAAGCCTCTATATGTGCACTATTGGGTCTAGGGCTGACGAAGAAGGTGTGTACAGAGGAAAGAAGCAAACTATTGAATGTAGCGAACACGGACAGCAGGGAAGAGGTGAGTAGATTTGTAGCCTTTTAGGTTGCTACTGTAATATGGAACAGTAAGAAACTAGGTCAATTCTTTCCTGAAGTAATCGTGTTGTACCCAATACTTCCACAGCATCATGAGGTGATTATTAGGTACGCATGTGTATAGGTATGTCTCAATATATTGTGAACATAAAGTTACAAAACATGTTTTGAAAAAAGACGACGATGTGGAATGGTGAAGTGACTAACATATTTTGGGGTGATGTGAATATCCTGTTAATTATTCAATATATCATTAATCACTCCATGTATGCAATATGACCAAAGAACATATTACATCTAACTATTTCTTGTCTGTCCTCCAAACCACAGTTTCGTATAGGAGAAACCTGGGTTCAAGACCTACTGGGAACTCAAATATTGAGCTCTTTGTTGAAAGGTCAAGCAACTTAATGCTCCCGAGACGGTACTTTGGACACGATCTCGAGTTGGTATGTCTATTTGCTTCTTAAGCATTTCTACAGCAATAGCTTATGTACCTTTACATCATGTAGGTGTTCTTCGTTAGCTATATACTCATTATATATCAGTTTGTATCTCGTTATTTACATTATGTCAAGAACACTTCTTCTCACTACTTCACCCCATATGCAGGGGTGCCCACAAGGGGGGGCTATGACGCAAACTGCGTCATTGAAATATTTGGGGGGGTTAAAATCTGTTTGAGGGGGTGTAAAAATTAATCGAAAAGATTATTTTTCATGGAAGAACACCTACGGATAGACAATTGAGAGGGGTGCGTCATGGACATGAGGGGGGGGGCACCACTGCCATATGTATATTCACTTCAGTCTCACGTGTGGGGTGAAGGGAATAATTTACCTTATGCGATTCATTTCTTTCTGTACAAGTTACTTGCGACACGATATGAACCCATACTTGTATTTTCAGGATGCAGAAGGTCTGTCCTATTCATATATAGTTGTCAATCAGTCGCGCTATCATTTCTGTGTAAAACTTTTTCATTTTCATGCTTACTATGTTCACTTTCCCCCGAATTACTCTACATTAGAGTTTCTCCACCCCCACTCTGCCCGCTACGCCCAATAAGATCGCAATGCTCTGAGCCAACAGTCATGGCGAAAACGAGAATAGCCAATAAGACTCGGTTATTGTGACGATGTGTTTTATTTTATTTTATTTTATTTTTGCTTCATTGAGTAATACAATGTAGATACACATGGGCAGATCCTCTATTTTATAATATACTTGATTCGAAGTCAACCTATATGCGTATCGTTACTGTGTATGAATAACATGGTGGTGAGTAAAGGTGCCGACAGGGGCGTAAATAAGGGCCCCGCAGACTTCGCATGGCTGGGGGTCCAAGCCATCAGAGGGCCCCAACTCGTGAAGTGGGACGTAGAGTAGAGGCCCCACTCCACGCTGTCTGCGGGGTGGCCCCCAAGCCTTTAGTTACGCCACTGGGTGCCGATGTACTTTTATTATACGATGCAATCTCTCGTGACTTCTGCCTAGCAAATTGTGATTAAGATTCTTACGTACGTACGTCATTGCTTGAATTATAACATTAAGAGGAACTTATGCGCAGATTAAATTTTCATCCAATGACGGCTTGAATGTTAACTCAAGGAAGGGCATCTAACTTAATAACATAACTAAACTTTTTTTCGCTGCCATTATATAATGAAACTAAATTATAAATTATTAAATAATTCATACCTATTTCAAAAGAATAATTAACAGAGAATTCCTGTACAATATCCGCTTACGGAAGGCTATGTCCGAAGAAAACGCACTCAATCAATAACGCACCTTTAGTAAGTTTTCCGGAGGAAATGCATATCACACTCAAGTGTTGATAATTAAATATTTATTCATGAAGTACTGAGAAAAATTTAAGACTTTTTTTTTTTAGAAAATTGTAGGAACAAAACACCCTTCCAAAGATAAACTACTCTTTCCGAAATTTTGTAAGAAAATGAGTTATAGAACATGAACAAAATCACTTGAAAGTTATGTCACAAAATCCCTCTGAAAACGCATCCCTACAACTAAACTATTAGCTCTGTTTTTTCTAACTTATGTCTTATTGTAATGTTTTTGATGAAATGTTAATTACGTAATATACGAGGCTTTTCTACAAATATATATATATATATATATATATATATATATCGGGGTTGGAAACCCTGTCAGTAGTATACGTGGAACAGTTGTGAGCGTATGTGCGCGGTGCAACCTTAATTCTTTGAGAAGAGAATGGTATACGTGAGTTACCACTTTCAGTCGGGTTTAGTCTGTGAGCAGCAATTGAAGAGAGTGGTGTGCAATTATCTTGCCGGAAGAATGGCAAATGTGAAAATTGAGCAGTGCTTAACTTGCTGTTCCTTGTTAAATTAAATAAATTCCGAGTACGTGTGTGAAACTGTTGCAGGGAGTGTATGGTGATAATACGATGTCGTGTACATTAAAGTTTCAGTGATACAAACACTTTAGCGAGAGGCACGAGAACGTTGTTGATGAAAGACCGGGTCATTCTTTTGCAGCTACAAAAGAGGAAAATGTTGGCAAAAGTGACTGACATTGTCCGGAAAGATTACACGCTCACCATTCGAATGATAGCAGACATGGTGGGCATCGATAAAGAGTCTATCCGTCAATTCTGCACCATCATTCAAACATGGTGCGCTAAAATGACATAAAAAAACTTACGCAGGAACAGGACCTCCAGAAGCACGTGTACAATGACACAATGGAACGCCTGGAAGTAGAATCGTATTTATGAACGAAAATCGTCACTGGTGATGAGACGTAGATCTTTCAGTGTGATCCTGAAACGAAAAGGCAATCCATGTACTGGAAAACTACCTTATCACTACGAATGAAAAAGGCACACGAGAGCAAATCGAAAGTGAAGGTCATCTTCATTGTTTTCTTTGTTATCAATAGCCTGCTCCTGATTGAATGGGTACCATCAGGTCAGACAGTGAATAAGCGGCATTATCAGCAGATTTTGGTAAAACTGCGAGAAAGAGTGAGAAAGGAAGGGCGAACTCTTGTGGAAGAACAATAAATGGATGCATCACGACAATGCTCCTTCGTATGCTGCTTTGACCGTTAAGCAGTTTCTGGCAGCTAAGAAGACTCCAGTGTTGGAAAACTCACCGTATTCGCCCGACTGGACACCGTACGACTTTTCTTTTCCGAGAGCGGAACCCACCCTCAAGTAAACTCATTTTCAAACTGTGGAAAAGGTGAAGGAGAGAGAGGCAGGCGTACTTAAGTCGGTGGATACCTGAAGATTTTCACAACTGCTTCCAAGAATGGAAACTTCGTATGCATACCTATATATGCATACGTTTACTAAAGGAGCGTACGTTGAAGGGAATCACCTTTAATTTGTACGTTTGTGACAATATACTGTATTTTTGTTTGGCGCATCCCGTTAGTTTTGGCTAGATCTCGTACTTATGAATATAATTTCCCGAACCAATTTTGAAAATGTTCTCTGAAAAACTAATCCCTCCAGCTAATTATTCCTTCTGGGATTTTCCAAGAAATATTATATTTGCTCTATTTTAGAGTTTTGATTGAAATAAAGTATATTGTTCATTTATGAAATATGAACAAAATCAGGTGAACCATTTTCAAGGAAATCTTTTAAATAGTAATAAAAATATATCCTACCAAAAATTTCTCTTCTGCAATTTTTAAGGGAAACGTCATGTCATATTTTGAATTATTGAGCTATACGTTTACACCCTTTAGGCTAAGTAAGACGGATGATTACAGAAAATAAATGGTGGAGAAATAAGTTTTTGTGCAATTCCACCGGGAATCGAACCCGAGAACACATGTACTAAAGGCGCGACAGCTAGTCATTAGACTAGGAGGAAAAGTTGTCATGTTATATGACTGCTAATAAAATCTTCAGTTGTAAAATTATGTAGTTATAAACAAATTCGTTAGAGCCATTCTTGATATGTTTTATTAAAAATTTTGATTTTGCAGTAAACCATCCTGATATTTTGGAATAGGGAGAAAATTCGAAATGAGGATGGGGTAATCTGAGTGAAGCATTACTTTATAAATTTTGCTCCGACATGTTGACTCTAGTTCACTGTACCTGCCTCGTTGATTAGCGAGTTTTAGCAACCCGTTCAGCGGCGAGACTGAATGAGATGTGAACCCACAGCTTAGCGTAGAACCCGAACCCCATAAGCTCCTACCGGCAATCAAACACTTGTCTCGCACGCTAAAAGACGCGTACAATAACGATATTGCCACGAGAAAGCTCTATACGTACATTGCAACTAAAAGTTAAATGGAGAAACAGAATGAACTGAGGTATATATATATATATATATATATATATATATATATATATACTTGACTGGAAGACCCATAGGAAAACGACCATTAGGAAGACCTAGGCGCAGATGGGAGGATAATATTAAGATGGATCTCGCAGAGATAGGAATACAAAGTAGAAACTGGATGCAATTAGCTAAGGATAGAAGTCAGTGGAGAGCTTTTGTGAACGCGGCACTGAACCTGCGGGTTCCATAGGCCATAGAGTTAGTTAGTTAGTTATATATATATATATATATATATATATATATATAATTATTATTATTATTACTAGCTGAACCTGCTCTGTCTACTCAGCGCATTGTTCTGTTATGACCATGAATCTCCTTCCGACTGTACATGTCTCCTTACTCACACAAGTAAAGGATAGGAGACTCACAAAGGAAGTGAATTGCTATGTACAGATGTTGGAGTGAGTTTGTAGCAAATTTGTTGAAGTAACGCAATATCAAGTGGAAATATTTTTTCTAATAAATCCATATTCGTCCGAGTACATGTCATTGCGTCTCTTGAGACCTTTGAAATTGCCAGTATCCAATAGGATTTGCCATTCAGATTTAAGCAAAGCGCCTGCAATATCCATCAACCCGCCATATGTAACTTCTCTACTGGTTGCCTAACACCGTAGTTTCGGCCTGCAACAATGTTAATCTTATGGACTCAAAAAGGCCCATAAAATGTTGAATAGAACAATAACGACACAGCTTTTGAAAATTTGAATGAGTACTTTGTTGTTACGTTAACGTTACTGCCTATGCAATGAAGTGGGTAGAACACAGCAGCACTTCCTTGTGTACTTGAAGTATGAGTCATCATTGCTGTTAGACGAACGTTACCGCCTATTCAATGAAGCTAGCAGAACACAGTAGCACTTGCTTGATACATGCATACTTTACCAGTAAGCATGAGTCATCATTGTTGTTGGGTTTACGTTGCCGCCTATTCAATAAAGTAAAAAGACCACAAGAGAACTTATTTGATACATGTATTCTTTAAGGGACCGCGGTGGTTCCGTGGTAGAGCGTTCACTTCTGGTGCATGGGGTCCTTGGTTCGATCCCAATTCGCGCCTAGTGAACTTTGTGATGGAAAAACACCGTGTGCATTCTCTCGTTTCCTTCCCCTTTTTTCATTCCACCATTTCATTCATTTCCCATCATTTCCGTTTCCTTGAACGATCCGGAATAATCGTGGGACGTAAAACTTAAGGATTTCATTTACATGTGTACTTAAAGCATGAGTCATCATTGTTCTTGCGTTAACGTAGCTGCATATTCAATGAAGTAGGAAGAACACAACAACACTTAGCTGATACATGTGTACTTGAAATATGAGTCGTTGTTGTCGTTAGGTTAAAGTTGAATTGAGTTAATTTTGAGTTTAACGTGCCGTTCAGCAGCGAGGGTATGTGAGTCGTGGACTACTGATTGACGTTAAATGATTAACATTAACGATTCCACTCCTGATTAATGTGGAATACGAACCATATGAGCTCTCGCCGGGAATCGAACTCTGGTATCCCACGCTAAAGTAGATTAAAGTTATTGCCTATTAAATCAAGTTGATAGCATATAGCTGCACTTAGTTGATACGTGTGTACTTGAAGCATGAGTCATCATTGTTGTTTGGTTAACGTTTCCTGCCATTCAATTGAGTGGAAATAGTTTGTATGGTTATTAGTCTAATTTTAACAAAATATGTTTGTGCTAAAAATAAAGTTCTATTCAAGTGTAGAATAATTAGTGTTTTAAATTCAATTATTTTCACGGAACTGATTTCTATAATGCTTTTAAAGCTAATTGCTTCTTATAGAGTGGTTTTTAAAATTATAAACAAAAAATTGTGTGTTGAGTTTGTGTGACTTCTATGCACGATATCGCGAGTTGTATTGTTAAATGGAGAGTTTTTCAGATTCTACTTTAAACCGTAAATCTTGTTCTATATAGACTAGCTGATAAAAGACTCTTTCTTTGGCTTCTTCTTTAAACCTTCTCCCGTTTTTTGAGTGAAAGCATTTCAGTTCTTCGTTTAGCTTACTCAGTGAATGTATCTGAAACTCAAGCTATTATCCATATACACGCATGTTGCATAAATTTGTATTATAAATTTTTCATTTCATACTCAGAGGTGTATATGTGGAACACATTATGTAATATTAACCTGACAGTAAACACAACACACAGAGAGAAAGAGAAAATTAAAAGCATTGAATTGTTTACCTCTTACAAATATACATGTGACCATAATGTGATACTACCAACTCGCTAGTTTAAATAACAAGAATTCATATACACCTGAATTCGTGAATTATTTCGCATATACATGAAGGTTACCTACAAATTCGAGTTACCTCGAGAATATTTTACTAATGCGAGCAAACAGTTATGCGTTAGTTGGCGCAAAATCTAGATCTTTTTTGTTGTAAACGATTCATGCGATATGTGATCATGTTTAAATGAGAATTGGAAATGTGTCAATATATACTTCAGTTTCTCTCTGTGTGTGTTTTTTTTTCTTTTTAAATTTAAAACCTTCCCACGTGATTAAACTTTAATGTCTTTGTATTTGGTTCAAAGACTGGAAGTTCGGTTTCTACTAGGTGTGCATATTCAAACTTCATATTTAATCTATTTTCGCTTACAAACATCAGCATTATTACCAAAGATAACGAAATAAAAAGCTTACAAGTGCGTAACACCATGTTCGTTTTGTGGTTATAGAGATCAACACTATTACCAAAGATAATGAGATAAAAAGCTTACAAGTGCGTAAAACCAGGCTCGTTTTGCGGTTGTAGAAATCGGCATTATTATTCAAGATAACGAAATAAAAAGCTTACAATTGTGTAAAATCAGGTCCTTTTTGCGGTTATAGAAATCAGCATTATTACCAAAGATAACGAAATAAAAAAACTTATAATTGTGCAAAACTAGGTTCGTTTTGCGGTTATAGAAATCAGCATTATTACCAAAGATAACGAAATAAAAAACTTACAAGTGCGCAAAACCAGGTCATTTTGCGCACGTTTGCGATTGTTCCAAATAATATGCTCGTATTATGATACAGTAGCATATTATATGGAACAGAGAAGAACTTAACCGTTGCACATTTCGTCACTGAAAGTATGAACTTGTTTGACTGGTTCCCGCGCTAGCGCTACAGTTAACTGATTGCATTTTGATTCGTTTATTTAATATGTATGTATGTGTGTGTATTGTGTGCTTTTCAGTTTGATAGTAAATATTCACACAAATCTTTTCCCATAGTAAAGAATTAAAGTTGAAATCAAGAAGTCAGCAGGTGATAGCAAGTACGAATCAAGAGAATAGTGAGAAATATATTTCTGTGTGCTGTTACAATTAACACTTCTGATCAATGTATGTTAATCAGTTGGCTACCATAATTAAAACCATGTTGATATGTCAATAACAACTCCTCTTCAGTCACTGCCATAGCAGGTCCACGACCGTGCTACACAATGTTGACATGCTCCCATCAGTCATAACGTTACCAACACCGAAGCGTTTTATATAAACTTAGATATCGACATATCAACATTGAACACCATGTTCTTAAAGGCTACTTCTGCCGAAAACAAGATACATTATGAGAAATATCTAAAACAAGGGTAATTATATAATTATACATCACTATGCATAACATGACACAAAGAACTGCGTTCTCTTCTAAATAATATGTACGTAATTATGAAACTTTTTTATTTAGCCTTCCGATACTAATGTAAGTTTTGGAGTAAGTGGGACGTATATAGAATGATGTGAAAATTGCTGTCTCGAAAGCAAAAATCCACACGTATTTCCGGTTTTGGGTTATGTACTTGTAAAACAGTTATCGATGAGCCTAGTTTTGAATTTACGGCAGTTTCATTATATTACATCTATCTCTTTCTCCTTTCAGTGATAATTATTAATCATTTTTCGAAGTAATGTAAAAGAAATGACTTAGTAGCTGCACTTTGAAACTGCTTAACGATAACTTTGTCAACACAATGAAATATGATGAGTGAGTTCTATACCAATGATTTTAATGGTTGATCAAACATTCTACTATGAAAATGAAATCTCTTACGTTTTATGTCCCACGATTATGCCGGCTAGGCTAAAGGAGACGGTAATGAGAAATGAATGAAATGGTGGAATGAAGAAATTGGGAGGAAAAGGGAGTACCCCGAGAAAACTCACGCACACGGTGTTTGTCCACCAGAATGTCCACTTGGTACGAGCTGGGATCGAATCAAGGGCCCTATGCACCAGAGGTGAACGCTCTAGTACTGAGCCACTGCGGATCCTGAAACATATTACTATATATATAATGAACAGTATTGAATCCACAAACTATATTGATACTGGAATAAACTTAGATGCCTTGCAGAATGTTCTAAATCCAGAGTTCGTGTGTGTGCACCCAACTACTATTGTCTTGCACTGTCCACTATCATCGTCCTCTTTTTCTAACAACGTTGGCAACCTTCAAAAACGAACACTAGTTTCACAACTAAAGAAACAAATTTCAAACAAACTTTGCTTCGATAAAAGGTTCTACGGTACAAAAATGCAACCAATAATCACCTTAAAAGTATTGCTGAATTTCAGTCAATTTCCACATCATGCAAGGTAGGTTTAAGGCAACGTAGTGCTTAGTTGGAGGCCAGTAAGTTCGAAACCTGCTAAACTTGCGGAAATTCGCACATATTTTAGAGTCAACTAACGAATACAGTGTTTCTTCCAGGGTAAGAAAAATTAAATTGCAATAATATGTCACTCTTCTGCACAGTACGTCCTTTAGCTAATAACGACTCTGTGTTGGCATCTCACATTTTTATTCTACCCCGCGAAAAAATTTTCTGCAACAAAGTCTATATGGATATAAAATTAAAAATGCGAATTCAGTGTGAGAAAGTCGAGCTTGATTCTACGGTAGGTATGAGTTCATGTGACTCAGATACGTCTAAAATTGGAGAGCCAACAACTTTCTTTCAATTGCCCAACGCTTAGGAACTTCGAATCTCAAGTCTCATATTATTTGCTGGAGGGTGAAAAGCGACCAAGATACAAGTAACAGAAAGAAAGCCTCACTGGAGGCAGCAGTGATTCAATGGTACAGCGCTTATCTCTGGTGCATGAGGACCTTGGTTTGATCCCAATTCGTGCCAAGTGGGCTTTGTAGTAGACAACACTTGTGCATGAGTTTTCTCAGGTTCTCTCATTTCCCCCACTTTTATTATTATCTACTTTAGCCTCTGATCATAATTGTGGGACGTTAAACTAAAAGAAACAGCGGATTTAATAGTTCATGACAGTATCCAACATAAAGCCATTCTTTCTAGTATGATTAACCTACGGAGGAGTTAGCTAGTTAGCACATAATGGTGCTTTGTATCATTAATGTATTTATTGAAAACTTTCTATTTCTTTTCTTTCTTATTATAGAGAGGGCTAGAGAGCAGGTGATGAGAATTATTGTGAAAAGAAATAAATGTAATTTGCTGCATCAACGACTTCATTGAGAATAATTAAATACGTTTCGGCGTTTTCTGGCAGCGTAACAAAGAGAGAGGTGAATATGAGAAGAGCATTTGGTAAGGTAACCTCGAGAGTCATTGATGAGAGAGCGTTGGCCGAGGAATGTTTAATCACACACTTTACATGCATTTTCGCAGGGCAGACCGTTTCGAACTCTAGTGCGCACGCTTTGGGCGAAATATCCATCCTGTGACAAACGAACGTGGAAATTACATCAGTACGACGGCTGATTAACACAAGCGACCTCCCAACTTAAAGGAACTTTACACAGGTTCACATCATGCTACTAGTCCCACTCTCTTTAACGTGACTTTTTTTTCTTATATCTTTGAACTAACACGGCGAATTTCGCAAGTGAATGTAAATAACTGTGTGAGTGTTGGTGAACTTTTTTTTAGTAGTAACTTAGAAATTTTACGTTAAATATCCGCTGGGAGTTTGTTTCCGGTTGAGTTCCAACTTCGTGTTTCCGCCGAAACTTTCTGGAGGCAGCTGATGGTTTACATAAAAGAGGAGGCACAGGATATGCTAATGTGCTGTACGCACTATTTTCCCTATAAAATAAAGCAAAGAACTGTGTCTTGAGAGTTCAAATGAAAATAAAGAAAGAGACCTCAGAAAGCAAACTTTTGGGAGCATGAGCGTGAATATTTGACATAGTGTTATTAAGTAAAAATCCGTTACTTCTTTGTCCTTTAAAACGTTATGTACTATGCAAAAAAATGTGTTAGCTTGCAATTTTACATTTGATAAGGGGACATTTGGATTAAAAAAAGCAGTTTGTATATTAATTATATCTCTTGTAACTGTAATGTATTTTCGGTGGCTCGGTGGTAGAGCGCTTACCTGTTGTGTGTGGACTTCCTGGTTCAGTGAAGGGCCAAATAAGCTTGTGGTGGACAACATTCTGTCCGTGGGTTTTTCTCGGGGTACTCCCGTTTCCTTCCGCATTCTCATTTCACCAATTCTTCCCTCATCATTCGCTTGCCTCAAGCATCCGCCTCTCTTAGCCTAAAGGGCATAAGCGTGGGACGTTAAACTCAAATATTTTGTAATGTATTTTGCATTTTAAAAGACCCTTTAGATCTCCAATATTCATAATGTATTAAAATCCTCGTTTTTTATGTTTATATAGTTTTATTTTCTAGCCATTTGTATCATACCATTTTGAACTTTAGCACAAAAGCAATATGGCTATCACAGAGATAATACAACCGGTCATGAGAACGAAATCTATCATGGCTTCCTTCTTCTCGCTGAAGTGGTGCGTAGTGAAGCTCGTGATCTATGCGCTACTTATCGGATTCCGTTACATTTAACGCGCGAAGAACTTACACGCTTTTTAGTTTCGTTGCTCTATATAAACCAACATCATGGCCAGTGGCTGAAGAGCTTTACAAACGACGATATGATAATACAACCGTCTACGATGAATTACTGGATGGAAAAGAACACGTATTCCACAACAGTGCAAAACACAGATTACTTTATTACTACGCAACATTATGCATTATTACATTTAACTTCTATTTTTCTCTGAAATTATGGAACTTTTCCGTAACACAATGATTCAACAACTTTCGAATTTCTCCTTACATCACGAAAATTATTCCCCCCGATTTAGATTATCTTCTTCTGTTCCCTTGAAAAGTGTATATACAAGTGAAGTAATGCTGTATTTACGAATACATTATAAACAATGGGAATTCTGTAAAAGAGGTAAATGAAGTACTTAAGCATGTTATTAAATAAATGCAAACCCAATAGAGAGATAATAATAGTTTTATTTCGCTACGTGAAAACTACACTAAACCTCCATATTATGCTGATCCAATATTGATAACGGAAGTGGTTAATTGTATAACTTCCGTTTCAGCGGGCACGCTGGCTTAGTGGTAGAGCGCTTACCTCTGGTACTTGGGGTCCCTGGTTCGATCTCTGGCCAAGTAAGTTTGTGGTGGTCAACATCGTGTCCATGAGTTTTCTCGAGATACTACCGTTTCCTTCCACTTGCTTATTCCACCAATTCTTGCATCATCATTCACTTCTGTTAATCATTATCTCTTTTAGCCTAAAAGAGCATAAGAGTGGGATGTTAAACTGAAATATTTCATATATATATATATATATATATATATATATATATATATATATATATATATATGTGTGTGTGTGTGTGTGTGTGTGTGTGTGCGTGTATGTATGTATATGTTCCAGTATAACTCTGCAAAACCTGGAAACAAGGAAAAACATACTTTGAGGAAAGGGCCCCTAGGAGTGAGCAGGCAAAGGGATACATCTCTACAACAAAACTTCTAACAGATTAGGCAAATTGTAAATTATAACAATTTTAGATGCTTGTATAGCAGGGGAAGCACTTTTATTGATTGCGTATCCTACGGGACAAAGTTTTTTTTAATACTTTGTTTAAACAGATTGTCCCTTGCAAAGAATTAGTATTTATTCTTCCGGGTCCTTTATTTTCAAAAATTTTGTATCAACATTATTCTTCTCGTGTGAAGAACGGTCATTTCAGTTAGCATAGGAGTAAAGAATAAATTGGATCTCTTGTCAGGATGCTTAATTTATTAAAAAAAAAAAATAATAAAACATCTCTTCCCAATTCTTACCGTTCTTGTTCTGATACATACCGACAGACTAGTGGACTCGTTAATAGATCATTGTACATGGTTTCCCATATTTTCAAAAATCTTAAAACAACAAAACAAAAAATTACTTTGTGCAGATGCCTCTTAGCATAGAGACTGAAATTAAAATTTGAAAATCTTTCAAAAACAAATGAAATATTTCACTTTTGCCTGCAACTTTTTATGTTTTTGAGTCTGAAGGGGAAAATGATTATATGAGAATAAATGATTACGAAAGAATTGATAGAATGAGAGTGTAGGAGGAAAACAGGAAAACCACAAGAAAACTAACGGACGTGATTATGTTCATCACAATCTCACGTGTCCTGGGATATAACCAAGGACCCCTTCACACAAGAAGTGAACGTTCTACCACTTAGCCTTCTAATATTCATGCTTTGATATACAGTAATACTGCCGTGCTAAGCGAAGAGGCGTTATCTCCATTTCACATACTTTCGAGAAAATGAGCAAAACGCGTTTTGGCTTGGACTGTACGTTCAAATTTGTTGTATTTCAGTAAAACTTTATTAAATATATTTTCACGATCTAAAATTTGTGTGGTAATACAGTTAAATATTTTTGCTTATGAATTGCCACTTAAGGTCTTTTTGCTTATTTTCAGTTACAGTTTTGATCATAAGGTAAACACTCATGACGTCATTATCCCTTATCTATTGGTCAAACCACGTCAATTTCACTTTAGATAGATGCAGAATTGTACTACGAACATTCCCATACCAATATCTCGATTTTCGAAAAATGTGGATTTAAAGTATACGTAGTTTGAATTTAAATAAAACATAAACCCAAATTTTACAGAATAATATAGATAAATTTTAACTGATACACAACTGTCTTTTACTGTAATACAGGTGCAGGGGGCATGCTTACCTTTGGTGCGTTTGGTACCTGGTTCGGTCCCCGGTCAAGTAAGTTTGTAGTGGAAAATATCGTGTCCGTGGGTTTTCTCGAAGTACTCATGTTTCCTCCCTTTCTCATTTCACCAATTTTTTCCATTATCATTCACTTGCCTTAGCCTAAAGGGCATAATCATAGGACATAAAAATGAGAGATGTCATTTCATTTCATATAGGCCTTTGTAATCGTATCATATCACAAATTACCCTTTCATCACCTCCTCTTACCAGCAACATCGATAAGTAATTTCCGGCTTTTAATATGCCTTTGGAGTAGTTCTGCTTATCGATTTTGTAGTTTAATGGCATCACACCAGGCTCAGGTTACATAATAGCCTTTATTTTGAATTGTATTTCAATATGCAGTTTTTTCTTTACCACTTTTATTCCCCTTTTAGTCCACTCATTTTTGAATATTTTTTTATTTGCTTAAAATGCCGTTTAAACAGTAAGTATGTAAGTCAAAATAAGAAATACTATTCAAAAATATATTTTTTGCTCCATGTTATATCTTAATTTCCATTTATCTCTTTCACCTTTATTGTGACACCCATGTACCCGATCCCCCAGGTTAAGAAACCCTGCTATAATTAATAAATCGTAAACAATTTTTCGTTGTTGATAGTTTACATCAATATAAAATGAGTTTCGCTCTATCATATGTTAGATTTTACAGTAATATTTGTAATATTGTGGTTTGGATATCGCTTCAGTATATTACTTCTTCATTTTATCTAGATTAACCATGCTAAAGGTATCAAAAACAAAAGCTGTTAAAATTAAAAAAAAAAAAAACAAAAGACAAGAAAACGGAATAGGTTTAAAAAATAAACTCCCTGTTGCCCATCCAAACACTATTAGTTAATTAATTATTGGTCAGCACGTGGGACGTTTTTCCTGTTATTTCTGGATTGTCTACTAGAGTTCGTTACCTTTAAATTCAATTAGGATTACAAATTCCCTCGGGATGTTGAATCAACATCTAAAATTCTTTGTCCTTTCGGGAATTGACCTTTACATCACGTAAATCAGTCGGCTTTAAGGGCAACAATTTTAGCATACACTAGTGCATCACATTGTCGCCTGATAATCAATATATAAAGCACTGTAGAATCGAGAAATATATATATATATATATATATATATATATATATATATATATATATATATATATATATATAATACATATTACTGTATATAAAGGAAATTAATTGTACTAGATAATTGTTGAGGTACTATCGGTAACTTCTATTAGTATGAATTTCCTAGTTTAGATCATCGTCATTCCAGATTTTAGTTTCGGGAGTGGGCAAGATTCTTCACCGACACAAGAATTTCACTTTTATCGTTAATATACAATTGATAAAAAATATGTTTTTCTCAAACTAAAAGGGGATAATTACTCCCTGCTCTTCCCCGAAATGATGTCCCTGGTTTAGGTACCATCACAGATATAAAATCGGTACGTATTCTAGCTTATAATCTTTCTTCTGAACCTAAATATCTTATAGAAATTATATTACATTCATAATATTTTTATCAACTTGGCTAATACTTAATATTATATTAGATTCTTGAAACACCTGACCCAGACGTGTTCCATCAACTGAGATTTACATTTAAAATAAGTAGACACGTATTCAGCCCTTATATATATTTGCCGTAGAAGGGAAAAGAACATGTAGGAAGAAGAAAGGTAGGGTTACAATTGTTATAATTGAAGATAGCTATATATAAAAGTACTTCAAGGTTAGAGACACGCAATTTGCTATTTAGACTTTCCATTTAAAATAATTAAAGAGTATTTTGGTGCTTTATTATAGTATTTCCTCTACAAGGGAATAAAAAGGAGTGGGGGTGGCGATTGTAATAATAAGATGGTCATATCTCGAGATCCCTTTAAACAAGAAACAAGCTCCTTATTCAAAATAAGTGGGCAAATATCAAAGTGTTTTCGGAAGTTCCGCTTTTAATGAAAGAAGAGGGTCAATTACTAAATTTTTTCCTTAATATATATAAATTACTCGAAGGTGTTAGTCTCATCATCACGGAAAAGCGAGTGAACCATTTGAAATAAATTTTTTATCACAGTTTAAACTTGGGCCGACATAGGTTTATATAATTTCACTTTAATTGAAGTGCGTATTCTAAGGAGGGAAAGGATTTAAATATTTGACAAAGAATAATACCATGAACATATTCTTGCGGTGCAAAGAAGAGTAATGCACGTGCAGCAGAAAACATTAAATACTACAGAAGAAAATTGGAACATCCATATTGCGACTACGACGGTGGCGGAGAAACTGGCACCACATGGAAGTCTCAAATTCATTTTTCTGCCAGGTCAATAATCGCTGATTGATAGAATTCAATTTTGGGGTTCCATCCAACACCGAGGCTATATGACACGTGAACCTACAGCTTCACGTGGATACGAACCACACTAGCTTTCACCGGGAATCGAACCCGGGGCTCGCACGCAGAAGGTAATCACGGTAACCATGTAGGAAAATCAAGGACCAATTTTTTTCCCTACATGCATATTTTTTTAACAACTGTTAGATTTCAGTAACTCATTAGTATTCAGCAAGTACAATTACAAGCAGAAGTGATAGCCGAACGGTTAAATGTAATGTACTTTTTGATTGTTTATTTCTGAACAGATACTAATTAGTGAGTGTGGTCTTTAAGGTAGTCAAATAAATATTTTAAGAACAAAGTTAGATTCCATTTGGTAATAACAACTTCTTTTTGAAGAGAAAATGCGTTGTAGATTGTTGCATACTTCTTGATAATAATATTTGGTTCTGTACAGGGGTAAAAGTACGAGGGAACGCAGGGGGTACCGTCCCCTTACCTGCAAAAATATATACGGCGTCCCCCAGTTCCTACAAAATTACAATGGGCACAGAGAGACAAGGGGACGGTGTGACGTCATCCCGCTACTTACCGTTTCCCTACCTTTTCAGATCCACTTTTACTCCTGGTTCTGTATGAAAGAGAAAAGTGATATGACTCATTTTTAATAACTAATAGAGAAACGAAATGATTTTTAGGTATCTTCAACAACAAACTGTCATTTCTGCTCAATTACTAATTAAAAGTGTCTCTTTGTAGCCTATCTTCCTCTATGAAATTCATTGCACCCTTCTCCTGTATAAATCCTTCACTCAATTACAATAGATCCCATACTTTTCGTGCTGTGAAGTTTAAAGTTTACTTTGTTTCTGGCATCTCATGACTGGATAAAAGCATTTTGTGCCCTATGTTTACTACATATTTTGTGCTTCTTTTGAGGTCTTCTATAGATACAAAGTGGCTATCTATGTTATCCCCATTATTTCAGCAGCCGTTATATTAGGTTGTGTAAAAAGTACTGAGCCTTTGGAAGTCAAAATTGAAAATACATTTATTGTGATTTGAAAATAACATTATGAAACTATGTATTAACTATTATATTTGACGACTTTCTGTCATTTTCCGGCAACACCATAAAACTGTAGCTATAGAAATTCCATGTTAGGTTTGTGATTTTAAAAAATGAAGTAATTTTTACAGACCGTTTATGACCGCTTGATACCATTCAGGGAGATTTTCACAGGCCGAAACAAATGATAGTCTGATGGGGTCAGGTCAGGGCTATTCGGTGAATGCATTAAAACTTCCAGCCAATTTCTCATGGTTAAGGATGTATGCGATCTGGTGTTCTCAGCATAAGATACGGAACTTTCCATTTTGGCCAGTTCTAATTCTATCAAACGCATAATATTATCGATCTAATCTGATTTTCACGAAGCTTTGCACTCCTTGTAAACAATGCAGACTGCAGTGCACAAATGTTGCCAACTAATTAAACAAAAAATGTTATATGCAATTTTGTGCTAAGAAATGAATACACAAACTGAAGGGGGAAAAACAATGAGATTAAAAATAAAATGGCATGGGCTTGTGATAAGAGAATCAGGAACCATTTTCTCTCGTTTGCAGTGGCGTACGCGCTGCTCTCCTGAATCTTTGAATTACTATATAAACGCATACACGCATCAGGAGGAAGAAGGGCAGAACGTTGAATTTCTTCTACCAGTGTAAATTACAACTAAAACTTACTATCCCCACTCCTAACGTATCCTCTAGCTCAGAATCTACCTAAAAGGTTAGGATTCAGAGCCACTATTACATGATGACTTAGTGTTCCTACTAGCAGATCTATGGTTCCTACTAGTGTTCCTACGAGTACGCGGATCATATACCCACAAAGGAGTTAATTGGACAGACTCAGGGTAAAAGGTAACAAGTCATTTTTATTCATTTTTCAGGAGAGTCATCTTATTCCTTTTTACCCAGTGTGGATTCCATTGCAGCATTAATTATTTCCTTTTGCACGTCTCTTGTACTTGTTTTTGGTCACTTTTTTTTCATAGGGCTTTTCATACAAAAAAGCGTCATTTAAAATACTACAACTCTGTGTTAAAAACCGAAAATTGTAAAAAAGTGACTTGTTACGTTTTACCCTGAGTCCGTCCAATTATCAGGTCTAGAAACATGTGCAGTTGTACTCACGACTTCTATTCAAAATTGAGCTTTTGGGGGGCCGCAGTGGCTCAGTTGTAGAGCGTTCACCTCTGGCACATGGGGTTCCTGGTTCGATTCCAGGTCGCGCCAAGTGAACCTTGTGGTAGACAAACACCGTGTGCCTGGGTTTCCTCTGGGTCCTTCAGTTTCCTCCCACTTTCTTCATTCCAACATTTCATTCATGTTTTTATCATCACCGTCTACTTTAAACTAGCCTGCATAATCGTGGGACGTAAAACTCGAAAAATGTCATTTCATTTCATTTCAAAATTGAGCTCCTTGTACGTTTCCATTATAGGCGAGCGAGTGTTTGGAACAAGCAATTGTTCATTCTGCAAGAACTTGAAAACTACTGAGTTTACTTATTTATTGAATAGAGAATTTATTATTTTATTTCCTTTGTTATATGGATCTCGCAGAGATTGGAATACAGAGTAGAAACTGGATGCAGTTAGCTAAGGATAGAAGTCAGTGGAGAGCTTTTGTGAACGCGGCATTGAACCTCCGGGTTCCATAGGCCATAGAGTTAGTTAGTTAGTTAGTTATATGTAATAAAATACCTATAAAATATATTTTGAATCCTCGTGACTTATCCTTTCATTTGATATCTAACAGAAAAGTTACGCCATAAACTAATATCAGTCATGAGAGTATGAAGACTATCAACATTTTATTCAACAAATTCCAAGATTTTTTTTAGATTCTACATAGAAATAGACACATTATTTAACATGCACATAGTACCTCTTCTTAATTTTACTGCAGCCAGAAAAAAAAAATAAGACTCAAAAGTTATGAATATTCCTATCCAATATTATAAAAATTCTTAAATGTTGAAGATTCCTTTGTACATTATTTCATTTCTGGCACCGAATATTCGGTTTTTGCATCTTTTAAATGGTCATTAATTCTGATCGCATTTTAAAAAGGCGATATACAAATTATAACTGAAAAACTTAGCCTCATATTACTTTGTAAAGAATCACTAAAACAGGTTTTATCCTCTTTAACTTCTCTCTATCCCCCTCACGCTCTCTCTCTCTCTCTCTCTTTTTTAATTGACTCATCTCTAATGAAAGGTCAAACAAAGATCTGAAATACTATAAGGAACTTATTATCTTCAATAAGAACAGCGAGTTCACTTGATTTCTCTTTTTCATTTTCTTAGCCCATTTTCATGAAATGACAACTGTTTGACAACCATTCTTTGTGAAAAACTGAAAAATAACTATGAGTTAGCAATATTGAAAATGAGACTAATAACAGCTTATTCTTCCATGAGCAAATAGTACACAACAAATGCAATGTATTATGGTAATTCATGTATTGTTAAGGCACAGTAAGAACATTTAGGTTTCGACTCAAAGTATGTGTCTATATGGGATCGAAATCTTGAACCAAAATCGAATTTGTAAGGGAAAACTGTTACAACAAATGACAAAACACAAGAAGTGCGCGCCACAATTTAAAGATGTCGCCCAAGGAAGCCAGCAGGTTACCTGCTGCTCCGAGTTATTCTGTTAAACATAAACAAGGCAAACCCGTAAGTGCAGAAGAAAAGCAAATACTTTCTCAAACGATATCAACGTTGTTCAATTCACTTGAAGAAAATTAAAACCTTTTTCATGTTCTCATAGAATATTTATTTACTTTACTTTGTAGTACTGAAGTTAGTATTTGTACATTCGCATGCTAAGAAAGCACATCGATAAATTGAACTAAAAGGGGGAAAGCACCATCTGTTTTTCATGGATATGCTTAATGATTTAGGTAATAGATGAAAAAGAAATAATCTCCCATAATGATAAATATGGTTGCTGTTACATACCAGCGCCATCTCTTTATCGTTCAGTTGATAATTTGACATAACTCATTGTAATTTCATCTATAATTACAGTTTGGAGAAAAATAACAATGTTCAGTTGCTCTTAAAGGAGGGGGGATTATATAGTATTGGGTATTTTGCCCTATATCACGGCAATGGTGTGAGTTTGAGACGAGTAATGCACATCGCAGTAGTAGAAATACATGCACGTGCTGCAGCAGAAATATTGCGGGAAACAGACGAAACAATTTTCTCTGCACCAATCAGCAAATAGTCGTGTGCGCAGTGATACAACATCAAGTTACGCGGTTTGTTTTTGAAAGGTGCAAAGGACTGTGAAAAGCGCTTTAGTCTCAGTGTGGGCTTTGCCACAGCAGACTGGAGCTTCTGCTCGTTTCGACCATGATTATTTTTTTGCACATAATTATTGTAGGTTACCCACTTTTGATCACTAGTGATTGACCGCTTCAGAAACGGCTCATGCTCGTTACGTTTCAGTTGATAGTCGTAGAGAGAAATTCGACCGAGTAAATAAATGTCTCTGGGTTTGGATCATGTGGCACCCAAACCTCCAGCTTCTTTTTCTAGTCAGCTTCTCCAAATGGTTTCACACTGTTTGGTGATGGATGTTTAGGTTATTAACGATGTCGTGGCTCCTTACATGCCTATTGCGTATGGATGGAGAATATCATTCACTTTTTCTGTAATTTGTCGCCACTAGGACAAGCATCTTGGTCTTCGAAATTTCCAGAAAGAAAGTAACTAAAGCGTCTATTGGCTGTTGCTTTATGATAACGTATCTTAGAAATAAACAATACAAAATTCCTCATTGTCTGCGCTGTAAAGTGTAACGAAGTTTTGCGAAAGTTCACTCCTTTTCACGGCACAATGCTTGTCGTCTGATTGTAAGAACACCAAAAATTTTTGCTACCTACTAGCTTCCACTGTCAGTTACCAAATGACGTTATGCCTAAGCCGCTGAAATTCATATAACCTGGGGTTTAGGATGCTAATACCATATCGGGTACCCTAAAGGCTCAATAATTTTTAAACTACCTGATATATATATATATATATACCGAGAAAAAATTATAGTTGGCGTACTTTTGGACTTAATGTACAGCAGACGTACAACTGAAAACGCATGTTTTACAATACTTTCCGTGTAAATATTCCCTCTATACGTACTTTCCGTATTATGTTGTTTAACGAAATTTTACATAATTCATTTGACTATAATTAAAACAAATTTTAAAGCACACTTATTAAAAGTATAAAAGTATGAAAATGCAATAGCAATATTCTTTGAAACACGTGAGAGGTTTACATTAGCTCTGTAATAGAACACAAACAACTTCTGGTGAAAGAGAAAGTGTCTTGCCAAAATAGTATATAAAGCCTCACTTACAATAACAAGTTATGAATTGAATTTGGAATCCAGATTTGGTTTTTGCTTTAAGATTCTGCATCAAAGGCTTCTACAATGGTAGCACACTCTCCTGGCCAGTAAATTATTCTTCCTTTTCCCTTTGATTTTGTTATGATGACTATTGCTACTAAAGATTGTTGATAGGTTTTCCATAGACAGGCACTTATAATTTGATACACCATTATTATTAACAATTAGTCAGATTGGTTAGATTAGTTTTAATTTCTTTCAAATCATTTCTAGATTAATTTAGATTACTTCAGACTTATCAGATTGTAAAAGATACCATCAAAATGTAAAGACAAAACTTTCATTGTTGTGTTTGTTGTTGAATGTGTTCCTAAATTTCTGTACAAGCTAATTTCACTTATCTAAATGACACGAATGAATATTACTTTAAATTGTGCTTCATAATAGCTGTACACAGAATCTGTTGATTTTATTATCGTTTTAATATTTCTAGCAATAAATAGCTAACAACCCATAAACCCTTTTCATTACAAATCAATATATTCTCATCGATATTCATATAGGCGTACTTAAGAGTACTTAAGTATTCTTATATTCTTACATAAAATTATATTCTTCAAATTATATTATAAACAAACTTTTATTTTATAAGGTACGACATATGGCGAACAGTATAAAACAATATATGCGGTCAGGATCTCAGATATAATGGACGTATAGAACATATAGCTGAGGAATGTAACATAAGTACATGCATGTGATTTACGGAAAACTGTTAGATGTCACACATCCTACAACGGCATGATGTAATATCTAAGGGCAGTGCGTATGTAGCATATAAATAACGTCTGCTCCATACTGATTTTTGTAGTAAGCAAGAGTTTTCCGTATATTTGTACAATATACCGGTGTCCGGATTTTTCTCAGTGTACAACCGAGGAATATAACTTACAATCTGAAAGAAGATACCGTGAGTGTAAGACAATCATACGACTAGAGCTGGAGCGGAAGAGGTGTTATGCAAAAATAATCGAAAATGACCAATATTTGCATTGAATCTCTATAGTTTTTTTTTTTTTTATCGCTGAGATGAAAATTTACCGTCCTAGTTCAGCCTCCATCGGCATGAAGGATGAAAACGTTTGGAAACTAAAGTATGTAATTCATGGTCTTTGGGTCGCTAACGTGATTGGTAGCAGTCTCAATGACAGTTTAGCCCAATTTTAGTCGAATTGAACGAATTTCTAGAAAACTATTTCGAGTTTACAATATAGATAGAATTAATTCTCTTCCCTGTTCAATAGAAGATTGGGATAAATAAATATCGGGCCAACGGCGGAACGCGTTCACATTTTTTTAATAAATGATAATTCGATAAGCGTCTTATTCCCGTGCGAAGAAGGAACATTTCAGCTAGTATTCAATAAATCAATAAATGTGTTTTATACTTTTCCTGTAGTTCAGTAATCTCAGTATACATTGGTGGTTATACAGTTTACAGCATTACCAACGAGATGCGAAATGCTTTCAGAATTAGACAAGTATTCAAAATTCTAAAAAAAGACTTGTTTTCTGAACCTGATTTTTAATTAATTAACAATAAATAAATAACTGATAATGAGATAGCTGATTACCAAAGAAAAATGTCCATTATCGATTTTATCAAATCTTTATTATAAGTACATATTACATCTATTAATAAAGTTTAACAAGTTTGTTTAATCTGAGATTAACTTTTATCCGGTTTATTCGTTGTATTTCCCCCGAATTTCGGTGTAAAATAGCGATCAGTGTTTTTTTTTTCGAAAACTTAATAATCGAAGACTAAATATAATACAATGTGTACAGTTTTTACTTTCATTAAATTGTATAATCTCTGGTTTGGAATTGTCAACTATTGGGTGTGATACTCAGTTCTCCTGAATTTTATTTTCTCTGTCTTATAGGAATAATGTTTTATTTAAGAAGACCACAAACGAAGGCCTTCAGGATCACTTGTGGTCTATAAACCACAAACGGTGCTCTAATCGAAGAAAAATGTATGTGTGTGTGTGTTAGTTGAAGTACTCTAAAGGAAACATCGGAAATATGTAATAGAGAAACATTTGGGTAGCATGTGTTCCATGCTTGAGCCCACTGAACATTTTAGCTTATGAACTTTGAGATCAATCTCAATCAAATATTTATCAAGAATAGTGGCCATAAAGTATATTTCCTGAGAAATGTATGCCTCTGGAAGGATATAAATTCAGAGGCAAGATTATATTGGGTAGAATGGAAAAAAATATGCAGACGTACTAAATCATTTTGTTCTACAACGTCAGACAAGCCAACACTCGTAATTTTGAATGAATCACATACATAAAACTTAAATATTGTATGTGAGTAATATGCTTGTTAAAAATGCTTTCTACAAAAGAGATCTTAGAAATCTAACGATCATAACAATATGAATTAAATGCCAATGAAAGGCTCTGTTTGCTATATAGCACTTCATATGTATATTGAAAATAGCTTTCACGTACTGTATAATTCAATCGGACTCGCATATGATCGTACTACTACCGACAAAACCGTCATATGATTGTTGAAATCAATATTACATTATTTGGGATATAATAGGAAAAAATTAATAATACTTTAGCTCAATATTCTGTCTTATGTCTGGTAGCTAGAGTTCCCTCAAAAACAGATCTCATCTCAAAAATGGGTCACAAAAGAGGGATCCCTGGTTCTATTTAACTTTCTATGAGGGACTCTATCTCACGTCATATGAGTTTGTGGTGGACAATGAAGTGTCAGTGGGTTTGCTGCCATGTTCTGTCTGCACCTATTCTTTCGTAATCATTCATTTCTATTAATCTTCCGTCTGCTTTTGCTATCAAGATTACTAGCGCAGGACCTAAAAGTAAAGACTTCATTTATTATTATTATTATTATTATTATTATTATTATTATTATTATTATTATTATTATTATTATTATTATTATTATTATTATTAATTGTCTCTTGATTTTTAGTCAGGGATTGGATTGGTTTTGTACACCAGTCATCATTTCTTCTGGAAACAAGTCCGTTCTCTTTATAGTATATTTGTTTTCCCGATTGTTATTCACACCTGTCACTTTCGATCAATACAACTCTTTTTTTCTCCGTTGCTACTAGATACTTCTAGCATACATTTCTCGATGCTTCATTGCATATTGTGTTGCTTAGTCTGCAAAAGGTAAAGTTCAAGTTTGATAGTGGTCTCATCTCAATGTTTATAAATAGAAATAATATTTACATTGGATGTCTTCTGCTACAGAAAGATTTTCTTTCTTTCTTTTTAATATCAAGCTGTTTCTTCTGCATGTTATATCAGTTATACGAGTTATAATAACTCTAGCATGATATAACTGAGAGTTATATCAGTTATAATAACTCTAGCATGATATAACTGAGAGTTATATCAGTTATAATAACTCTAGCATGATATAACTGAGAGTTATATCAGCTATACTAACCTTAGCATGATATAACTGTTAATTTCCTCTCCAATTCTGTCACCCATCCATATTTTTTATTCAAATACTTCTTCTGTTGTATTTTCAGCTTCTATTCATTACTTTCTTGGAACATTGTTGATCACCAATTAATTTTTTCCCGTACCCGCTTTTAACCCGCTTTCTTGCTCTTGAGATTAATCTCCTCTTATATCTTTCAATTTTGAGCGTTTGTAAAGAGATCGGTGTTGTGAGTGAAATGATTGATGGATCGGATGTTCCCGCTTTATATTGTACAGTGTGTTTATAAATGAATGGTGCGGTTTAAAAAAATAATAATAAATCTATTTGTTACCTTATATGAGCAAACCTTAGAGCATAAGCAGAGACAACTGTCCAAGTTTTTTATGCATTAATCATAATCCTTCAACATGTCACACGACATGGTCACACGACACACGGTAATCAAATTCTTCTCATACCCAGTGCAGATCGTCCGTTGTAATGATCTTCAGTGCGTGCGTTATCCGATTACAAACTTCCTCAAGGGACACCGGCATTGCCGCTACATAAATTCTGTCTTTAACTATGGGCACCATCTATTTATGTTATTCTTGTGTGGTGGGTCTTTCCTAAACCATGCGTGAAACTCACAATGTATTGTAACTACAAATCTGGACACCTCTAAACGGAGTACACAGAAACGCCATTTCGGCCACGCCATTTCGGAAACTGACGCTGCGGACCAATAATAATCATGACAAGCACACTTCAGGTAGCGCGTGAGAAACTTGGACAGTTGCCACTGCTTATGATATAGATCTTACCCATGTAATAAACAGATATAGTATTAATTGTTAAAACTGCATCATTTATTTATAAACACACTATATTTATTAGTTTATTCACCTTGGGAGAAATTATATCACCGTCTTTTGTACATCCACACAGTTGAATGAAAATTCGCACGCCCTTTGTTGATACAGACTGTTGTCAGTAATGTTGATATCGATCCTTCGACAGTACTAGATTTAAAGCATTGTTCATCACCGCGGTCTTCATTGAATCAAATGCTTTCTCGAAATCAGTGAAAGCAACATATAGCGGTAGTTTGTACTGATCATTCTATCAATTTTTTTCATTATCTATAAAAGAGGGAGTCATCCCTATGTCAAAACCCATGCTATTTCTTCTAGGTGATATCAAATTGCTTTTCTAATCAGAGCATTATCAATTTTTTTTTAGTAAATTGTAGAAGGGAGTTTCTAATTGTGCCAATATTCTTTCTGTCTTCTTTTATAGAGTTATCATAATGACGCTTCTCCAATCGGTGGGAACTATCTCTACGAAGACATTTAGAATGTGGCTGTGATAAAAGACGATTTCTAGCAACTTCATCTTCTCTTGATGCTTTTCCTCATTCCATTTCCCTAACACGCATAATCTTATGCCCTGGTTAACCTAGTCCATTGTCTTTTTTTTTTCTTGTATGGAAGAAAACGTTTTTAAGAAGATATTTATGTAAATTAATGATCCACATGCGCCTATCTAATATTAATGAGGAAAATCCATATGCTTGAAAACTCTTTCTTCACGTTTTTCTCATCAATATGATACACGAAGATTGTAGATCAAACTGACTTCTTTTTAAAAGTAATCAGTCTACTTGAGGGTAAGCAAACTTTCTTCCAAAAAAAAAAAAAAAAAAAAAAAAAAAAAAGAAATTCAAAGAAAATATTCAAGATGGAAGACATCTGGTCTAGCTGTAAAAATGAAGTACCAAAAAAAGAAAATAGAAACTAATATTAACGTTATTAGAAAGGGAAAGAAGGCTGAAGTTCCAAGGTGAAGGCTGTAGCAACCTTGGCTTGGAGCCTGGAGTTCTAATCCAACTCAAAGAAGATTTAGAACGCTTTCTTACTTAATGTCTCTCTCTCTCTCTCTTTCTTTCTTTCTTTCTTTCTTTCTTTCTGCAGAAGCGCGTATGTGTTTTAGTGTCGCTTTTCCTTTTTTCTCAAAGTGTCTTAAATAAAAGGCGGAGACCAGAAGCATGTTTTATTTATTCAATTCAAGCCGGGGAAAGCAAATAAAAGATGTCGGAATGCAAAAAGAAAAGTTAGAAGATTTATCACTTAAATAAGTAATTGATTTTTATTCGGCAAATTTCCTGCTGAAAAAAGAAAGATGCAACTGCATTGCGTGACATTCGTCTTCGATCTAACTTCGTATTCCGTTCTGCTTTGGTTGAAATTTTCAGTTTAAGAAGTTGCGTTCTATAGATTGAATAATAAAGACATATACGTATGTAAAACTACCTACGTATATTCAGTCTTTCAGTTATTTCTGAATTGTCCGTATTAATTTCATTCATAGTATGTATATCAAACGGTTACGCAATCTATTAGCCTCTTATTTATTCTACTTCCCCATGTCTTCTGTATGATTTTTTTTGCTTTTATTTTCGCTCGTTCATACGGAGAAGAAAGTACAGTGATCGCGATAGAAATGTGTTTCGAGATTTCAGTGGATTTTCACTTTCATATTCCCTACATGCCGAGAAATTTATTTTCGCATGCACGTCTTTCTGTTCGTTTTTTCCGATATATGTACACTCGCCTAGTTGCCATGCCATTCAACGTTCCCGAACCTAATTTTAAACTTGACTCTTCGAAAATCTCATCTTTACTTTTTTCTTAGCACTTTCGCTGCGAAAGTCGACTTTAGTCAATCTGAAAATTCTTGTCTTTCGCTGCGGAAATCGACTTTAGTCCACAACGTCTATTTTTGTTTATATTTCGCTGCGATTGTCGATTTCAGTCTCTCATTGTATGCGGAACATGTGATAGTGATAATGCATTGCATTGTGCTGCCACCTTTAGGCGATTTCTTGGAACTCTGCAGTTAAGCACGAATGAAATAGAAAGCTTTACGTCATTCTGTTATGGTGTATTTGCAAGCTTGAGTCTATCTAAACAATGCCGGACAACAGTAAGACAATCAGCGGCAGTCACATAGCTGAATTTTTGCTAGATGCTGATTCAGATGTGTCAGGAGATGAGAGACCACATTTCACGGAAATATAAGAAATTCTACTTTTTGGCTGCTTAATTGCCCCTTTTCCAGGGATCACCCGAAAATTTAATTCCGCAGAGAAAGGGTTAAACTTTAGTGGTAACTTAATGAAAAACGTAGAAAGTAAGCCAGGTAGCACCTACAAAAAACTCTTATATGAAATAATAGCCATTTTCCTAACCTTTTCAAATAGACCAGTTATTTCTGTACGCACTTTATGACGTGATAATTGTTAAGCATCCAAAAGTCTAATGATCAAATCAATAGGAAAAATGTGTACACTCTTGGATAAATTTCTAATTCCTTATACTAATAAGAGAATCTTAAATCCAATAAAACTGTGTTTAAACGTACACGTTCATGGAGTACCTAAGAAGGTGGTCTCAAATGTGAGATAGAAATAAATATAAATATTCTTCTTAACTTTGAGGTCACCTTTCTCATGATTCCATGGACGGATATGGTGTTCCATTGGATTCAGTATTCTCAAATAAGTATAAAGAGAACAATTAGAAATATTTCCAAGATACTAATAGTAACTACTTTTTTACTAGTGGTATACTGAGAAAAAATGTAAGTAGCGTAGTTAAAAAGATAGGTTACATGCGTAATTCCTGTAGTTTTTGGACTTGACGTACAGCAGACGTATAACTGGAAACGCATGTTTTATAATACTTTGTGTATAAGTGTTCCATCTATACGACTTTCCGTATGAAACAATGTAGGCGGTCAGGATCTCACATACAAATGGACGTATATAACATATACCTGACGAAAGTAACATAAGTATATGCATGTGATATACGGAAAACTGTTAGACATCGGACATCCTGCAACGGCATGATGTAACATCTAGCAGTGCCTATGTAGCATACGGATAACGTATGTTCCGTACTGATTTCTATAGTAAACAAGAGGATACCGTATATTTGTACAATATACCGCTGTCCGGAGAACGGATTTTTCTCTGTGCACGATTATTAGTTCTTTATACACTATACGGATGATCTTCAAAACCATGAATAGTGTTACATGCTGAGATATATAGTCCCGGAAGTTCGTCGTTCGATTCTAGTGGATGCCACTTACAAAATTTTATTTTTATTTTCCATAAAGAGTTGAACTTACGTAGCCTCAAGCTTGTTTGAAGCATTTTGTAAAAACTTGTTTGGCTCATTAAACTAGGTGCAATAACAGAAGTCATTCACCCTGCACATGTCTACATCATATTCCTTGTCTTGATCTATATTTCCTTACTTGTTACTTTTTTACAATAATGTGGTCCCGCGTAGCGTACTCGCTAACCTTCGGTGCGAGCGGTCCCGGGTTCGATTCCCGGTGGGGCCACTCGGTCGAAAAAGTTTAAATGCTTTTTCAGGCCAGCCACCCTGAATGAGGTTTCCTGGGTTTTCGTAATTCACACCATGCAAATGCCTGGGTGGTACCTAACTTATAGGTCCCAGGCCGTTTCCTTCCTACCCCAATCCTTTCTTTCTTCCCTTTCCCCGGATAGTGTGCTCGCCGAGGGACGTTGTCCCTCAAATCCCGATGGGCTAAATAGCCATTCTAAATGCTGAAAACCCAAATTCTAAATCCTAACCTTTTTAACAATACACATCTTGTCATATACTTTGTTGTGTTACTTTGTCGAGTCAATATTTTGATATTGACTAACATGCTAGCTAATGCTTGCTACAGAATGATGTGATCTATGTCCGCATACTTAAACATTATTTATTGTGGAAATCCATCTTATTTTACTTTAATCAGCTGTATTGTTAAGTTCACGTTGGTCGATATCATCTCCTGTGAGGTCGATTGAGGGTTATGCTTGAGGTACTGAACATTGGAGCTTCATGTCCTAAACCTAGCTAGAACTTTCGATCTACGTATAACAACGTGATTGTGCCTGTTTCCTAACATTTGAAGTTTTCTACCTTTTATGGAGAAGAGAAGAAAAGGGTTGGGCTTTTGTATAAAGGCCTTTGAAGAAAACCACGAACACCGAGTTTGTCAGGGAAGTGTGCATAAGATTTTGACGGAGCAACTTCGTTGCACTACAGCTCAGGGAGCTACCACGATACATAAAGGTATTGTAATCAGCTGACATATTGAAGGAACTTTACGTAATAAACCATTACATTTTACAGACCAAAGATTTTTATTTTACCAACCTAAATTCTGCTGCATCTTTTCAAATATGCATTTTGTGTATTTCATTTATAATTACAGTGATAGCTATGTTAAAGCTATATCCCGAATTTAGTATTCATGTATTTTAATGAAAAATATTATACAATTTAATCATTCATGTTTCCCAGCTTCTCATAAAGATGTGGTGGAGATAACAATTCCAATTTGTTGGGCAACGATTTTCTTACGTTTTCCAGGTAATCTTCAGTGCTTTGCCGACATTACTTTCAATGACGGCACAATAGTTCGTATATAGCAGCGTTTTGTACATAACGTCTGCTTACTTTACTAATTTTTCATATTATTCATTGTCTTTAAAATATTTTATATTACTTAAAAATGGGGAGCTTAGTAACCACCTTTCAGATTTTCATAGGGTTCTCTAGATTTTTCCAATTATCTTCTTTCTTTCAGAAATAAGAATTGTTTAGCGATTAGTGGAAATGAACAATGCAAATTTCTCGAAAATAGTTCTAACGATGATTTTTTATCCATATCCTTTCTTATATACAAGGTGTTATTGAACTATACTGACAAACTGTAAGAGGTGATTCCTCATATCAAAATAAGAGAAAAAGTTCACATGGACCTATGGCGAAAAGTGCATAATTTTAGAGCTAGGACTGTCCAAAATCGCCATAAAGCTACATTTTAACAGGCTTTATTTCGAATTCCAGAAACTGTGGATGGAGGTCCTTATCAGCGTAAAAGAAGCCATGTATATACAATCCAAAAGTGCATATTTCACAAATTTTCATTAAGTGTACAGGCTATTCCCTACAGGGTGTAATTCTCAGATATGTTTTCAATAGAGTTTTCAGATATACTCTGATTTCAAGGAGGGTTCAAAGTAGGCAGGAGGTAAGCTTTGACAACAATGGACATTCAATGCTTGGGAGAGAAGTCGTAAGTGTTAGGATCCGGCAGCTCCATGTATTTTTGTGTTCAGAATAACGTGTGTTGCGATGCACTTCGTCACGGTATATTTCGCGTTTTCTTCACTTGTAAGCGTGAAACAAAACATCGCAGCATGCGTTTTCCCGAGTGTGAGAGACCGTGCTGCTCACTTGCCTTACCACTTCCGACATTGCGCCAAAGGATTCCGTGTTCAGTGCTATCAAGACTTATAGTTTGCCTACTTTGGACCAATCATAAAATCAGAGTATATCTCGAAATTCATTTGATTTCATGTGGGAATTTCACCCTGCATGGAATAATCTGTGCACCCATTGGACATTAATGAAATGTGGATTTTTGGACTGCGTATGCATGTCTTCCTTTACACTGATAAGGACCAGCATCCACAATTTCTCGAATTCGAAATAGGGCCTCTTGAAATTTCGCTTTTTCGCGATTTTGGACAGCCCTAACTCTGAAACTATGAACTTTTCCTCACAGGTCCATATGAACTTTTTCTCTAATTTTGATGTGAGGAATCACCTCTTACAGTTTGTCGGTGTAGTTTATTAACATCCTGTATATCTACTACTGCTGCTACTGTACTACTGCTACTACTACTACTACTACTACTACTACTACTACTACTACTACTACTACTACTACTACTACTACTACTACTAATAATAATAATAATAATAATAATAATAATAATAATAATAATAATAATAATAATAATAATAAACATGAATGGAATTGCAAACTATAAATTTGGATTTACGTACGTCTATCCATCAATTATAGCCTCCTTTTCTCCTTGGTTTTCCTTTCACGAAACATTAAGAGCGTTCGAAAATTCTCGTTCCATAGGGAAAAATCACAATATTTATGCAATGTACTCTCCTTTGAGTTCCTCACATGTTTGTAGGCTGAATCGCAGATTGTTGAACACACGGGAACATGATCTGGAGCAATTGTTTTTCATATGTCCTTAATTATTGTCCAGTGATCTCATGGTGGTGTGGGGGTACCACGGTGGTGCTAGAGACTGAAATCACTAACAATATCTAGGTATTAGTAAGCTGTATGCCCACAACGCAATATTATTTCCACACGTGCGTCCAATAATATCACTCACTATACATACACAAAAAGAAAAAGAAAGAACAAAAGTAACTAAATCTTTTCTTTTCGGTCATTTTTCCTATGCTATGGGATTCTTCCGATCCCCTGTACTATGTTTTACACAATGTTTTCTTAAACAAGGCACTATTTTTCTATTTCCCCTTTATTGTCTTTATACCTTCCCAAGTTTTTAGTTTTCTGTTTGATTTTCCGTTATATCCATCTGCGTTTTCCATTCTTCTCTATACCATCATTTGAAAGGTCCTTTTTATGGTTTTATGTCGTGTAGCCGTTATTTTCACATTTCTTTTCCATATAGATATAGTACAATACTTCACAATACTAACGTTTCGAAACATTTATGATTCTTTTTTGTACAATGATCTGCGAAACGTGCACAGAGAAAAATCCGTTCTCCGGACAGCGGTATATTGTATATACAAATATACGATATCCTCTTGCTTACTATAGAAATCAGTACGGAACATATGTTATCCGTATGTTACATAGGCACTGCCCTTAGATGTTACATAATGCCGTTGCAGGATGTCTGACATCTAACAGTTTCCCGTATATCACATGCATATACTTATGCTATCTTCGTCAGCTATATGTTATATACGTCCATTTGTATGTGAGATCCTAACCGCCTACACTATTTCATACAGAAAGTGCGTATAGATGGAACACTTATACAGAAAGTATTATAAAACATGCGTTTTCAGTTATACGTCTGCTGTACGTTAAGTCTAAAAACTACAGAATTACGCATGTAACCTATCTTTTTAAGTACGCCACCTACATTTTTTTTTCTCAGTGTAGTTTCCATTTTTCTAAGCGCATCTCTTTCCAATCTATCCTTGCTAATTTACATTCAAACTTGACATTACAGAAAGATTTTATGTGTTTTAGAGGCAGTAAAGTAACGTTTTCGCCCTAAATTTAATGTAGTTCTTTTGTAGCCATATACACAATTTCCCCTCACTGTCTTTTGTTTTCATCAAAGCACAAAAAGCATACAGAAGGTAATGCGAACTATGTTCCATAGATTACGATCACGTCAATTATACTTAACTATATAGAATTGCCTGGAATTTCTATTTTGTAAAGTGTCCATTGTTCTGCATGCAAACAATTGTGTGTACAAAGAAATGTTATGTTCTCAAGTGAGCCTTCTCATTGTTGAATTTGATTAACTTTTTTCATAGTTGATAGAGCGGTTGGCCAAACAATGAAGATAAAACTCAACGCTGCGGCATGGAAATAAAAGGAACACCATATAACTGTGAAGTAGTTTCAATCTGAAATTCAAATACTCTAATATACGAAACTATGGGATTAGCTGGAGCATTATCATCTGTACTCAAAAATATTGGAGGAGGATTACATTATTGTTAAAGTGGCTGGATGATTCTTCAGCAGTCCACGGAATGCGATTTGACATATTGGACCGCAAATAGCTTCAAAAACGAAATCTCAAAAGTAGCAACACGGAATTGATTTATTCTCGTTATATCAAACAATCACTAATTATTAAGGTGCATAATAATACGAACAATAATATCATTTTCTTTTTTGAAAGCAAGATAAGAGATTATAACTCTCATTAGAGGTCCTCATATTAAGCACATAAAGTACGAAAAAATGTGCATTTATGGTTTATGTTGGTCGTATTTTTGGTACAAATGGCTCTAAATTATATATACACACAGAGTGTTTCAAAACAACACCAACAACGTTTGGGAGGTGATTCCTGACACCAATATAAGACAAAAAGTATAGACCAACCTGGGTGCACAAATGCTTCTTTTCGAAGTTATAGGCTACCGAAAACATGAAAAAAAAACTTTAAAAGTACATAGTTCCAATACTATGGGATCTACCGTAGTCGGGTCAAAACTTCACTTAGGAACTAGTATGTGTCTTATCCAAATATCCAGATTTCAGAATCATGCGGTACTTCCGCAACAATTTTTGCAAAGGTAGTTGGAGAGTACTTCAACTTAGGTATATATGCCAGTAGCCAAACTCTCTGTATAAAAATTGTCGTGTGAGTACTTTAGGGTTCTGAAACATGGGTTTTTGGATAGAGCATATATTAGTTTCTAAATCAAGTCTCGACTCGACAACGATAGGTCCCACAGATTCGTAGCTGTGGACGTTTAAAGTTCATTTATTTCATGTTTTCGGCAACCTATAACTCCGAAAGGAAGTATTTGTGCACCCAGGTTGGTCTATACTTTTTGACTTATCTTGGTGTCAGGAATCACCTCCCAAGCGGTATCGGTGTTGTTTTGAAACACCCCGTATTTAGAGGAGTAGACTAAATAAATAATGTATGCTTCTTTGATATTAGCTTACAAACACTAAGTATTTTGCAGAGTCCGATTTTGATCAAAGTTACTACATGTAATCTACGAAAAGCTTCAAATCCAAAAATATTGGTACTAATGTGAATACCAAAAGACATTAGGATCGTTAAAAAATGAAGAGAAGGCTATAAATAAGTAAACCTTCTAAAGTACATTTAAAGAAAAATATTACTTGACAAATTGTAAAATCAGCAACCCTGATCAGAGACAATTGTACGAAAATATAAAGAAGACTGTATTTTTGTCCCAATTGTTTCAAGAACTTGAAACTAAATAGTACTAATTGACTCTTAAGAACACTATTCACAAGAGAGTGACTAACTTATCATGTGAAATATCTTGAAAGCAAACATCTTGAATCCCGATTGTTAATTTTAAATAGGAAACTACGTAGCCTTTTGTAATTATTATACTTAGACCCTATTATTATTATTATTATTATTATTATTATTATTATTATTATTATTATTATTATTATTATTATTATTTACCAGAAATGCATAAATACAGTCGATTTTGCCGTAAGTTTATTCTGGTTTTTGTTTAAGAAACAATAGTATATGAAATTAATGAGGGAAAAAGAGCACATAGTATTTTGGTTTCGAAACCTTCAGGATGTCAAAAAACCAAATAAGTTCTGTCGAACAAAAGTACATACTAACACCACGCCGTAATATATATATATGGCAGGATTTAGGGGCGTGTGCCGGTGCACGTGCACCACCCTTTCGTTGTAAATATACACTATCTAAAATGAGAAGCTAGCAGTGAAAATAGCAGCACTTTCCGAAAATTTCTGCCGTCATGTTTCCTTTTCGGGCTTAAAAAAAACGGAGTTCTGCAAACGCAATAGCTTAAGTCGATTTTCTGAACATTCAAGGAAAAGGATTCACCAAGAAAAGCAATATAACATTTGTTAAGTATGGAACAAACAGAACTCAGGAAGACAAAACATTTTTTCATTTTGTATATCTCTTGCGACCCTCTTTAAAATACTCTCCCCCCACTCCATTCTATATATCAGCGTTGTCAGGCGTAAAGAACATTGTCACATGTCACTTTGAAAAGCGTCAATGAAACTGGTTATTTTGGTTGTTATGGTGCACTCCCGCTCAGAAAATCCTGGATCCGACCCATATACAGTATATATATGTATACATAGTGATTTATTTTTGGCGGTACGCAACGGTACGGCGTAACACGTTTTTATGAGTATGGAATATTTCTTCTTCTGTGTTAGAAAGAAGTGACGAGAAGTTTCGAAAATACCAAATAGTAAAAATATAGTTTTATTGAAAATCAGAGTTTTTATTCTTTTCCTTTTCCTTTCTTCTATGTAAAGAAAGAACTGTGAATCAGTCAATAACCAGCCTTCGATGTCCGGCTCTGCATTTTTCGTATTTCGGTTACCTAATTAAGTAGGGAGACTTTGAACTTTAGGAAGCTTTTGCTAGAAGTCCAGGAGGAAAAAAGATCAGACAGGATTTTTTCATACACTGTTCAGGCTCCTAAAGTGAATCTCTTCGCATCACAATATTTGCAACGCAGAATCAAATTCAAGACAATGTAAAAATACAATGCATGGAATTTTTTGCAATTGGCTCAATCAGATGTTATAGATGGTCGTTTGGACCCAGTTCTCTCGTTCTTCAGTGACGAAGTGTAGTTTCGTCCCTCTGGGTATACGAACTCACAAAATACGAGATATTAGCCTCAAGATAGTTCCCCTCCTTATTAGAGCAACCTCTGAGCTCAGAAAATAAAAATGTGATCCGCCCAGCGAATTATAACACATATTTTCTTCCACAAAACAATGAACACGACTGTATACCTGAGAATATTCGAAAATTGCTTCGCGCAGTTGACTTATCATGAAAAAGAGTACCGTAGAAACCCACTAACTCAACTTCCGACACCTCGACATTCTATATAAGTCAACAATTGTTATAACATATCTAAATAATTTCTGGTCAATAATTACTGTCTTTGAAATAATGCAGTGGTCTATTAATAGGTACACTGTAATATAATTTCTAACATCGCCTGTATGATGTAAACAGTACAGCTACATTTTAATTATTGTATTATTGTAGTTACAGTATATATTTATGCGTATAAATAAGGGGCGTCATTTCGGAAAAGTAGGAAGGGGCAATTACCTCTCCTGAATTCGAGAAACAAGTATATTTTAATCAATTGTATAATAATATACAAATGAAAAACGCTAAATTCTTATATAACTTATTATTCGTTAATAAATTCTGTATAATCTTTGCCCCCCTAGCAAGATCTGAAATGATGCTGCTGGTATGAATGTCCACATGTTATCTCGCTCTGTTCAAACATTTCTAACAGTATTCGAATTTTGCAAATTTTCGCCTTTTTTCTCTGTGACACTTTATCTTGGAACTATCTAACGAATTTAGTGACATTTTCTTTCTTTCGTAGAAAATCCATTTTACCACATTTCCTCTCTGAGTAACGAAGTGGCTTGGCGTCATCTACATGATGGAACTACATGCAGATGAAATGAGTGTGAGGGACAGTCTAGCATTTTTTTTTTAGCACGAAGAACTAATTACTTCTCCAATTTTATATTTAAACTTTTAACAATTTTTTAGGGTATGTTGTACAATACTTTTCTGTGCCCAGCATTGTGCTGGAACTTTCATTAGAGTAATATGTGGTAGAATGTTATGAGTTACTTAAAATCTATCCTTTTATCCTTAAAACTTGACATTTTCGGTGACGCGCCACCCTCTCAGTCCGCATCAGGTCGAGTTTGTGGGTACTGTGGCACTATTTCCACCAAGACAGGATAACATGTCATACGTGTGCTTTGGAGCAGATTGGTATATTGTTTCCGGACGACCAATTGATCAATAACAAATTGTGATCTGCCCTTCCGGCTCTGTCTCTGTACTTATCCACTTGCGATTTTTACCTTTGGAGAAACTTGAAAGTGAAGGTGTATGCAATAAATTCTCATACCTCGTAGAAACTATAGGACAACGTCAGACACAGTGCGTAGTATTTCTAACTCCGTACTGCAAGCTGTCACGAGAAACATATAGCTTAATCCTGTTCGCAAATGTCTTCAGGTCCAAGATGATCAGGTGCGCACCGAGAATTTTATCTTGGGTGGGGTTCAAAGTTTGGAAGTCTAATATTACAAGACATTACAACTATATAGTATAAGTATTGAACTGGTGTTATTCTACACCTGAAAAGACGATAAGTAATTTTTAAGTACGAGGCGCATCCAGAAAGTAAGTTTCCCACGCATCCCATAGCTAGGAAACGGTGTGCTGCCCACAGTTGAAGCTGCCCATGCATTACCGGGGGTACAAGATGAGCAGCCAAAAACTACCCGCCAATAAATCATATTGACATCCGCTTTTATTCTTTCCTTCTTGTGGAACCAGATATATTACCAAAAGGATACCGTCTTTTAAGTTGGTTTCAGGGTTGCCAGTAATATATAGGTACGAGTAAAGGACAGGGTGATCATTCAGCAAGTTCAAGTAGTGCTTATACACAAAGATTACCCCCCAATAAATTATTTTGACAAACACATGTAGTAGCTCTAACTTCTAAAAGGAGATGACTTTCACCAACAGGTGCCGTCTATGAATACCAGTTTTAAAGAAAACCGAAGATTGACAATAAAGCAGGAGGAAAGGATAAGGAAGTTTAGTTCTCCCTACCTGCTCACGCGGTCATCGGGTCTCTAGTTGGCGTCAAAAGACATAAACAAAGCTCTTTATTCGATTCACAGCCACACCTCTAAATTCTTCGACCTTTTTAGCCAATACGATTCCAGTGGCTAATGTCAAACTCTCATCAACTCCACGTGGAGTAACACTTCTTTGAGAAACTTTTGTGTATCCATTTGTAATGAGTAACGTAAGTTACGAGGAGCAAAAGCCAACGAAGAGAATTATGAAAGTCAGCTCAAATAATTGTCATATTTCTTACCTGCTGCAATACTTACAGATTAATTGAAGCTATTATGTCTATTCCTTCTTGCGTTTCATGTTAATTTTGTCTGATTTTAAAGTAGGAAATTTTCCATAATATTATTGTAAATATATATTTGTTTTGTGGTTTTCTTTGTTTTGTTTCATTTTCAAGGCGTGTTATTTTTTAAAACATTTCTTTTACCGAGAGTTACTTTTTTAAAAAAAAATCCGACTTTAAAAAGTCAGTTATTATACAAGAATAGTTATTATTTATTACTTTATTTATCGTACTGTTTATTAATTTTTCTGTTTCTCTGCCTGCATTATGTTTTAAATAAATATTTTAGTAATGCTTATAAGAAAAAGAGACAAATGATTGGATAATGAACCAATTAGTTAAAATAGATACACATATTTTCACAAGTTGTAGTTCATAAAATTACCTGTATGCTTATTCGAAGTGACCGCAAATTGCAAGGAATAACCAATGGAAATCATAACACTAGTTCACTTTGAAATAAGTATAATAGGCTATCTGATTCTCGTTTTATTGGGTTGGATTAGATATCTGAGTTTAGTGTCCCGTTCAGCAGCAAGGCTGTATGAGACGTGGCTCTACAGCTTAACGTGGGATCCGGACCACATGAATTCCCGCTGAGAATCGAACCTGGGCCTCCTACCCCAAAGGCGCGTATGCTATACACACGAACGAGTTATTTCTAGTCTGGTATACACTAACGCACATACATATTACATATATATATATATATATATATATATATATATATATATATATATATATATATATAGAGAGAGAGAGAGAGAGAGAGAGAGAGTGTTATGTATCCACATAATTAAAACAATACACAACTAGATAGATAGGTATGCAGAGAAGAAATATCCTGGCGATACAAGTAGTTGATGGAGAAATCATAACAAATTCCTTCAAATTGGAAACATTTCATATGTCAATGGAATGAAAAAAAATTACTGATAGTGATCCGTCTTTGAAAAAGACGAAATTCGCTGGGTTTAGCTATGACCCTTAAGCTCCTATTCTACAACTGCTTCAACTTCAAAAATGTTATTATCCCCTTGTTTACCTTCATTTTCAACGAATTTAAATAGTTGGTCACTGAATTCTCTATGTCTGTGTGTCTGATATCTGCATTTTTTTTTTCAATTTTGAGTCGTCCATTCCATAGAGCATCAAAAACTACCTCAAAGAAGTGATGACATTTTTTGCGTCACTCTTACCGTTTACAAGATATTGGAAGAAGTTCAGATTTCGGTAGATTTAAGGAGCCATATCTCGGGAACCTTAAGTGATAGTGAGATGATATTGGTGTTGATCAATACCTAAGAGAATGGTGAACATTTTGGTACCAATTAATAACCGATGGCCACTGGTTATATCTGCATTTTCAGTATATATACGGTGATAAAAATGTGACAGCTCTATATAGCTAATTCAATAGATTCCCTAATACGCAGGTTCCAAATATGTAAGTGTATTATCTATCGAATTTAAACAAATAAATTAATTATTAAATTTCATATAAATTTCGGAAAAAAATAATTCGTTCTAAGTTAGTTCTGGCAATACTCTTCGAGCATTTTCAACTGGTTAATGTTCCTGCGCAAACAGCAACTTGCATGTCTCTTCGCTACTCTCATTTTCATATCTTCATTCTCACCATCGTGGTTAATCTGATTGAGTAAAAAATTATGATTAACTAAGCAAATTCATCACCATCGCAATGCCGAACACGTATTTCAAACTTGGACCGTTTCCGATTTTGAAAACGCTCCTCCATACACTATAAGATATTATTACTCCCTACCTTGTATATCACATCGTTATTAAAAAATCATATACAATACATTTTTTAAGTAATAAGTTAAAACTTGCAATCACTCTTATTGAAACGTTCGAATTGCAAGCGGAGCGAGTAAATTTTTTTTAAATCTATTTTTTTGCAAACTGATAAACATATTGATTTAATAGGACACCAATAAGTTTTTGGAATGACTCGTCATTTACTAATTTCCAGCGCTTTTTCTTTCTTGCTTGTTCGTCGCCCCTTACTATCAGCGCCCGGTGCGACCGCTCTTCTTGCCCCCCTCTTTAGCTACGGCTCTGACAATGTACGAACTGCTTTATATATATATATATATATATATATATATATATATATATATATATATATATATATATATATATATATATATATATATATATATATATATATATTTGAGTTTTCAAAATAGCAGGATATTGAAGAATTTATTTGGTGTTTTCATAATTACTAACAAATTTCAGTGAAAATATACTGTATATCCTATATCCTAGCACAGTATTGAGTAAATTTTTGTGAGTCCAAAGAGAAAATTTTGGTATATAAGGAACTTCTTGTAATAGTAAAACAATGTTATTAAACTGAAAGATTATGAACTAGATGGTGAATACATGAACATCCTAACCAAATAGAATATACTTACATTATTAATATTTATTTATAATAATTAAGGGTAAAAGTGAGGGGGAACGCGGGGAGATACCGTCCTCCGACCTTGAAAAAATAGGTACGGCGTCCCTCCAGTTCCTAAAAATTACAATGGGCAAAGATAGGCAAGGGGACGGCGCGACCTCATGCCGCTACCGACCATACCCCTACCTTTTCAGATCCGCTTTTACCCGTAATAACAATTAATACGATTATCAATAACACGTATGCTAAGAAAATTTTATAATTAATGACACGTATTTATGTATTGTTATAACGTATTAAATAATCTTAGTGAGTGCCTCATCATTACAAAACACTCATCCTCTGAAACACTCATCGCAGGTTTGACAACAGCGCGCTGATCACTAATTGGTTGCCAAAAGTTAGTTTAGCTGGCTCACTGTATGGTAACTAACTACAGTGAGTATAAGTGTTGTCTACTCTAGAGATATGTATCTTTCTTTAACTTCGAAATATTTAGACATTTCTGGTAACCGTAGGGACATATGGACGGAATTTTATAAATTGGTGCGGAAGATAGGGATTTAAATAAAAACTTTGTGAGTGAAAATAAAATGCAATTATTCCTAATATTGGTAATAGTAATTGTTCAAGGTCACAGTGTTTCATACTAGAGATGGAGTGGGTCATTGGGTCGTGGGTCAACAGCATGTGACCTACTGAGACCCACCACCCATCATGACCCACTGCAACCCACCACTTACCATGGCTCACTCTGATCCACCGACTCTCTGCATTATAGACAGCATCTTCTGAATACTGGTGAATTTGTCTACGTTTTACTTGCGTGGCTTTCATTTCCTTTCCTTTTTCATTTGTTTCTGTTTACTTACTTGAGATGAGTATATTTAAGTGAAAAAAGAACTTCAGGCATTTTTGGATATTGATATTTGTAATCGTAATAAAAGCAATAGGACTTATACTACTACTTGGATTTTGAGAATCAGCGTGTGAGCTTTTAGAGGAGCTAAATACTGGAAATAATAATTTTTGAATTACTGTAATATATAAATTATTATAATAAAAATTTGAAGGTAATTATGTGTGCTTAACTAGTGTTGCCACGAGACGAGACGAGACGAGACTTCAGGCTGTCTCGCCTCGTCTCGTGCAAAGCATGTCTCGTCTCGTGTCTCGTCTCGAAAAAATGTGCTCGTCCCGTCTCGTGTCTCGTCTCGAGAGGTTCTGTCCCGTCTCGTCTCGTTTGTCTCGTTTTGTCTCGTCTTGTCTCGTAAAAATATAGCAGCATACCATGGGAGCGAAAGTAAAATGTAGCAGGCTGCACCATGCTAATCAAGATACAACTAACAAGGGAAGAGAGGGAGATTATATATCGAAGTGGAAGATGGTTTATATACCAATCGAAAGCACTAATGACGCCTATTACAAAACTGTAATAAAAATTTTCCGAATGCATATACTATGCGAGTTATATGAATATACAGGGTTTCCAGAAAATACATTTCCACCCCTTGAAATCGCAAACGATGAGACAGGTGCCAAAACTGGAAAACACGTTTTTGATCATTATAAAAGTACAATGTATCAAAGCAAACATTGTTGTCCCAGGGCCACCCGCAGAGTCCCAGGCGGGATCCAACTCAAAAATTACAAAAGGTAAGGGGGTCAAGTAGTATATCGTTCGAAACTTCTTGGGAAATGAAAGAAGACGAACAAGTCCCAACTCTCTAAAATTACCCTGTGCAAAATGGCGGCCGGTCAAACTGTCAGCAAAAACGTCATTGTAGAATCTATGGCCACCCTCCAAAGAAAGAAAAAAAACTGAAACGGTAAGACAGATGTCAAAAAAGAAAAAGATGTGTGTCATCTTTTCAAAAGTACAATGATTGAAAGTAAAAATGTTTGTCCCAGGGTCCTCCACAAGGTTCCAGACGGGGTCCTACTCAAAATTTTCAAATGGCAAATATGGTCAAATAAAGCTGTTGAGAAATAAAAGAACATGGAACAAGTCTCGATCCTCTAAAATTAACTAACTAACTAACTAACTCTATGGTCTATGGAACCCGGAGGTTCAGTGCCGCGTTCACAAAAGCTCTCCACTGACTTCTATCCTTAGCTAATTGCATCCAGTTTCTACTTTGTATTCCTATCTCTGCGAGATCCATCTTAATATTGTCCTCCCATCTGCGCCTAGGTCTTCCTAATGGTCGTTTTCCTATGGGTCTACCACTCAAGACTTTGAAAGCGTTTCTACTTTCTTCCATTCTAGCTACATGACCTGCCCACCTAAGCCTCCTAGACTTGACGACCCGAACAATGTTGGGTAAACCGTATAAACTATGTAGTTCCTCGTTATGAAGCTTCCGCCATTCCCCATTCTCGTTCCTTTTGGGTCCGAATATTCTTCTCAGGATCCTGTTCTCAAATACTTTCAGTCTATGTTCTTCCCTCAGAGTGAGCGACCATGTTTCACAACCATACAGAACAACAGGCATGATTATCGTTTTATATATTTTAAGCTTCAAATTCCTCGACAGAATTCGCGACGACAAGAGATTTTGAACCGAATAGTAACACGAATTCCCTGCTTTTAGTCGACATTTAATTTCTTCGTGAATATGATTTTCGAGTGTTAATATTGATCCTAAATATTTGAAGGTATCCACTTTATCAAAAGCATTATTTAATATTTTAACGCCTCCACAATTTGCCGTATTACGGTCCCGACGCACTTCCATGTATTTAGTTTTCTCTGCATTTACTTCTAAACCCATGTCCCTGCAAGCGTTTAATAAGATCTCTGCATTTATTTCTACTGTTCTCCTATCATCCCCTATTAAATTTACATCATCAGCATATGCCATAACCTGGTGAATGCCGTTCAACTCTAGGCCCTGGTTGCTATCTTTGATTTTCCTTATGGCGTATTCCAGCACAAAGTTAAATAATAATGGCGACAACGCATCTCCTTGTTTCAGACCATTTTCGACGTGGAAGCTCGTGGACAAAAATTTTCCTACCCGGACTTTACTTTGGGATTCACTTAAACATATCTTAATTAATCTAATTAGCTTTCTCGGTATTCCAAGTTCTGTAAGAACGTTGTATAATGTTTCTCTCCTAACCGAGTCGTAAGCCTTTCTAAAATCAATAAATAGTTGATGTACCGGGGTATTGTATTCCCACTTCTTTTCCAGTATTTGGCGAATGGTAAATATTTGGTCGATAGTTGATCGATTTCGTCTAAATCCGCACTGATAATCTCCAATAATTTCATCTGCGTATGGGGTCAATCTTGCTAACAGAATATTTGAAAGGATTTTATAGGATGTTGACAGAAGAGAAATGCCTCGATAATTATTACAGTCAGTTTTGTCGCCTTTCTTGTGAATTGGAACAATGATTGTTTCTTTCCACTCTTGTGGCAATTCTTCCTTGTTCCAGATAAGGAGAATGAGTTTGTGTATCTTGTTCCACAATTTTTCGCCTCCAGCTAAAATTAACTCAGCCGGAATTTCATCTACACCCGGAGATTTGTGTTTCTTCAATTTCTTTATAGCGGCTTCCACTTCTATTCGATTGGGTTCTGGAATATACGTTTCTGCGGGTGTATCTCCTTTTCTCCACGCACATTAGTTTTTGGCTGCGTGTTCAGCAAATCGTCAAAGAAATCTTTCCATCTATTTAAGAGGCTATCCGTATCGGTGAGAACTGTTCCGTCAGATTTCTTTAATATATAAGCACGAGGTTGATAGCCTTTCTTAAATTCGCTGATCCCCTTATACATGTCCCGAATGTTTTTATTTTTACTATTATCTTCAAGTTCCTTAATTTTAGCTTTCAGAAAATCGCGTTTCTTTGTTCTAAAAGTTTTGGAAGCTTCCCGCCTGATATCTGCGAAATTTTGTGTAGTTGTTTCATTCGGATTTTGTAGCCACCGTAATTTTGCCTGTTTTCTCTTCTCTGCTAGTTTAATGCATTCTTGGTCGAACCATGGTTTGTTCCTACGTATTTCCGCGTGTCCCAATTTTTCTATTGCTGAACTTTTAAGGCTATCTCTAATTTCAATCCAAGTATCCTCAACACTAGTGCACTCCGAGTCTTCTAAAACCGCGAATCTATTCGAAACTTCAATCTGGTATTCCTCTCTTACCTGGCTCTCTTCTAATTTCTTTAAATGAAATCTCTCCGTTTTCGGACATTGAATATTACCTTTATTCAACGGTAATCTCTCCCGTATTATCGCTACTACCAGATAGTGATCAGTGTCACAATCAGCCCCTCTAAACGACCGGACGTCAATTATGCTAGATTGTCTTCTTCTATCTACTAAAACGTGATCAATTTGATTATGTGTTTTTCCGTCTGGTGATGTCCAAGTGTATTTATGAACGTTGCGATGTGGGAATTTTGTACTCTTCACGATTAGGTTTTTGGATGTTGCAAAGTTCACGAGTCTAACACCGTTGTCATTACTTTCCTTATGCAAACTTTCGTTCCCTATAATCGGTTTGAAAATATCCTCTCGTCCTACCTTCGCATTGAAATCCCCTAATAGAATCTTCATATGGTATCGCGGGAGTTGGTCAAATATCCGTTCCACTTCTTCGTAAAAACTATCTTTTATATCGTCACCCTTATCTTCAGTTGGAGCATGTACATTTAAAACAATAATATCACACCACCGTCCCTTAAGAGTAATAAAAGAAAGTCTGTCAGTAACAAATTCAACCCGTTTAATTGCTGGTAATATTCGTTTGTGAACGAAAAACCCTGTTCCTAACTGGTGATTTTTATTTCCTTCCCCGTAAAAGAACGTAAAATTTCCGGAATTCTCAGATCCATTTCCTTCCCACCTAACTTCCTGAACTCCTACTAAGTCCATCCTGTATTTCTCTAACTCACTCGTTACAGATTTTAACGCGCCTGCCCTATAAAGACTTCTAATATTCCATGTTCCAAATCTCATGTCCATTTTCTTTTGCTGATGTCGTGCCAAGTTATCAGTCCTTGTCCGAGGCTTTTGTGAATGTTTCTGAACAAGTACCTTTTTTTTACAGGATGAGGGTGTTAGCCTTACCCAAACCCCCAAGCTGGAGGACCACTCCTAGTCGTCTGTCCGCGACTGCTTATTCAGTATATTCGCAGCTAACCTCTATATCTAGAGGCCTTCTCCTCGATCCGCAACCTGAGGACGCGCCATGCCGTGGTGACAGGAACCCACGTTATGGGACAGGACACAGGACAGGTGACAGGAACCCAGGGGAACCCTCTAAAATTACCCTGTGTAAAATGGCGGCCGGTCAAAATGTACATCTTCATTTCGATTTTCTGGGCACGTTCACTTTCCATTTTGCAATCGGCACTTGTTTTCATTCTGAGACATTTGTACGTATTTGCTCTTCCTGGTGCAAGGAATTCTTTCGTTTGAATCATTTTATAATTGACAAACCAGATAACGAGTTAAGTACCACTGTTGTGCAGTCATAAACATAAATAAGTAGAGGTAAGAGTCTTTACTTCTGATGGCTCCAACCTCTACTTATTTATGTTCGTGGAAGTACATTATATGTTAACTAGTCAGTTCTATACTCAAAGATGTCAAATGTTGTCGTTTCTTTTCTTTATATCTTAATTTGCTTTTATTTTATTATTTTTTTCTTTATTTAGATATTATTGGACTCAAAGAGCAGAATCTCACAGTAGGGGCATTTACTTTCTTTCCGTTGAGTACAAGAATTAAAGTGAAAATTAACTAAAAACCCGGTTACAGAAAGAACAACTAAAATGCAAGATGTTTGCACAGTATTATCGTATAGCGTCCATACTTGTTCTTTCTGCTTTCTTTTAATAACAGCTTTAAACGATGTGCTACTTGACCTCCCTTGCCATTTGAACAATTTGAACATGACTCCGCCTGGGACGTTGTGGAGGACCCTAAGACAAATATTTTTACTTCCAATCATTGTACTTTTGAAATGATGACACACATGTTTTCCTGTTTTGACATCTGCCTCACCGTTTCAGGATTTTTTTTGGGGGTGGCCATCGACTTTACAATGACGTTTTTGCTGACACTTTGACCGGCCGCCATTTTGCACAAGGTAATTTTAGAGTATTGAGACTTGTTCCGTCTTCTTTCATTTTCCAAGAAGTTTCGAACGATATGCTACTTGACCCCCTTACCTTTTGTAATTTTTGAGTTGGACCTCGTCCAGTACACTGCGGGTGGCCTTGTGACAAGAATTTTTGCTTTGAGACGTTGTACTTTTAAAATGATCAAACACGTGTTTTCCAGTTTTGGCATCTGTCTTATCGTTTGCGATTTCAAGGGGTGGAAACGGATTATCTGGACACTCTATATATTCATATAACTGGCATAGCATATGCATTCAGAAAATTTTTATTACAGTTTTGTAATAGGCGTCATTAGTGCTTTCGACTGGTATATAAACCATCTTCCACTTCGATATATAATCTCCCTCTCTTCCCTTGTAAGTTACAAGTATTACCCAGAACACACAAGACAAGAAATGTCACGGTAGATACACCGTGAAGCCTTCACCTCTGGTGTATGTGGTAGTAGGTTCGATCTCGGTTAGTGCCATGTGAGCTTTGTGGTGGACAAACATTGAATGTGTGTGGGGACCGCGGTGGCTCAGTGGTAGAGCGTTCACCTCTGGTGCATGGGGTCTCGGGTTCGATCCCAGCCCCGCCAAGTGAACTTTGTGGTGGACAAACACCGTGTGCGTGGGTTTTCTCGGGGTTCTCCCGTTTTCTCTCACTTTCTTCATTCCACCATTTCATTCATTACTCATCATCACTGTCTCCTTTAGCCTAACCGGCATAAACGTGGGACGTAAAACTCAAACATTTCATTTCATTTCATTTCAGTTTTCGAATGTGTGTGTTTTCTCGAAGTTGTCTAGTATCCTACCACTTTCTTCATTCCACTAATTTTCCCATCATCATTCATTCGGCCAAAGTTGCCTAAAGGTCTTAAAAATAAATTCAAATAAGCTCACAAGGCAAGGACAAATAGTTTACAAGATAATATATCTCTGCTGTTAGTTGTCTGAGGCTTCTCGACCCTTGGCTTTTTTTTTTTTTTTTTTTTTTTTTTTTACATTCTAAAACATTGAAATTTGTTTCACCAGTTTCAATACACGAATATACAGTAAATTGGTCATAGGTACGTCGAAGATGAAGACACTAATGTTAAATAATGTTTACACGACAAGCAAAGTTCGATGTAAAGGTGTCATCATCCCCGACACTATCGTATACTATCAGCCCACTTGCTTTATAGTGTCTGTATATATATATATATATATATATATATATATATATATATATATATATATATATATATATATATATATATATATATATATATATATATATATATACAGAGAGAGAGATGGAAAGATATATAGATAAATAGAGAGATATATATGTATGTACACTTTGATTTAATATATTCCAGCCTTTAGGTTTCACAGTGTTAACCCATAACAATCCAAAAACTACTTTCCATTTTAGCATATATAAATTTGTTGCAATTATTATTATTTTTTTTTAAAGCTCGGAACCAAATAATTTTATTGAGTAATGGAAAGTATTTGATTGAAATTTTATATGTTACTGCACACTAAGCTCTACTTAAAGTGCCATAGTAATGGGAGCTGAACGACACATCGGACGAAAGAATGCTTGGGGCCAGTCTTCATCTCCATGGTTCAAATCTGTTCCCATAACCGCGGGGTGTGTGCTACTATGTGGTGCTTGCCCCGTTTGTGTAACAAACTCATGAGAGTACACCCAGATTAGCTAATGGCTAAAAAAAAAAAGTTGATTTTTGGGTGGCCATTTTGGATTAAAGTTCCTTATATTGTCGGGATCTATTCGCAATCATACAGCGTACATCTTCATACCAAGCCGAGCGGTCTGCGGCGATAGACCATCGGCTTGAAGGTCCCGGGTTGAGTACGGAAGGGTCATGTGTATGGATTTTAACAACATTTGTTTTTTCGTACTGTAAGGGGGGGGAATCGTACGGGATAAAAGGATTTCAGTCTGAAAAAAATGGAGAGAATATCCTCCCCAGGATACTTTCATGGGAGTAAGGAATTAGTAAAAATATAGGATATACATTTTATAGCAAGTTTAAAAACATGGTTTGGGTATCCTATTTCTTTTCTGTTAATTATATTCTTCAATGTTCGAATTTTGATCATTCTCATGATATTTTCTGCTTTCAACGGAGTTCCATGAATATTATACCAAATGTTCTTTACACTTATCAAGTTCGAGAGGTTTAGTGCGCCTGTAAGAAACAATTTATGAAGATAATTCAGGTCCTAATGAATATTATTCACTAGGAAAGGGAAGTATTCCCCTCCTCTCGAAGCAGAGGGCAATTTCGCACTCTGGTCAGATCAAACATTTCCGCGTAAGAAAACGAAGGTCCTCCTGTAAAACCTCTTCACCTAAAGTATTATTGTTAGTATCATAAATTTGCTGAAAGCAAACAATTTGAAGGGTTCGTCGATAATATCTTTGCTTCTTTTGTCGTCCGCCCGCCTTCCAAACGAAGAGGTGAATTTTACAACATGACTGCTGTATAATAAGCGAGCGATTCGTAAAATGGTAAAAGTGTGTTTTTATGTGTGTGTGTGTGAGAGAGAGAGAGAGAGAGAGAGAGAAGACAAAATTTTAGTTGCAAGATGACATACTTCAATTGCCGTTTTCGGTTCATATAGCAAAAAGAATACCGCCACCAGAGAATAAAGACAAGTGTAGACCTTACCCAGTTTTCAAATTGAATAGATGGTGGTGGTAGTTCGGTTTCTTGACCTTGTAAAAATCTTCCCTGTCTTTGATTTTGTTTGTCATCCTTCCAGCCAGAAATAAAAAAAAATGAGAATTCCTCAGTTTACAGCAAGGGGAATTAGGGACAAGACATTAAGGATGATATTTCTGGAAGCTCATGTATCACGATTGTTTCATTCAATAGACAGAGGACACTTTTCTATGAAGGCTTTTCAACATGTTTTCTCACAAATGGGATTTTCCTTTTGCAATCTATATGACCACTGGCAATTTCAATCTTGGCCATTCCCGCCAGCGTTTTCATTTTCGAGACACGAGACGAGACGAGACATTTCACGAGACGTCCCGTCTCGTCTCGTGTCTCGTCTCGTTTTCGAGACGGGACAAGTAGTCTGTCTCGTCTCGTGTCTCGTCTAAGAGGGTTTTGTCCCGTCTCGTGTCTCGTCTCGTTTACGAGACGAGACGAGACGAGACACGAGAAATGTCTCGTCTCGTGGCAACACTAGTGCTTAACCATCACGGCCAAATTGAAAAGCCAAATGAAATGACTTTTGGCTTAGGTCTTAATCCAAACTGGGATGGTATCACATAGCTTTTATTATAAAACATATCCTAAGGGGGTAGTGGGGATCCGATTTTTTGCGCAAAAAAAATGAGTATCTGCTACGGATGGACACGGGAGAGTTTTTTTGAAACTCGACTCGACTCGAAACAGACATTTTTCAGCTCGACTCGAAACAGGCATTTTTCAGCTCGACTCGAAAATTTCGTGCAACCCGATTCGAATTTGGGCCGTTCCGAGTCGAGTCGAGTCAAAATGAGCCAATTCGAGCTAAACCCTGTGTGTAGTTCCAAGTACTCTTTTCAAGCATCCTACAGAGACAAAATAATTATCAATTATGCTACTCCTACTTCTACTTCTTATATTATTATTATTATTATTATTATTATTATTATTATTATTATTATTATTATTATTATCAGAACAATACCGTGTATAACCATGAGAGGTAGGCGGTTTCTATCTGAATAATGAAAACTAGTTGACTGTAGATCTCGGTCTTCGAAAAGTCTTCAGGAGGCAAAAACATCGGTCACGAGGTTCTGGGTTTGAGTTCCGGAGGAATAAGTATTCGGACTCGAGCGAAAAGTTGTTAAAAGTTATACGGCGCCGGCCAAAGATGTTCAATACTGCTCGGCCTGGGTTTATGGTTGTCAACAGCTCGAACGGCTCGGCTCACAGCTCATTCATATCGAACCGAACCGAAAAGTGACCTGAGCCAACAGCTCACCTAAACGAGCAGGCTCGAACCGATGGCTCACCCAAGCCGAACCAAACCGAGCTGATTGCTCACCCAACCGAGCCAGTTCGAGCCATCGACTCATTTGATCTGAGTCGAACCAAGCCGATGGACTCGTTTTAACGGAGCTAGCTAGAGCTGAGTCGGTGGCTCATCCCAATCTAGCTGGCTCTAACCATTGGCTCAGTCGATGGCTTGTCCCTACCGAGCCGATGGCTAATCACAATCAAGCCGGAGCGAGCAGCTCGCTCAGTTGAACCGAGCCGAGTCGGTTGACATCACTACCCGGATTGAGCTTCTGTTTGGGCACAAACATTAGACCGTGCAGGTCTCAGCCTTGATGGTAAGAACTACATATTTATATTGGTGGTCATGACATTTGAGGCAGTCTCGTTATTAAAATCTATTGCCTCGTTATCAAGATGAGACGAGACGCACTAAAAGTTCCCCACAAGATGCACTAAAAGTACGAGACGAGATGCGTCCCTGTCGTGAACAACATTAAAAGTATTCCGCATTACTGTTTACATTCCTCATGGCTTTCGTTTTCCATTCTAATCTGGCGATGATTTCAAAACGAGTTAAAACGAGCTGAACGAGCAAGCCATTTATCAAACTCGACTCGACTCGAAACTCGACCTCAAAACAGTGACTCGACTCAAGAAAATTGAATTTGACTCGACTCGAAACTCAAGTCGAGTTGAGTTATAGCTCGACTCGTGCCCATCGTTAAGTATCTCGCAAGTCCTTAAACTTACGGAGCTGAAATTCAGTGTGTTAACTCTTTATTGAAAATGAACAGAACGTTTCCTAGCATTTTTAAAAATTCTCTTTTATGAGTGGGGGCGGAACTTTCTATATATGAAAAATTGGTAGTGCTTTGGTTTGTAAAAATAATCGAAAACGATCGATATTAGTTGAGAAACAATTATTAATTGAGAAACAAAATATTCAGTGCTTCGCTTCATATATCCATTGCTTTCTACTATAATAATTGTTGAAGCTAATATTTATTATATGGAGCGCTTATGTAGAGCACAGGAAACTCAACCCATGAAGTTGTGAGAAAAGGCATAATATTTGTATTGTAAGCTTCATTACACGAAAATTTTAAGTTCAGACTGTACGTTTAATTGTATGAAAAATTGTATACTTTTTTCTTCCTTTACGTTAGTCTACTTACCTTGATTTGGGACTTTCAAATTTTATACTTTTTTTCACTGAAAAGTATCGACAATTCAACGAGGCAATAATTATACCATGATAATTTAATTAAAATTCATCGTAATTTGGCCCATGACAAACACTTTACTCTTTTATATCATAAAGGTCAGGTCCACCGTTATTGTAACAGAACGGTGCTTGAGCGATTGACCGTAGAAGTTCAAACTCCGATTAGTGATAATTTCACAACCTGGTTTTATTACAAGTGTAAACACTTTAGTCAGTAGAGAAGAGGCCGTGGATCATGTCAGAGTTGATGACGACGTGGTTACTCCGATGATAAATGTTTTCCCGACATTTTTTTAGCTATTCAGTAGGTTGGTTGATTTCGAGTTCAGTGCCCCTTTCAACCAGAGGCTGTATGGGACGCAGACATACAGCTAACGTAGAATATGGATCATATGGGCTTCCACTAAGAACACGAGTCTTCCTCGCCAAAGGAACCTACGCTAACAAAGTAGTACCACCTGATCTCACTCTTGATTATCCAATTTAGGGCCTCATGGACCATAGTGAATGAATCAGGGATGATTTGGCCTGGGATTGCGTCACCTATTGAAATTTCGCTTATGCTTATTCAGGGCCATGCACGCTGCTGCGAATGAGTCACAGGTACCTTGGCCCTGCTATGATCATTGAATTGTTAGTTTTGGATCAGATGTTATGATGATTCTTTAAATTTACTAAAAATTTGGTCTTGATGATTCATTACGTTATGAAATAGTACAGGTTTACGAATGCTTTTTATTTTTCGTTCCTTTTTATGGCATAAAATTTGGAGATTGTTATCCCTTTAATGAGATGGACTAACACTGGTGCAAATGAATTTTTTTAGTTTTACGTCCCACGATTATGCCGGTTAGGCTAATGGAAACGGTGACGATGAGAAATGAATGAATTGGTGGGAGAAAAATGGAGTATCCCGAGCATAATGTTGCCCACCACAAAACTACTTTCGCGGGGTTTCAACCAGGGACCACAAACAGCAAAGATGAACGCTCTACCACTGAGCCACCGCACCCCTACTGATATGATTGAATTAGAGGTATTTGGTTCGAGCTAATATGTTCGTTTGACATCACTGAACTGGGATTTTAGCTTGGAGATTATGATGGCTTTTTTCGTTCCCTTTTATGGGTATAAAATTAGTAAAACAAGGTTTGATCTCTTTCTTGATGATCTATTTCATTATGAATCAGTAGATCCCAGTAATAGTATAAATTAGTATTAGTATTAATATGAAGCTCCAAAACTTTGGAGTTCCTCCGTGGCTAACCGGTTAGCGTATGCGCCTTTAACGTGGGAGACCAGGATTCGATTCACGGAAGGAGCTCATGCGGTTTGGATTTCACGTTAATTAGTAGGTTCTATCCTCGCTGCTGAACGGGACGTTAAACTCAAAATCAACTTAACTCGAAAACTTTGGGCGGAATACTTTATTTTGGTTAAGGTTTAGTTTTCATTCATGGAACTTATGGGACTCGAACCATGATATTCAATTGTCAAAAAGTGTGTCCAGGAAAGCATACATTTATTTGAGACGCATAAAAGAGGGGGAGGGGCGATCCCGGACTTGGTTAACAATAATAATTTATATTGTATTCGTTTGTGGATTAAATAAAACTGTTGGAAAGATTTAAAAAGCTTCTTTCTGCATTGGCTTATAATAATATGTTGAAAAGGTAACGTCAACTAAATCGTGTTACATATGCTTACGTATTCGATTCTTGGTGCTAGTTTAGGAAATGTTGAATTTAACGCCCCCTCGAGGCTAAGGGAGACGACGGTGATGAGAAATGATAGGACGAAACAGGAAAAAACATGAACTCACTTGCTTGCGGATTGAAGCAGGGACCTCACACATTAGAGACAAGCGCTGAACAACGTCCCCCATTCGGTGTGAGCAATTTTACGTATGAAAAGAACATGGACATGTTATGTTACATTAAACATTTCTGCTCGTTGTTACGCATACGAGTTTGCTGTGAAATTGCAGAATCTGCTTTTACGAAGAGTATAATGTCAGTTCGTTTATTGAATATCTCTAAGAGGTGTAAAGGAGGAACGATTCCGGACCTCATTAATGTATATCGTTTTTGTTCGCAGATTAAATAAAAATGATGCAAAGTTAAAAAAAAAGCTTTTTCGTGCATTGGTTTATAATCATATGTTTAGAAGCAAACGTCAGCTATATTGTGTTACATGTGCTTACGTATTCGTGGTCAGTATCATTGCCATTGTTTTGTTATTGCATATTAAACATATACAGTATTTAACTGTCAATGGTTTACTTTGAAAGGATATATTTATTCTTTGAGAAGGATAAAAGGGATGGGATGATGTGATTTTGGACCTAGTTAGTACCTCTCGTTTCCGTTCGTGGATTAAATAAAAAGATGACTCTTTGCTTAAAACTGATTAGTTAATTGTTCGAGCGATTTTTTAAAAACGCTCAGCGTTTGTTGGTCAGTAAGCGCTTCATTAATGGAAACAGTGTTGCCAGATTTTTCTTACCTAAACTGCTCCGACTCTTTTCGAAACGGTTCCGCAGAGTGCAAGAATTTTCAAACTAAAAATTTTTCGAACTAAAAAAAAATAAAACAAAAATTTTTCGAACTAAAAAATTTCAAAACTAAAAACTTTTTCGAACTAAAAAAATGAAAAATATTTTTGAATTAAAAAAATGAAACAAAAAAATTCAAACAAAACAATTTCGAACTAAAAATTTTGAAACTAAAAAAAATAAAATCAAAACTTTCTGGAACGAAATTTTTTAAACTTAAAATTTTCGAACTTAAGATTTCAAACCGAATTTGAAAACTAAAAACTTTTCGAACCAAATTTTCAAACAATTCTTTTCAAACTCAGAAAGTTTCAAACTTAAAACTTGCAAATCAAAATTTCAAACTAAAAGTTTTCGCTCTAAAATTTTGAACTTAAAAAATTCGAACTCAAAGTTCAAACTAAAATTTTCGAACTCAGAAAGTTTTAAAATCAAAATTTGAAATTCACGTTTCCAATTAAAAATATTTTCGAACTACAATTATCAAAGTCAAACTTTTCGAAAATCTTAACAGAGATTGAAAGTGGTCACCTAAACAGATTACATCGTAGAATTGTGAATTGTTACTAAAGTTGAAAGTGCAGTCAGTTTAAAGACTTTTGGTTTACTGATTTGAATTTAAATTATCTTGGAGAAGTATTCAGGATTAAATTTGATATATGATGATGAACCGTTTGGATAGTCATTGCTAGTCATTTATTTCGTAACGTCATTGAAATGAAGTCTTAAGCTCATCTCTCAAGACAAGCTATCTAGTCAGCCCTAAATCACAAATTTTTCATTTTTTTAGTTCGAAAAAACTTTTAGTTTTGAAATTTTTTAGTTCGAAAAATTTTTGTTTCATTTTTTTAGTTTGAAAAATTTTTAGTTTTGAAATTTTTTTAGTTCGAAAAATTTTTAGTTTGAAAATTCTTGCACTCTGCGGAACCGTTTCGAAAAGAGTCGGAGCAGTTCAGGTAAGAAAAATCTGGCAACACTGGTTCCATTAATGAAGCGCTTACTGACCAACAAACGCTGAGCGTTTTTAAAAAGTCGCTCGAACAATTAACTAATCAGTTTTAAGCAAAGAGTCATCTTTTTATTTAATCCACGAACGGAAACGAGAGATACTAACTAGGTCCAAAATCACATCATCCCATCCCTTTTATCCTTCTCAAAGAATAAATATATCCTTTCAAAGTAAACCATTGACAGTTAAATACTGTATATGTTTAATATGCAATAACAAAACAATGGCAATGATACTGACCACGAATACGTAAGCACATGTAATACAATATAACTGACGTTTGCTTCTAAACATATGATTATAAACCAATGCACGAAAAAGCTTTTTTTTTAACTTTGCATCATTTTTATTTAATCTGCGAACAAAAACGATATACATTAATGAGGTCCGGAATCGTTCCTCCTTTACACCTCTTAGAGATATTCAATAAACGAACTGACATTATACTCTTCGTAAAAGCAGATTCTGCAATTTCACAGCAAACTCGTATGCGTAACAACGAGCAGAAATGTTTAATGTAACATAACATGTCCATGTTCTTTTCATACGTAAAATTGCTCACACCGAATGGGGGACGTTGTTCAGCGCTTGTCTCTAATGTGTGAGGTCCCTGCTTCAATCCGCAAGCAAGTGAGTTCATGTTTTCTCCTATTTCATCCTATCATTTCTCATCATCATCGTTTTTCGGGGGCGTTAAACTTAAAGTTTCTTGAAACTAGCACCAAGAATCGAACTCGGGACGAATGCAATGTCTATAACGTAGTAATCAACACACGTAAAGTATCCATGTTCACCCCTAATGCGGAACAAAATGGATCACAAAGTACATATCAAATTTAAGGAAATAATCTTAAGTACACCACCAAATAATCATATAACGTAATAAGGCTCCAAAATCAATCATTGATAAGCATCAAAGGAAACGGACTATACATATAACCTATAACGTAAAAAATAAAGATAACAATCTCCAAAATTTTATACCCAAAAAAGGAAACAAAATAAACCCCTCAGTGGAACTACCCCATAAATGTAGAGTATGGCCTAACATCACGTGACCCCATGACATAATCCTAAAAGCGATGCTAAGGTGGGCTCAGGGGCGTATCAAAGGGAACAAAAATAAGGTAGGCTATATATACACCCTATAAGCTAAAAAAGGAAATAACATTCTTCAAATTTATACCATAAAAGAAAACAAACTAAACCCCTCAGTGGAACTACCCCATAAAGGTAGAGTATGGCCTAACATCACGTGACCCCATGACGTAATCCTAAAGGCGATGCTAAGGTGGGCGCAGGGGCGTATTTAAGAGAACAAAAATAAGGTAGGCTATATATACACCCTATAAGGTAAAAAAGGAAATAACATTCTTCAAATTTGTACCATAAAAGAAAACAAATTAAATCCATAGTGAGACTACCCCATAAATTCGGAGCGTAAAACTATGTAAACTAGAGGGGTTGTGGCGCAAAATTTCAGCGGGCGTCACACTCCAGGGGCTTAAAAGTTAAAATCAGGTAACACAAAATAAGCTATACATACATCTGTACTCCATCATAAAGTAACAATCTGCTAATTTTATGCCGTAAAAGGGAACAAAATCAACAACCTACCCCATAAAGGCGGACGGGGTATGGCCTAGGGGCGTCGGGGGCGCAAAAGTTAAAATTATATACCGCAAAGTAAACTATACATACACCTGTATTCCATTAAAAAGTAACAATCTCCAAAATTTTATGCCTTAAAAGGAAACAAAATCAACACCTCTCGGCAAAACTACCCCATAAAGGCTTGACCTAACAACACGTAACCCAAAAAAGACAATGCCTAACATCACGTGACCCTATGACGTCATACCACGTAACCCCAACAAATGGGCGCCGGGCGCCCGGGGGCGCAAAATTTTGGCGGTGGCGGCGGGCGCCACGCTCCAGGGGGAGAAATTAAGATCAAGTGGGGCGAGTACTACTAACAACGTAGCCGCAAGAAGATTTCACTATTCGCTTGTATATATATAAGTATTAGCGTGTGTATGTACCGTTTCAAGTAACGGCTTACTTTCAGCATCATTTTTGTAGCACAAACATCATACTTCGGCACCTGAAAGCTGAAACAGCACGATGATGATGACACCGATTTTATGTTTCTGTCACAAGTTCCCAAATCGGTGTGAGGTAAATTGAATAATCTTCTGTATAATTGTAATAACACAAATTAACTTTTGGTAGACTCTGGTGGAGACTTGAGTTAGAAGTACGTGTCGCTAGGACACCATAAAACTACAAGTACTCCAAAATAGTAATAATAATAATAATAATAATATAAATTTCTCATCATATAACCAGTGCACATCTAATAAGAAAACTATCAATAGAAGTATTATATTTCTGAATGTTTAACAAGGAAACGACCAGTTACACAGCAGAAAGGAAGCAACACCTATCCTTAGGCATCCTTCAACAATATACTTTTTTCAGAGAGGGATTTTCCTTTCATTCTCCAGTAAATCAAACTGGTTATAGTATCGCGAAATTAACTATATTTATATTTACGACGTATTTACTGTATACCATAGATGGCCATTTTCCACTGGGCTCGCTCGCGCTCGCGCTCACCTGTCTCTACTGGGCTCGCGCTCACTCGGGCTCGCGCTCAAGTGTCTCAACTGGGCTTGTAAGGTCCTGGTTCGTATCTTAAGTTATATCTTCAAAATAATTCAAAGCGTTTAACACTTTCTTAACTGGTTTTTAATATTTGACCATGAGAAGTGTACATAATTAACTTTTCTGCACATCCAACAAAATATCTAGACCTTTATACACATACTTATTTACTCGTCAAGATGTCTACGTACATGTACATTTATTTACCACGTTGCTATAGTAACAACAACTCTTATTTTAGTTACCAATTACACAAATAATATCTCGAAATCTCTATATGTCTTTCTTTTTCTTTATACATTATACTGCTCACATAATTCGCCTCTGATCCCTTTCCGTAAATAGGCATAGATTGCTAATGTTACATACAATGTTATCGTTGTAGATGTCGCCTCGAACGGGACTTCCATAATAGTTTTACTATGAAGGAAAGAACCCTGGGTTAGATATCATGAAACATTTACCTTCTGATTAACCCTCATATATATAATATCACCTTTAATATACATATTCTACTTTTCCATTTAATTAATATATATAATATAACATTACACATTTTTATTTTTTTATATATTTGTCAATACATCTCAATATTAATAACGACGACTTACAATTATCATAAGTAAGGCTATTCAAGAATTAAACCTAACTAGTAGTTTCCTTCTAGGGTACAAAATTAACTATTCCTTCATATACAAACAACACTATTTACAAAAAAGATCTTCATAATATTAAATATTGATAGGATCAGAAGTCATCAAAGTTGGAATATATAAACGCATTGATGGTCATCATTTAATACATTAATAAACTTTGAAAAATTAAGAGATTCGATATTCATTATTCTTACTTTTTCCATATAATAAGGTGCATCTATTTGATATATCTGTCATTACTTTCATAAGTTTACATTAAAATTATGATTTTTTTATTTTTAAATATTCATAATATTCGTATAAGTAATTATGAGATAACTTCGTAAAAGACATGAAACACAAACATAATTACATTACTTAACATACATTATAATAATAAATCGAATAAAGAACATTAACCATAGACGTAAGCAAAGGTCAATTTAATACAAATCCATCGGACGCCTTTTTAACAGTTCAAGTTATACGTTCAAAGGGTTCATGTAAGGAACATTGTATAGCACAATCTTGTGTACGTGCTTGTCTTTCATAGGATGATACCATATTTTGATTCCTATTTACGGAATTCCTGCCATCTGCAAATTGATTTTGTGAAGATCGGCGATTATTAATAATTACTACTACTGAAATTCCTGTTGTTATTTCTGAAATTTCTAGCTCCATTTCTATAATTAGGTTGCGTTTGATTTTCGGTACCGTTATAACTATTCATTCTATTATTGAAACTACGAACATTAGAATCATTTTCATGTTGTATATCTACATTACGAACAGAAGCATATTGTGTCTGATTACGTGCATAATTACCCTGACCTCTATCCTGCATCTTATTGTTATTCTGAATTGCAGATTGACTCTCATAACCCTGAATGAGCATAATTAAATGGTTGAAGTTAATGCACTGAGCCGACATTAACAACTGTTGTAGTCTAAATGGCAATAAGATCCTAATTGACGCTATAATTCGGGATTCCGGATGATTCGGATTTAATGATCTTAACTCATGATATGTAGATACTACAAATTCAGTAATACTCCGGTGTAACTTCGGATTGTAGTGGTTCGTTCGCAAAACAGCATCTCTATTCGCTACCATAAAATCGTTTTCATAATTTGATAAAAGAGCATTCTTAAAATCTGAATACGAATGAAGATTACCTCTAATAGCCTTAAATCATGTTAAGCAAGGTGGCAACAAGATATGCGGTAATAGTTTTAAGAATTGAGACTCATTTACACCCATGAGCTCACATTCATCCTGAAATTTTTCGAGAAATGCCCTAGCGGGTATATCTCCTGGTACGCCACTAAACTTTGTGAGCGACTTTACTTCGCTAAACCGCCACTGTTTACCTGTGGATGTCTTCATACCTCTATTGGAGATGTGTTTGCGCTTAGATGTTTGCCTCACTCGTTTTTCTCTGTCACTACTCTCTGCACCACTCGATGATCCATGAAATTCCAATGTTGTTCTCGGAGGATGATCAGGTACCCAACCTCTGGATATAGGACGATTCGTGCCTTCGGTATCCTGAAATGAAGTACCGGGAATACACCTTTCCTTGATGAAATTTACTTCATCTCGCAGTACTTTAATATGTTTTTCATGGGCATTAATTGTTGATTCTAAAACATCCATGGATTCTTGCATTTCTGTGCTCCTTTGTACAACTTTTTCTATTTTCTCTTCGTACTTCTCGAATTCTTCCACCACATGTAGGTTCATCTGATTTAACTGATGTTGCACATGCTCCCATCTGTCTTCATTACATTGATTCAATTTCACTATTTTTTCGTCAAAGTCCTGGACTAACTGAGTTAATTTCTGGTCCAATTTTCCATCCACGTCTTGAATTTGCTGGTCCAATTTTTCTTGAATTTGCTCGGATTGGTTTTTCATCTGCTCTGACTGATTTCTTATCTGTTGCGCCAACTCATCACCTTTTCGTACTTGGTTCTTGATTTGCTCGGACTGGTTTCTTATCTGTTGGGCCAAGTCTTTTAGAATGTCAGCCAAATTGTTACTCGCAGTCAATTCAGGATACACATTCTGTCCACCAATCATATTATTACTTTCCGAACTCATGGCCATATTTCGCCGAATTACTTTTCCACTTCGCAATATAGTAATATTAAGGTCGCGTTGAAAGCTTGCCGTTTTTACTAACCTTCGAAACGACACTTATATAACTCCCGTGGTGAGGCACCAATTTTTGTAAGGTCCTGGTTCGTATCTTAAGTTATATCTTCAAAATAATTCAAAGCGTTTAACACTTTCTTAACTGGTTTTTAATATTTGACCATGAGAAGTGTACATAATTAACTTTTCTGCACATCCAACAAAATATCTAGACCTTTATACACACACGTATTTACTCGTCAAGATGTCTACGTACATGTACATTTATTTACCATTTGCTATAGTAACAACAACTCTTATTTTAGTTACCAATTAAACAAATAATATCTCGAAATCTCTATATGTCTTTCTTTTTCTTTATACATTATACTGCTCACATAATTCGCCTCTGATACCTTTCTGTAAATAGGCACAGATTGCTAATGTTACATACAACGTTATCGTTGTAGGCTCGCGCTCACTAGCACTCGCGATCACTTCTCTCAACTGAGCTCGCACTCACTCGGGCTCGCGCTCATGTCTTTTGACTGGGCTCGCACTCACTCGCGCTCGCACTCAACTGTCTCAACTGGGCTCGCGCTTACTAGCGCTCACGATCACTTCTCTCAACTGAGCTCGCACTCACTCAGGCTCGCGCTCATCTCTTTTAACTGTGCTCGCACTCACTCGGGCTCGGGCTCACCTGTTTCAACTGGGCTCGCACTCACTCGAGCTCGCGCTCAACTGTCTCAACTGGGCTCGCGCTCACTAGCACTCGCCATCATTTCTCTCAACTGAGCTAGCACTCACTCAGGCTCGCGCTCATCTCTCTTGACTGGGCTCGCACTCACTAGCGCTCACGATTACTTCTCTCAACTGAGCTTGCACTCATTCGGGCTCGCGCTCACTAGCGCTCGCGATCACTTCTCTCAACTGAGCTCGAGCTCGCGATATTTTCTTTCAACTGAGCTCGCGTTTCCTTCTCTCGACTAGGCTTGAGCTCACTCGGGCTCACGCTCCCTTCTCCCGAGTGGGCTCGCGCTCGGGCTCATTTCTCTCAATTGGGCTCGCGCTCTCGCATTCGGGCTCACTTTTCCCAGTTGGGTTCGCGCCGACTTATTTCATTGGGGCTTGGGCTCAATTATTGAGTTCAAGTCCGGCGAGCATCGGGTTCGGTAATTTGGACATCTATGAAATGGGGTGTTAGACATAAGCTCAGTGGCAAAAATCTCACCGGACATAAGCTCACTGGCAGTTTTATATTACAGGGCGGACAAAAGCTTACCGCTAGCATACATGAACTCCGTTCACGGACTTGTAATAAAATTCACCGAATATTGAAATCTAGGCTTTGGCTACTTCCTAAACGGAAAATGGAGCTACTATCTTAGATCACTTATCAGATATATATATATATATATATATATATATATATATATATATATATATATATATATATATATAAAGAAAAATAAGGATGTTGCGGAGTTGCGTTGTATTAAAACAGGGCAGACTGAGGAACTTCTAATAATATGCCCTGGATATTAAAATCCATCCTTTGATTGTAATTGTAAATAGACCTAATAACTTTGTAGAAAGTAGAGCTATTAATGTCGTATAGCAATTACCAGATACCAGAAAAAATAGAGATGTTGCAAGTTTAATGTGTTAAGCATGGGCGACAGTAGGCCTAATTTAGGCCCTGGAAATTTTGGGACCAAATTTTTCTTATACGCCGGACAATTCATTGCTGCATTAAAATAATTTCATGATTAGGCATGAATACTTACATAATAGAATTTGCGTGCTTGCTAACAGGATTGGGATTTTTTTTTTTTTTTTTTACGAATTCATTGTACTCAGATACTTTTAGACCTTGCTTCTTAGTGCTGCCGTCGTGCTTACAGACCAACACTCAAAGAAATCTCTTTCTTATTTACTAACACTAAACTTTTCTTGGCTCATAAGTTGTTGTTTTGTTCTTAGTAAATAAGAAAGAGAATCATTTGATGAGTATTGGTCTTCAAGTATGATGACAGTCTTAAGACTTGAAGTCTGCAACATTATTAATATTTTATTCTGATATCTCCTATATGACATTAGTCATATAGCCTATTTTCTATTGAGGAACTAGGCCTACTAGTAACCAAAGAACAGTTAAAAATCCGGAGCATTTTGAAATTTTGTTAAAACACTTGCTTCGCCAAAATGAATTTAACCAGTCCAACAAGACATGTTGTTTATGCAGCTGAAATTTGAAATAGGCCTACTGCTGACTGATTAATTGATTGGTTGATTATCGTTTAGCGTTTTCTTTCATCAGCGAGGCTATACGAGACGTGGACATGGTACACAGTTTTGACGCGGAATCCGAACCACTGTAATTCAAAGCTCCCTCACCGGGAATCGATCAGCAAAGGCACGCTTACTAATAGCCACTAGACCAGTGAGGAAGGCTTGTAATAATGTTGTTCATTTTTTATTAGGAATAAATTACAGGTGATTTTATTTATTATCGTTTAGTCAACGTAACGAAGATTGATTGATTGATTGATTTTAGTTTAGCGTCCCTTTAAGCAGCGAGGCTATATGAGACGTGGACCTACTGATTAACGTGGATTCCGAACCACATGAGCTCCCGCCGGGAATTGAACCCGGGTCTCCCACGCCAAAGGCGCCTACGCTAACCGCTTAGCCACGAAGGAGCTCCGTAACGAAGATGTCCAAATTACAGTGAATGTGATATTGCAAGTATTGAACCATTATGTGGTCGACAATCCAGCTTACACCTTTCTTGTCAGCCTCGCTCTGAACCCTGTCACCAAATTAGCCTAAGGCATTCAAAGTGAAAGTGTTAGTTCTCTGAAGAATGTTAACCCTCCTTCGTCCCAACCCCATTGTTAAGAAACCAACTACTCACCCCGAGACGGTGAAGCGGAAATCGACCTACAACGGATGCGAATTTTGTGGTCAGGAACTGCATCAATCAGTAAGTATACAACAAAGCTAGTACAGCAGACCTTCAAGTTTTATTGTATTGCCAAGCCTCGAGGCACGTTCATTGTCGTGCTCTGTAGATAATAGCAATGTATCCGAAACCATGCTTCAAAATCATACCTGTAAATTGTCAGTCTTTTATCAAACTAATTTTGGCTTACGGGCCAAAACCCTATCAAATAATTATGATGTAATCACAATCATCGAAAGTTTTTTTTTTTTTTTTAACAGACTGTCATATTGATGGGTAATTCTTTGATAAAAGATCTAGTTTTTCGTCAAGACAGAAATCTTGAACTATCAAATAATTACAAAGGAAGGTTGTAATAATAACAGTATCAAAATTACAATGTATCCTATATAAATTCTTGTGATCAAAATTTTGAATATGTAATTGTCAAGCCCTCCAGTCACTCACTAAAGATGTTTATTTGTGCAGTATACATTCCTCCGAATACAAATGTAACGACATATGAATTGTTTTATGAATTATTGAGAGTAATTCCAATAGGAAGCAACGTTCTTTGCATAGCGGACTTTAATATAAATCAAATAACATGTTATAATTTTGGCCTACTTTCAACAAATAAATGTAAAGAATTAAATAACTTCATGTCCCTGTGTGACTAAATGTCCCATAATGACATTCAAAATAGTAACGGTCGAATCTTAGACTTAGTACTCTTAAATCTTAACGACATTTCTGTAGTAAAAGTGTGTTCTCTTGTTACTAATGAATTCATCTCCCAGCTTTACTTATCTCTTTCCCATTTAAACACCTCCAGAAACATAAGAAATAAGTTAACGAATCGAGTTTTAATTTCAGAAAAGCAGATTTCGAAAAGATGTGCATAGAACTCTAAAGTAAACTGGGATTGCCTTTTGCAATCGGATGATGTAAATATTGCAGTAACAAACTTCTATCAAAAGATTAACAACATATTTTCTGTATGTGTTCCAACCAAAAGACATATCAGCCTAAGTTATCCATATGTTGGTTTACTTATAGGCCTAATTAGGAAAATAAAATTCAAGACGTGCCACCCTAACAAGTGGAAAAAGGGATCAATAAATGCACTTTATCATCGCGATCAAATTGAAATACTGTACTGCCTAAAGAAATAAAATCTGACAAAATTAACCTACAATACTTTTATTTTAAACTCAGAATGCTTTATCGAAAAAGTCCCAAACCAGATCTGTTGTTTTATTAAATGCAAAACACATTTGTCATCAAGCACCCTTACGTACAATAGCCATTATATCCAACGTGCCAATGAAATAGCACAGGCATTTGCACATTATTTTCATACAGTTTACAACAATGTACCCGCCACATAAAACGTTGACTCAGCTTTCTAATCGGACCGAATGTAATATATTAAATAATTTTGAATGAAATGAAATAAACCTCGAAGAAATAGAAAATTCTATATGAGCGTTGAAACCAAAAGCATATTCTGGTCCTGATAACATTCCTCCTTATGTTGTGAAAGGTTGCAATGATCTATTTAAATACCCACTCCGTATTACATTTAATATTTCTATAAATATTCCTTGCTTTAAAAATATTCTTATATATAAACGCAGTGGCGCAAATCTGTCTTCAACTTTCAGGGGGGACGGGTAAGAATGTTCTCATAACGTTATATATATATATATATATATATATATAGCAATGTTCAAAATATTTATGAAGTTGAAAAACAATCCACAATTGAAGATGAAGGGAGCACAATTGTCGTCAACATTAGAAGGCGGGCAGATTTGATGCTTATTCTGGGAATGGGGAGAGAGGGAGATGACACTCATATTATAGTAGATGAATCTAATAACTCTGTTGTATTATATATCAGGCGATCTAGATGAAGTAGTGGTACACATATAAGTGCCGTGAACACATTCTGAAATCTGAATATATGCATATTTATAATTGATATGTTTCTACTGAGGCATCCACAATGATCCACATTAAAATTTTATTACACTTGTTTCATAATAATATAAATAATGACTTCCCCGAAATTATGAAGAAAGAAAATCAATTATGTATGACACAACAATATAATGGTGATCTCAATAGCATTATAGCAATCGTTCAGGAATTAAACAAATAGTTGGAAATAAAGTAACTAATTAATGACAAATTTAATGTAATGAAGTTTCAAATCTTTACATCATTAAGGTGAAATGGAAAAGCCAAGAGAAATCAATTTCATTTCACTTTCTTTTGTAGCAGTCGGACACAAATCTCACTTATCCCCAAAAAACACTTTTCAAATTGGATTATTGGGGGGACAGCACCCCAATTCTAAGATTGATGGGAACATAACCCTCTTCATCCCCCCGGGATTTGCGCCAGTGTATAAATGTAATTTTCTTTTAGTTTTTATTTATAAATATTAAAATTATATAATACAGTAGTTAAATTTCAACGAACCATGATGGTGCAGGTATTCAACATTCTTAAGAGCTACTCTTGTTTATTTTGATTTAAAGAAGCTATAATTAGATAATACATATTTCGCTCGACTTTTCTATGAAGCCACAGCTTCATTAGTTGCTAGTATATAAATTTCCTACTTTGCAAGGTCCAGCAGTTTCCTTACTTTAAAAAAAAAAAAATAAATAAAAACTCTTATGGAAGTTGCTATTAAACAACAAAAATAAACAACCTGCCTCAAACAAATACCATCTCCTCATAATAACCATGATATATATATATATATATATATATATATATATATATATATATATATATATATATATATATATATATATATATATATATATATATATTGTCATCCAAGATGTTTGAAGTCCTTTGAACAATAAAATGACAGCTCAGACCTCAAGAATATGCTTTTTCTTTTTGTAATTTGTTTCACTCTTCCTTTTCAATTCTGCACATGGAATGCGTTTCCTATCTTTTTGGCTCTGAACCAAATGAGTCCATGTGAGTGCGAAGTGAGCGCGAGCTCGCGCTCACTTATTTCAACTGATCTCGCGATCACTTTTCTCAACTGAGCTTGCACTCACTCGGGCTCGCGCTCATCTGTTTTGACTGGGCTCGCACTCACTCGCGCTCGCGCTCAACTGTCTCAACTGGGCTCGCGCTCACTAGCACTCGCGATCACTTCTCTCAATTGAGATCGCACTCACTTGGACTCGCGCTCATCTCTTTTGACTGGGCTCGCACTCACTCGCGCTCGCACTCAACTGTCTCAACTGGGCTCGCGCTCACTAGCACTCGCGATCACTTCTCTTAACTAAGCTCGCACTCACTCGGGCTCGCGCTCATCTCTCTTGACTGGGCTCGCACTCACTCCTCTCGATTGGGTTCGCGCTCACTGGGGCTCGCGCTTACTAATCTCAAGTGGGCTCGCGCTCACTTCTCTCAACTGGGCTCGCACTCACTTGGGCTCGCGCTCACTTATTTCATTGGGGCTCGGGCTCACTCGGGCTCGCGCTCAATTATTGAGCCCGAGCCCGGTTGAGCGCGAGTGCCGAGCTCATGAGCGCCGGGCTCGCGAGTTTGGACACCTATGCTGTATACTGCATACATATCTCCATGACCTATACTTACAGTATGTAATCCAAATTTGTGTAATCATTCCGTAATGAACACCTCTTACTTATGAACAAATTATACACTGTATTGTACTATAGGTGTCCATTATTTATGTGTTTCATTGTGTATCCAAAGGCCTGAAGGTTAGGATTATGCCTTTCTCTCTCTCATGATGTCCAATTTTCCAAAAGATACCGTACAAAAGCACTCGTAACAATTAATAATACTTTACAATTGACAAAAAGGACACAGTGAATACCTTCAGCTCCCAGCTTGACGAAATCCTAGATCAGGGCCTGCAGTTGTGTGGCCAACTTTCTCGTATTATACGAGGGCTCGTATTTGGCACAATTTTAAAACTTTCTTTCGGATTCCGATTTCATTCATCCGTAACATCATATATCTTATACCTCTTTTGCTTAATAGAAGTAAAATGGTATTTAAATATGTTAGTATTTTGAAAAAAAACATGGTTTGCGCGAGTTTTACACTTTGAAGTATATCTTAACTTAGAGATCACTGTTTTTGCACTATTGATTCCAATGCAGTTACTGTACAATATTGATAGCATATTAAAACAATCGAAATGATCACAAATTCCCCTTTTAGTTTTGCCCTCCTTATTTCTGGCTGTGTCTTTAGTGTGATTTGTAGCTTACAAATATGTTACGTGGTGATGGAACTTACCTGAGCAGTACGTGATGAATCCACTTAGAGAAGTTGGATGGACCAAAATTCATCCTTGATTAATTTTTAATCCAAGCAGTGGAGATGATTGGGCAATCAGCAAAATATGAGTCATATTGCGTCAAAATCGAATGTAATTTTTTCGAGGGTTACTATAAAATATTTTCCCCTTAAAATCCGCGAGATAGGCTTAAAATCACTCTTTTGTTCTTTCAGAGATTTCAATTTCAAGTAGTGGGGATGATTATGAAGCCTAAAAACACATTATATTTAATCAAAATTTAATAATGTTCAATCTTATTATTTTATCATATTCTTTAAATAAGAAAACTTCGAACTTGGGGGAAATTAATTTCCTGCTACTCGCATATTTTTGACAGATTTGAACTGCAAGCAATAGGGATTATCAGGAGCCCAAAACAATGTATATACATATATCGGTTAAATTTGAGGTAGGTTACACTGTAAAATTGTCTTATCACTCTTTGTACGGAAATTTGCAACATGACTTTGAATTTACCATATTTTTTCGGTACTTGGAATTTACCTACTTACACATGACGGATCTCAAACCCCCAAACAAAGCTTCTTCGTAGCTAAGCGGTTGATGTATGCGCTTTTGGCGTCAGGGACCCGGTTCGATTCCAGACAAGAGCTCATGCGATTCGGGATACCGGTACATTAGTGATGCTATGCGTTGCAGAAGGGAGGAATTTATTATTACTTTGATGCCGTACTTTGCAGAATCGAGCGACCCTTCCTCTTACTTCAACCCCAAACTCTAATCTGATATCTAATATAAAGCAAAACACACATTGAGTTTTATAAAAATCTGCGTAGTTTTGTGAAGTTTTCACGGAAATATTTTTATTTTCAATCGGTGGTGAAGTGAAAGAGCAAGAACATTCACTTCCTCATTGTTGACCGTCTTCAACTCCAAGCAATAGATATTATTGGACTTCTTACGAAAAGATCAGTTATATTATATTGAATGGTGTGTTACGAAGAATATATGTCTTCTTAAAATGTAAATCATATAGTTGAAGGAGCGTAAATTCAATCTTCATTTTAAACAGGATTCAACTCCAAACATTGATGATAGTCTGAAAAGCTCTATAATCATAAACAGCACATTGAGTCAAGACTGAATAATATTTACTAAAGTTTTATTAAAGAATGAATAGTATTTATATTATATGAACATTATATATATTTAAGCTGAAATGTCCATTCTTCACACGGGGAGAATAGGTTTATGGAACATATTTGACTCCCCTTACTCCCCTAGGATACGCATTTTAATGAATGTGATAAAAGAAACCATTAGATACTCTATTTTTTACATAAATTTTGAACTCCTACCCCCTTAGGGTATTTCAAAATTTATGCCTAAAATATAGTATCTTATAGATTATTATTAACATTCGTTTCTTGAAATAAGTATCCTAGGGGATAAGGATATTAAAATATTTTCCATTCACCTATTCTTCTGGTGCGAAGAACAGGTACCCTCACCAATGAAGTGTATCTTAGGTTCGCAAGAAAAGACATTTAATTCATATAATAAGAATATCGTTCAATGACACTTATTCTGAAATATAATTTTAAGGTTTAATTGAATTTACCTGCCTGAAAACAGACACCGTGTTTCACAAAAATCAAAATATTGCTACTCGGAGAATAAATTCATTCTCAGTATTGATCAACTTCAATTCCAAGCTGTGGGAATGAATGGATGCCTGTAAAAAATTTATACGTCTATTACATCAAAATTAAATGATTTGACGAAAGTTTCAGAGGAAAACTGTTTTGCTATATGATATAGAAAAGGAAATATGTACTTCAAAGAACTTATCCCATTTTTCCACTCTCCGATATTGATTACTGGGAAAGTTTGGGAACCATAAAGAAAATATGCATTTTGTTTTATCAAAATCAAATAATATTTACGTAAGTTTTAACGAAAATTGGCTATGTTTGTGTGCAAACGTTCAAAAAGAGGTCGAAATTACTCCCTTACTCTTGATTGATTTTAACGGTGAATTATACAGTTCTTCTCTAACGTTGAAGGAGAGCATATACCGAATGTCATTAGAGTCGTACAGGATTAACGAGAATTATCACGAAACCAATATAAAAGTGCTGGTTGATATACAGGGAGAAGTTTGCTTCAATTATTATCTTAGTCGTAGTATTGAGACGAATTTGGGTGAATCAATTAGGGCGGTATTTGAATTAAACAGTAGCAAACTCCGATCTGAGACCAGACGTAACGGTAATCTTAGGTGATGTGCCGACATCATTTTATTAAACCCTAGTTATAGCCGAGTTGTATTACCAGTGAAGTTTCTTTCGGAGCAATTGGTTCTGGAAACGGCTTCCTTTCTAAGTGTTGCCATCAATAATTACAAGATAATGATTTAACGGTAAAATAAATGTAACATTAAAATTGTTAAAGAAAGTGTTACGTTAGACCACGGAGAAAGACGTAGTTATTTCTCCAATATTATCCAAAATTAGAATTAATGTTTTGCATGTATCAATCTGGAATACTCAATTTACTGACATACCTATAAATATGAATGACTCACATTCCAGAATGATTAACTCAATTTTCCCCTTCAAATTTCAAGCTGGGAATTCCAAAGTTAATTTTAAGCCTCACTTTCTCGGTTTCCTAAACTTTGAATTTGATTACTTTGGCCACTCAGACATTCATATATTGAAAACACTTCAAAGTGTATTATTTAATTCAATTATTATATTTATCAACAAACATATTCACTGCAAGTTATAGTTTCTTAAAGATAAGTAATACAAGGAAAAATCTTTATACATTGAAACTGGCTCGGTTGATAGTACAGAATTTTATAAATATTGGTGTTTATGTACCATTTACAGAAATATTATACATAAAATTGTCTAATGAAACTTGTCGAACCTTAGAAAATCATGTTATTGTTTCTCACCGTGGATTTATGTTTACAGGGCCCTTTGAATAAGGTATGACTATCAATGCATAAACATATTTGCATGATTATGACAAAACCAAACCAAGAGGTGCAGTCTCCTAAACAGGGACATAATCCTTCCTCCAAGTATAAGTACCAACAAGGAAACTAATTTCACAGTTCTTACTTCTTATTATTCGTTGAATAAAAATTCTTCATTATTATTTATGTTTTCTTGCTAATTATAGATCCTATACACAATATTAGAAGCAACTAAGTGGTATGTCTTTCAATATATTCATAACCACATGAAAATGTACCTTATCAATTAATATAGACACTAGTAAATATATTTACAGTGTATTTCTATGAAATTTACTGAGCAAATACAAAAATTGCTCAGAGATTGAAATTCAAAATATTTCTTTGGTTTTTAGACAAAACATATAAGAATTGCTGTTGGTATGTACCTATAATTATCAAAATAATGGAAACTCCTGTAACTTGCAACACGTAGGATGTGTAAGGAGGAACACTGGGGATACTAAGGATGAGCACGAGACGATACACGACAGAATTTTCCTGACAAAATTCGAGTCAAGACAGCTTTTCCAATATAGAAATATAAATTTTTCGAGTTGAGAGATCACTTTCACAACACATTTTCGAGACGAGACAGTCTCAAATCTCGTTTCGTGCGCATCCCTACAGGATACATCTACAACGCCTAACCGTTGTTAGTTGTGTGAAAGGTTATCGCCGCAGAACGTCATACCGGGTTGAACGGAGGTGTGTGTGTTGAATCGTCCCTACGGTGGTGATGAAAATAGATCTCTTTTGAATTTCGAAATCACTAACCAAACTGACTAAGGTGATTATTGTCTACATAACACATGGCCAAATACCATATGCGAACAGTGCTGGTGGACTGAAGAGAAGCCTCACTTTCATGAATTGCTAAGCAATGAAGCAAATTGTCAGCAAGGATAGTATAACGAATCCGGAAAGTGTGGTGCTCAATGAACACCCGAGACAGCCTATTGCGGTAATAATAGTCCGACGCCAGTTGCATAACATGAATATCTGCAACCAGGTGAAATTTCCAAACCTCCGATTAGTTCCCACAACACTTCAGCGTAAAAAAAAAAAAAAAAAAAAAAAAAAAAAAAAAAAAAAAAAAAAAATGACGTCGAGACATGCAAAGTGGACTGCCGATGATTAGAAACGCGTTGTGTGGTTCAATGAGTTATCTTTTACGTTTGTTCCTATATTAGGCCGTGGTTATATATGGGATATGTCAAAAGAGTCTTACTCTTCGAACTTCCACTGTCAAGCATAGCTGCTCAGTTCTTATCAATCCTCTGTGGTTAGTTCTTGACCCCAGATTCTGTACCCAATATCATTCATTAATCTCGTTGACTAAATTGAGTGCTGCAGTGCTTGAAGAATGGTGCAATACAGAGATGGAGTGGGTCAGTGGGTCAAGTGGGTCAAGTTTTCTGGGTGGGTCAGTGGGTCGTGGGTCAACAGCATGTGACCTACTGTGACCCACTACCCACCGTGACCCACTGCGACCCACCACCCACCATGAGCCACTGTGACCCACCACCCACCGTGACCCACTGCGACCAACCACCCACCATGACCCAGTGTGACCCACCACCCACCGTGACCCACTGTGACCAACCACCCACCATGACCCACTGCGACCCACCACCCACCGTGACCCACTGCGACCCACCGACTCAGTATGATATACCGACCATCTCTGCTCACTTCATTGTAGAGAGTATCTTCTGAAGACTGGTAAATTTGTCTCCGTTTCACTTTCAAGACCTTCATATCCCTTTCTTTTCCACTTGTTTCTGTCTACTTACCTGAGGTGAATATATCTAACCAAGTGAAAAAAAGAATTTCAGGCACTTTTGGATACTGATATTTTTAATTGTAATAATAGCAATAGGACTTATACTACTACTTGGCTTTCGAGACCTGTGAGTTTTTAGAGGAGCTAACTACTGGAAAAATTACATTTTTGAATCACTGTAATGTGCCTGATCATCACGGTCAAATTGCAAAGTCAAATGAAATTACTTTTGGTATATAGTTAGGCCTTAATCCAAATTGGGATGTTATATTGTTTTTATTATAATGCATAATATCCTAAGGATGTAGTGAGGATCCGAATTTTTGCGAAACAAAATGAGTATCTCGCAAGCCGTTAAACTTACGGAGCTGAAATTCAGTGTCTTAACTCTTTATTGAAAATAAACAGAATGTGTCCTAGCATTTTTTTAAAATTCTTCTTTATGTGGGGGGATACTTTCTATATATGGGAAATTGGTAGTGAGTTGGTTTGTAAAAATGATCGAAAACGATCGATATTATTTCAGAAAAAAAATCAGAAACAACAAATACATGCTTGGCTTCATACATCCATTGCTTTCTGCTATAATAATTGCTGAAGCTTATGTTTATTATATGGAGCGCTCACAGCACAGGGCAATCAACCCATAAAGTTGTGAGAAAAATAGGCATAAAATTTGTTTGCCGGACGGACTGTGGCTTTTGAGGAGGAAATTCTTGTTTGAGATCAGAGAAAACCATCCACCAGCACACGGGTAGTAACTGCTGAAATTAACACCCATCATCGGCAGGTTTGGAACATGCTTCACGAAAATCAGATGTACTCTTTCCATGTCCAAAGGGCGCATGTATTACATGCCATGTACGTAGGCGGGAGTTTGTCCAGTGGTTACGCGAACCATGCTAATATATCCCGCTTCATATTTCGTATTCTCTTCAGAGATAAAGCTATGCTTTCCCATGATGGAGTGATGAACACTCACACCCAACATTTGTGGTCTGAGGCAAACCCATATGGAATGTCAACTCGTGCCCATCAGGAACGGTGTTCTGTGAATGTGTGGGCATGTATCGTTGATAATTCTAATCAGACCGTACCTACTACCATAATGCCTAACCGGGTGGGAGTATTGGATATTTTTGAAAGAGATTCTGCCTGAACTACTAAAGACTGTGCAACTGGCTGTTCATCGAAACATGTGGTTTATGCGCAACGGTGCTCCAGCACATTTGCTATGAAGGTGCGAAATTGTCGCAACGCATCCTTTCCGAACAAATAGACGGCAGAGAAGGGCCGGTATCTTGGCCAACTCGCTCATCCGACCTTAACCACTTAATTTCTTTTTCTGGTGCCATATGAAACAACTAATCTGCGCGACGCCTGTGCAATCAGAAGAGGATTTGGTTGCTCGAATTGTTGCCGCAGCGTGGAGCATTCAGGAAACGGCAGGAGTGTTTCAACGCGTTCGCAGCGTCTTTCCCTTCGACGCCGCTGTAACCTTTGCATTGAAGTGGTGGGTTGAAACTTTGAACACCTTTTGCAGTGTCCGTTCTGACAACCATCCTTTTTCCATGTAAACAAAGACTCCCCTCTGTACCTTGCTCCCTACAACTACCTTCTGTATGCCTTCTACCAGTCTCTTTATACGATTTTGAACCAGAAATATCGGCCCATGTTACAGTACGTACAAATATCGTGAATGGAAGGAATATTTTGTTTCACATCCGTCAGTTTAGAACATTGATTGAGAAAAAACGTACTGTAGTCGCATTTGTGTGATGTACTGATCGAAATGAATGTGCTAAAATAGTTATGATTATTATTATTATTATTGCGCGTTCTTTATTTGTCTGTAGTTCTTGTTCAATTACTGTAGTTGTAAAGGTAGATGCGTTCTCAAAAGCGTTGCGATATCATTAATATGAGCAGATCAGCAATCGGAATTTCTTTATTTTCTGTTACTTATCGGCTTGTGCCGTACGTATTTTAACATACTAGAAACGTAAAGTTTCCAGTCCAGTCTTGTACAACGACTTTACTAGTACTTTTTGAGGAGGTATGCAATCACATACAGTAATTTTTACTTCATCCGCCATCTTTTATCTTCGTGTATGAGTACTGACCTGCCACTTAGTATTATTTCCAGGCAGTGAAATGTCCTTTACATGTTGTTGTACACTCAATTTACGTCATAAAATATCAGGGAATTCCCTGTGCCGCCATTGCACAAATCTGAAAACTGCAAATTTGGATAGAGCAGGTTAGAATATTTTGTAGATATCATGCCGCATCACGTCTACAATCAATAGTTTGTGTAATATTTAGCTCTAAAGTTTGTTTTCCCACGCTTTCTCGGCAGCCTATAACACGTAAACGACACGCTTTCCGTCCTATGTGTACTGGAACTTTTTTTGTTTGTTTGTTTGTTTTGCTCTCAGGAATCACCCCTCTGTTTTTGTACAACGAATTTAGCGCCATACTTTGTAGCGTCATCATATTCAATTTGACTACACTAACGCGACAAAAGTAACTGTTCTCAAAAACAGCATAAATTTTCTTGGTTACCTGATAATATTACACCACGATATATTCCACATACAGGTGTAAATCATGCCCCCCTAGTCATTTCAAGACGAATTTAATGTTTCATTCTAAACGTAGCTTCTCCTGGAATAGCATCCACCCTTCAAGTAACTGCCACCCCTACCAGTATCTCCTAAATCCGCCCATGCCGTAAAGTTGTCTTCCAACTAATATTAAGAGGTTTATTCCAAAATCCAAAGCATCAGTAAAAGTACCCACACAAGTACGACCCCTAATTTTTTCAGTAATATCGAAATAATTTTAATCTGAATAAAGTTATACCGAAAAACGTAACATTCATCCCCATTATAATGTCTGGGTGGACGGTTGCTAATAATGCAAATTGCATTTCTGTCGAATTCAAATATTGAACTCAGTCCTCAAAAAGGGCCCAACAGTTCTTAAACCGAACCGAACCATTCTAGAAACCGAACCGAACACTTTACAAACCGAACCGAACCATTCCCAAACCAAACCGTTTCCAACCGAACCGAACCGAACCGTTCCCAAACCGTACCGAACCGGACCGGTTTGAAGTCCAAACCGATTGATTCGGTTTAGACTACAAACCGAACCGAAACCGTTTAACCGGTTCTTGGAACACCCCTAGAACATCCTAAGGAAGATGGTGGGTTTAAAACATATGTAAAAAATAAAGTTGGTAATTCTCACTACACTTTTATAGATGGGTTTGGAACCGTGGTTGATTATCGGTAGATCGTTCACCTCTTCTGCACCGGGTCTCTGGTTCGATCCCAGCTGGTATCAATTGAGTTTTATGATAATGGATGTTCTCGGAGTTTTCCCGTTTGCTCCCACTTTCTCCATTGAATCATTTTATTCATTCTCATCATCACCGTCTTTTTAAGCCTAAAGGCATTTCACCTGGTTACAAACATTACGAATGTTGTAACATAGAAGCGTTTGTAGAAGTCTTGCTGGAAATAAATGTAATTTATAGATTCTTCTTCTTCTTCTTCTTCTTCTTCTTCTTATTTTTCTTCTTCTTCTTCTTCTTCTTCTTCTTCTTATTATTATTATTATTATTATTATTATTATTATTATTATTATTATTATTATTATTATTATTATTATGGAAGATTCAATAATTCAATGCAGTATCTGAAATCGCAAAAAGGGTCAGATCAATGAGCGGCAGGAAAGAGGAGAGACGTGAAGTATATAGGATTCACGAAGGGGTAGCCGTCAAACATAGTTTGGGAAATGCTGTCTTGGAAGAAATTGTATGATTGAAGTAAGAGTAATCAAAGGTTCTCCAAAGTTAATTGAAATGATAACATAGTACTAATGAAATGTCAGTTACATTTGACGTGATAATCGAAAAATTCAAATTTATATTGGCCATGGAATTTTGAGAAGCTGAAAAATAATACTACATCTTGAATGAATTTCAAACAGCGATAGGAAGAGAGACAAGCAAACACCATATATAATCATTGCATAAAAATCTAAAATAATTAATATATGCAATTTTTTAAAAAAAAGATGTATTGATTGGAGCTTAATATTCTTTTCAACACAGAGGCTATACGTTACGCGACATACTATTTAAAATGGAATCCAAATTGCTTTTGAAGTCTGTATCTCAGGCAAGCCCTACTGGGAACAAGGGCGCCGATTTCTCTGTAACTTTTGGGGCGCCCATTCATAAAAAAGTACATATAACAATACATATAACAAGAGAAAATATGTATAAAATACATATTCATAAAAATACAAGGGGTCACATGAGCTTTGGGTTCCCCCCACCCTCCCAGGATCGGCGCCCTTGACTGGGAACCAAATCCAGCATCACTTCTATTATTCAGTTCTTGTACAGTATATTTGAGTGTCTTCATTAACGAGTGTGTAGGTAAAGAAGAGAATATGCCGAAAAGGCTTCGACAACAGAGGAACAGGAGAGACAGAATACACGTTATTCAAGGAGAGAACAGGAAATCCAGAAATTCAGAGCAGAGCAAAGCAAGGAAAAGAATAAGAAATATAATGTGCAAATGGACGAAAATGAAACAAATTGGCATAAGAGCAATACACTAAAATCGTACATTCCAGTACAATATTGCTTAATGGAAATAAAAGGCCACAGTCGAATATTCTCAAGGATGACCAGGAGTTTTAGAGGGAATCAATGCGGTGCAAGGAATGCATATAAACTTTGTATGGGATGAAGACGAGGAATTGTTTGAAAAAGACACACAGAGGAATACGATTTAGCATTTCAATTTCAAATTATGAATTTGAGGAATATTGTAAATATCCCAGGGATAAACTTAGTCAACATGTAAAATTTGTCCGATTGGGAATGCCTTAGGTACCATTGCAAGTGTGAACGTTTATCACTATTTCTCTATTCAGAAAAGAATAAAAATATATTCATTTTGGGGAATATTTTCTTCTGATTAATTACAACATTGTTTCGATGATTATTCCCCAATTATATGATCGATCATAATCATTTCTCTTCCGATCGTGGCTATTATCAATGTACTGTACTGTATATCATTATTGTAGTGTAAAATACTGTATAAGAGTCTGAATACTTCGTTCAGAATAGTTCACCACTTTTCTGCTTAATAGATTTTCATCATATGTTATGCTTATTTTGTGTTTTCGCCTAACATTCTAAGAACGAATGCTTATATTGTTTCATGGTATATTGACCGCACATAGTTGTAGATTGGTATGCACCGCACTTAAAATAGCCTAATGGCCCATTTTCCTATATTTCTCTCATGCTCTCTCCACACTACTTCAAATAGTAGCCGGCTATGGATCTGGTACCGCGGGAAAGAGTATTATGGTTTCTTTCAGATGAACACGATATTTTGTGGATGTGGTATTTATAGATTCGTATTCTTCAAGCTGGGTCTTGTAGGAAAGGCAACCTTTCTTTTCTTCCAGTTCCTCTCTTATCAATATGAATCACCTTTATTTCACGAAGCACTTGTTCTTTGAAACAGTGTTTCTCAATGAGAAAGTGTCCCATGCGGCGTAAGGCGCAAGGCAAAGTGGTAATATCAAAATCACTGCCTCCTCGATCCACCTAGTGGGAGCGGATCGGAGGTAGGAGGCGGTGGACAAGATATATTACTTTAGGAATATACGTAGCTTATGCTTGTTAGATACAAAGGATGTATAGTACTAGGTGAGTTGTCTACTTGCGTTTCTCACGAGGTCTTGTTCTAGCGGATTAGGAACAAGAAGGCCGAAGATCCTCATGGGACCAAGTCACATGCTGTGTAGTGTAAAAATGATCAACCAGGTACTCATCTGTTGTATGAACATCTGTGAAATAAGCAGTATGTTCGTCTCGGAGAAATAAAGGCGCTTTTCTTTATTTTCAAGACAACAAATTATAATGTCAATCACGTCTGGACATACTGAAACTGGCATAAAAACAAGTTCTCTGTTTTAATATAAAATGTTATCAGACTTCCTATCAAATAACACACAGCATTTCCAATCAAAATCAAGTATAGTACAATATATAAGCTTCAAATAACATACAACATGAATCAAAGTAAATAACCTTGTGTCTTAAGAGGGCAGAAAGTTCATTGTCACAGAAAAATAATGGCAATGGTGACTTATGCTTTCAAGTTCATATAATTTCAGGCACATATATCAACACAGGAAATATTTATTTTTTCATGATGTCTTACTCAATTTTAATCTTAAAGTAAACATCTTCTTTCGACAAATCAAGCAAGTAATTTAATAAATTACTAGGAGAATGTCCGTTCTTCGCACGGAAAAAAATAGGTTTATGAAAAAATATTTGATATATGTGCAAATTTTCTTCATTTAAAACACTTCTTAATAGAATTTTGATTTCCCTGGAATTACGTAAAACTTCACGCAACAGCTCCTAAATAACTTTTCGCAACGTTAAGGCTGGATTAGACCGTTTTTAGCAGCAAAAAATGGCGGATTCACCAAAATCTACGTAAATCATTAGGCAAAATTTTTAGGCGATACGCATAATCCCAAAATCTATTTTTTTTTTATGTATTTTATCAGAGTTGAGACTGAAGTGAATGAATTTCGTGCACCGGAAATCACAAGATTTTCACAGTGTCAACGGAAATTGTTACTAAATCTCATATTCATCATCGAAATTAATTTTCCGTAAAGCACCTTTAAATGTCTTTTCTCAGTTCTCAAACTTGACCAAGTCGATCTCTCACACAATATACTAATATTCTGCACGCCAAAATATAGCTAGTTTCAAAAGAAGTTAGGGAGAGGAAGGTGGCTCAGTGGTATAGATACGCTTACCTCTGGTATGTGGAGTCCCTGGTTCGATCCCCGGCCACATAAATTTATGGTGGACAACATTGTGTCCGTGATTTTTATCAGGATACTCCCACTTCCTCTCAATTCTCATTCCACCAATTCTTCCATCATCATTCACTTGCCTTAATCGTCGTCTCCCTTAGCCTAAAGAGAGGAATCGTGGGACGTTAAACTGAAAAATTTCACTTTATTTCATTCAAAAGAAATTAGCAAATTACTAATAATGCGAAATCTTTTGATTCTAACTCGTGTCCTTGGAGTTATTACTCAAATTCTGTCTTCCGTGCTCGTGGGTTTTCTCGGGGTTCTCCCGTTTCCTCCCACTTTCTTCATTCCACTATTTCACTCATCTCTCATCATCACCGTCTCCTTTAGCCTAACCAGCATAACCGTGGGACGTAAAACTTAAAGATTTCATTTTCAAATTCTGTCTTAAAGTATACAGTTTATTATATATTCACAAAATTTCAACTTTCTAGTGCGAGAAAACCTCTAACCCCATTTCCACCTTCTTACATGATTCATTTTTTTAAAAAGTTTTACCCATAAATTTATACCCTAATATCTATACAAAATTATGATTATGTACACCTATTTCGCAGATCTGGGGAACGAGAAGGAAGAGATACAGACCGTTTCCTCAGACCAAGGATCTCATTTCGTAAAACCGTGTCTAATTCAGAAGATAGAAATGAAAAGTTTTCAAGATCAGGCACCTAATGTTTTAGGAAATCCAGAATGAAAAAAATTACATCATGTTTTTTTTCTTATTTGTTTTTCTTAGTGGTACCATTTCAAAAATCCCGTGTCATCTAGAGCCTGAGTGAATCAAGAATATTTATGAAAAAGTTCAAAGACCAACAGAAAGGCCTCAGTCTCCCCTTGAAGCTCAAATTTCGCAAAATCACTTGGTGTGAATTGAAAATGCTTAAGCAAATTGTTCAAAGTTTTATACTTAATAGGGTTAAAGATCTGGAGAACGGAAAGAAGAAAGCCTTTTTTCCCATCTTTTTAGGAAGTCAGAATTAAAAAAAAAAATCTGCAGTAGGGAAAGAAAAATATTTACTCAAAATGTAATAGTTCTACTCTCAAAATTGTACTGAACGACAAGAAAACAATCTTCGCTCCCTTACATAGGAAGCTGCATTTCGAAAATACCCGTATAGTCTACAGCCCAGGGTGCGATGAAAACAAAAGATTTTAAGGTTGTACGGTGAGTAGTTTCGGAGATTTGTCGAGGGCAAAAATCATTGAAGCTCACCCCTCGTTCTTAGCTTTAGGAGTTACATTAAAAAAAAAAAAAAAAAACTGTCTTATCTACAATATAGACTAGAAGGAGAACATTCATAAATAATTTCAAAGTTCGTCTAATAACAGAGAGATTTGTTTATGAATGACTCAGTGAATGAGCCATTGAATTTATACATATTACCTTAAATATCCGTTCTTCGCACGGGGAGAATGCGTTTTATGTTGGACATAAAAAGCGTCAAAACTGTCCCCAATCAACTTAGGGACCGCAAAAAATATGAATTTAACACTAATATTGGTCATTTTCAATTATTTTTATATGGTACCATCTTCTCTTAGAAGTACTAATAGGGACTGAAACGGCATCGAAGTGTCACTGTTGATCTCACCGACCCCGAAAACTTTGGATTCGGTACTAATATCGCTCATTTTCGCTCATTTTTATACATTTCCCCCTCCCCAAATTGCACCATCAAAATGAAATTATGAAAATCACCCCAGACCTCATTTATGTTGAAAATTTGATCGAGATCAGTCTTATTGTTGAAGAGTTAATAAGTCACAACATTGTCATTTTCATTTTTATTTATACAATATAGAAAGATAGATTTGAAAGTAAAGAAATATGTTAAGTGAATAAATAAGGAAGAGTAGTTCCCTTGGCGTTGTACCCAGGAGCGTACCAAGGGCCAGGCAGCCCGGCCAACTACCCGAGGCGCCACAGTCAGGGGGTGCCAAAACGAGTCTCAAAAAGCAAATTTTATAACGTGTTCTCTACTGATTTTTTTTTTGTTTATATTGTTGTAAACTAGCGTCAATTAGATAATCTTTTTCCATTCCACCATGGAAGAAGAGAGTTTCATATTAGTAGGGGACTGTATCGACAAATGGAGACATGGCATGTACAAGAGAGAGTAGAGTGGGATTTAATATTGTTTATGGCGGCCCAATTTCTTTGTAAACTTTTCCCAGGCAATGAATATTATTGGAGTTTATATGTGCTACTCATTTAAAGTGGTAGTGGAGGGTTAAGAGGCACCACTTATTTTTGTTTTCTTAGATACGATGCCGCCGCACCTAACTGCCGGCCTTTGTTGAAAGTAGTGTCTAGGAAATGTTATTGTATCGCTATGCACAGTTCTTGCAAAATCATTCATTTCGACCCAACAACATGACCTATTTGGGTTTTTATACAGGATCAAAAAGAAAGACTAAGATACCCTGATGAAGAAATTTGCTGACCTAGAGCATTGTGATATTGAGGGTTTCCAATTTCAACAGGAACTATTGGTTTTACTCCTCCTACTACCAGGTGAAAATGAAAAAAAAAACCTTGAAGCAAGGTCGCCGATCCTGGAGAACGTGGGGGACCGGGCCTTCCAATGCTTATGTGGCCCCCCATGTATTTTTTGAATATTTTTATTGTTATATTTTTTATGAATATACAATATTTTGCATAATTTGAATTTAATTTGTCTTAAAATCCTTATATATGCCTTCTTAGACCCTTATTTGCAACCAAACACATCTTAATGCCCCCCACCCTCCCAAAGTTACAAAGAAAATGTCAGCCTTGCTTTGAAGTATTAAAATACTTAAGGAGTAACCAGCAGGCCCGTATCCAGGGGGGTTTGGGGGCCGCCCCCTCTTCTTGTCAGCGTGGCTTCAGGCGAAAGGAGATGCTCAAAATTAAAATTAATTAAAAATTATTTGAGATCTACCATGTGCCAGGAGCTCCTCGTGGGGATAGCCATGATGCCGATTGCGTTCGACATTCTTCAAGACATTGACACAGATGTCATTGTTAGGTATTTTGCAGGCAAAAAAGACTTGGAAAATTATATTTTAATTGTTGTGAGTGCTGGAAACAAATATATTTAAAGTTGTTTAATTTGTTGTTAATTTTCAGTAATAGTAAAGTTTAACTTTTTATTGAGTTTCTAAATTTTGTTACGCTATTAATTATCACGCCTGAGACTAAATGTTGCAAAATTAGGAAACTAATTTGAGTAAATTATTCAAGATTTTAAGGTACTGTTTTTATGGAAGAAAAAGACATGGACGCTCTTTCTCATAAAGTTCCATAAATTGACATTGATATGATCTACTTACTTATCAAAGTCAGAGGATTTCTAATACTTAATAAAACCTGTTATTAAGCTTTAGTCTTGTAAGTGTGTTCAGCTTTTGTACAAATTCATGAGATATGTTTTATGAATGCTATGGACTTCAACTAGTAGGACCTACTTAAAAAGGGTGGTTTATATTGCTGTGCGTAAAAGACATTCAACATATGTGAAGTGTCTTTATTGGTATTTCACGTTATTAGAATAGATTATTACATAGTGGGATTTATGGTAGTGGGTGGTATTGAATACTACTACTGATGTTATTGATAACAAAACAATTGATTATATAGCACTAATCATGTCAGCATTAGTAGTATTCAATAAATGGTGTTCGATATTGTTTTTGTTGTTAGATATCGATACATAAATAATAATAATAATAATAATAATAATAATAATAATAATAATAATAATAATAATAATAATAATAATAATAATAATATAAACACAATATATCTGATACCATATTCATTTTTTAAATACTAAATAAATCTATATATGTCATGTATTTGAATATTAATTTTTCTCTTTGAACAATGGGTTTAAAATATTAAAATCACTCGAATAAAATGTAAGATATATGTTAGAACTTGGTGAAAGTGACAGAAAGTCACTTTGCCTGGGTGAAAATTTTGCCTTGGTCCGCGCCTGGTTGTATCTGTCTATTCCCGGGCCAACTGACATGCCCCTTTCTGCCTAAACTTGGGCTTCAATGTCATCATGACTAACACCAATCAGCTTGCAAATTCGATACTAATATCGGTGATTTTGGATTTACTGTTTCTCTCTCCGTCCCCCTCGATGATAATGGGTAGAGAATATAACTTGAACGGCTTCGGGAGTGTTATTATTCGTCTAAGTGACACCGAAAACTATGAATTAGACACTAATATCCGGCTTCCCGGGAATTATTAATCTCCCTTTATGCATAAATTTCGAGTCCTCTATAATGTCTTCAGTGGCGAAATGAAAAAGAAAGTGCTTCATATAGAATTAGATCTAGTAACCTACCAAATTTGATAGCTCTAGGTCACGCCTTTCTTTGCGGAAAGCCGATGAGAGACAAACAGACACACATAAACGATAATTTATTGTATTAGTATAGATAGACAGAGAAAAGTAATTCATGTAGGTAGTAAAAAGCTAATAATAATAATAATAATAATAATAATAATAATAATAATAATAATAATAATAATAATAATAATAATATTATTATTATTATTATTATTATTATTATTATTATTATTATTATTATTATTATTAGTATTAGTATTAGTATTAGTATTATTAGTTTAGCGTCCCATGATTATGCAGTGAGGTTAAGGAAGACGTTGATGATTACAGCCCGGATTTACATGCGAAATGCATGTTTATAGTGACATGCAAGAACGTATGGAAAATGTTTTCTTCCTTCCGACGGACTTGCAAGAATTCGTTTGAGATGCATGTAATGGTGCATGTAAGTGCATATTTTGAGTGAATTTCGATGTGTATGCATATTTTGTAAACTTTGCAGGATACTGCATATTCCTGAATTTTATTGCTGCTTACTAGCATATTTGAGAGTATATCACATGAAAGTAGGCTATATTTAAAGTGAACTGACTCCGTTTGTAAACGCAGTGTAGAACAAAATGTTGTACAGAATAATAGCAGAAAGTGTTGCGTAACTGAAACAACCAAATGCTAATATCTAGCAGTAGACGCACTAGTATTAAATGTAAATAAATTATTGTGAAAGCTCTATCGCGCTTACGTATTTTTCGCAAAGTTGCGACAAATGTTCCAGTACCTTCTCATCCAGTGAAGAGCTCGTGGCTCCAAGCTGTGCAGTATTATACAGATATCTTAAAAATCAATGAAGACAGCCGTAGACTCACTGAGTCCTGATGATGCAGCCGCTATTTATGTATCTCGAAAACGTTTCTCTACAAGTGGCATTGAGAACAAAATTAAGTACATACATAACCATTTCTCGGCAATACCTGGAGTTGTCAGACAGTTGGAATCCTGTAAGAAGGCTTTGCAGCATTCACTCTCCTTGTTGGGCGAATTATCGCAGACTTTGTCCAGTGAAGCAATTCATGGTCTTGCCAAAATAGCGTCAGATAAACTTTGCAAAGTATTTGGCAAAAAAAAAAAAAAAAATCCGGGTACAAAACAATCTGTGCCATTACAAATGTACTTAATGGTGAAAACATGGAATGGGAAGAGAATGTAACACAGGAAGACTTTCATGTATTTCACATGTACGAGTGACTTCTGCTGATGTAGAAAGAAACTTTTCGATCTACAAAACGTTTCTTAGTGATAAACACAGAGTTGACAGAAAAAAAAACTTAAGGAAGATAGTTCATTGCAACAGAGATCGTTAAGATAAGATATTTTTGTAAGAACCTGATATTTTATTTTTTTAGTGTATATTTCAGTGCATATGTTAGATTTTTAAATGCATATTTTAGTGCATATTTTTATACTGTATTTTTCGTGCATGTTTGCATGAATATTTTGGGGTTTGTTTATGTATGGAAATCCGGGCTCTATTGATGATAATGATTGAATAAAGAAAGCCGAAGGTAACAGAATACCGAGAAAACTCGCGCACACAACTTGTCAGTCACTAAACTCACTTGCTAAGAGCTGAGATCGAACCTCGGACACATCGACCCACCACTGGACACAGTAAAGCCTACATGACTGAACAACTCAAAGGTCAAATTTCTTAACCTGGAAACTTTAAATTTTTACAGTGCATGGGATTTGTAATGTGGGATACCAGTAAGGAGAGATTTTTAGAAAATCGATATGGAAGGAAGGAAAGGGTGATGGCAATAATTATACTAAAATTTCCATATCTCCGAATCACTGAAGGCAGAGAGAGACATAAAATTTGGTATATAGACTTGCCATTTAAAATAATTATACACGTGTTTCGTCGGTTTTTGGTATTTTCCCTGGAATGGAAGAAGGGGAAGGAATGGGGTTACAATTGTTATAACAAAATGAAAATATCTCAAAATCCTTTAAAGTTAGAGACATGAAATTTGGTATTTAGACTTTTCATTTAAAGTTATTAAAGATGTGTTTCAGCGTTTTTAGATATTTTCCTTAGAAGGGAAGAGAAAAGCAGAAAGTGAAAAAGGCGGTAAGAAAATTGGTGGATGCTGCAATTGTTAAAATAAGATAGCCATATCTCGAAATTCCTAAAGCTTAGAGACATAATTTATTTTATTTAGACTTTTCATTTAAAATAGTTAAAGAATTGTTTCTGCATTTTCTGGATTTCCTTGGAAGGGGAAGAGAAAGGTGGGAGGAAAAAGGGATTGGTTTGCAACTGTTATAATAAGATGGCCCTATCTCGAAATACCGGAAAATTTGAGACATATGAGGAATATGAAAAGTGGTATTTAAACTCCTTAATCAACGAACTTCAATATGGATACAGCAAAAAATCTCAAAAAGGCGAGCATTCAGAGCACTTGATTTGACAAAATTAACAACTTTAATAGCCAGTGATAATGCCTGCTTCAGGTTTTCTGAAAAAGTTTTTTTTTTTTTTTTTTTTAAAACTAAGGCTTGTGTGTGAATTAAGTAGTGCAAACCCATAACTGTAGAATTTTTGTTCTTTGCCAGCTTTATAAATCCAGACTGCGAAGCTAACATCGCTGGAGCTGCATCACCACATACTTCTACTACTCTGTTCCAGGACAAACCATTTTCAAGAAAAAATTATTGCGAGCAGGAAAAACAACAGAATCTTTTGATGATGTCTCCAATCTTTTTGAAAACAATATTTTCATGGAGTGCTCTGCTTGTGTCACCGTGTAACCTATTGCTGTGGCTATCCGAAAATCTTACATGATAAAGTATGTAATTTGATATATCATTGAAAAGATAATGACAAAAAGAAAATTTATATAGGAGAAAGTTTTGTCTGGCTGTTCTTAAACAATAAGCGAGATATCAGATATATATGCCCCTTCGACAGAAACTTATAAAACTGAGAAAGAATGGGTAGGTTATTCATTTATTTATGTTTGGAAGACTTAAGTACTCGATATATTTTTAATTTAGATTATTTGAGTTGCTCATGTCAGGACAGTTGCGTGATCCTCTAATCCAACTCTCTGGAAAGTGAGATAGTGTGGTGGAAAATACTTCTTCTGAGAAAGTTGATCTTATATGATTGTCTGTACACCCGCCGGTGGCTGTTCAAGGCCCACGTTCCGTCCTTCATAACCTTGGTGTTGCGTAATGACTAAAGAAATTGAATTTAATTGAAACATATTCTGGAGTAACATTTCTGGAGTAATGTTATCTACTAATGAACGTTTTCCATTAGTATTTCATTATACACCTCAGACTTAGGGGGCATAAATAAATAAATGACATTCCTGATTAAACTAATAAATTTCATTTCAAGTAACTTAATTTTAATATATACAAAGATAATATTTGCAGTCTGGAACATAATTTGTCAACACTGATCAATTGATTTAAAATATATAAAGTGGACGCTCAAGTGTACACTGGATAAAATGGGCTTCAATCCTGCTTTACACTGGATAAAAGTGCAAACTATAGTTTAGCCCCTCCCTTGATTATATCCTGGATCTGCCACTGTATATATATACATATATATATATGTTTATGACTGATCCAATGAACAGTGACAGTTTTATTTATCTTGTGAAAGCATTAATATTTTACAAAAAGTAAAATATATTGATTAATATAAAAGATTTTTCAAGAGACCGATTCTCCGCATTGAGCGGTTGGTTTATTACCTGTCACTCAATGTGTCGCGTGCCAATTTTTCCTCTCCTAAATTTGTGGTCAAGACGTGTGGTAGTTTTATTGCTCCGTGCCTTTCCCTTATTTTATTGGGGTACAGAAATATTCTATCGTTGGACAAAGTCCTCTCTACAGTCCGTGCACTGGCAACCATGTATGACTACAAAACTTGTACCTCAAAAGCTTTCGTTTGAAAAAGCCATCTGCTGTTTTAACACAGTATGTTTTGACATTTTACAACTATGATTTATGAGGGGGTAAAAATTGGGACCCCGGTATTTCGTGCGCGCCACAACGGCATGTTGCGTGAAGCGACTACGTGTACGTGAGAGAGTAAGGTCCTAGCATGGCACATGCACTAGCGGAACTTCCCTAGTGCTCTTAGTAGCGTCGTGACAGTGGTTGAAGATGGACGTTCCTATTTCTGCTCCCGCCGCGTGTGAAGTGCGAGCAGTGATAAACTTTTTGCATGCACAGAGCATAGCACCGATTGAAATCCATCGTCAGCTGCATCGTTGCAAAAATGTAAATGCTGACCCTGTGCGCCTTGCTTTGTGCTCTAGGGTCAGTTGCTTGAACACAAAACTTTTTGATCAACAGGCACTCCGTGACAGTGATGTGCAATAAGGAGCGGAAAATCTGCAGGAACTGCTTGCTCATGCCGTTAGTACCATAGATCTGGCACTGCTAACGATGGATTTTGATTGATGCTGTGCCCTGTGCATTCAAAAACTTTATAACTGCTCGCACTTCACACGCCAGGGAGCAGGAATAGGGACGCCAATCTTCAATCACTGCCACGACGCTACTGAGAGAATTAGGGAAGTTCTGCTGGCGCAAGTGCCATGCTAGGACCTTACTCTCTCACGTACACGTAGTTGCTTCACGCAACATACCGTTTCCTAGCTACGGGACGAGTGGGAAACTTACTTTTTGGATGCGCCTTATACTACCACCTATATTATCAGAAAAAATATAAACTAGATTATTTTTATAAGAAAAGAAGAAGTACAAATGAAGTGTAAGATCAAAATCTTAAGACTGCTGTAGCAATACACTCACGTGACAGTACACTGCAACACCCGAGTGGTTACAGAATGCAAGCTTAGTACCAAAGGATAATTTATAATCATAATTGAAGGAATCAATTTCAAAAGGAAATAACAATTTATTATAATAATAAAGCAAAAAATAAAACATTTAACAACTCCTAATGAAGTTGGCTGATTCCATAATTTAAGTGGTTTTGTCAATTTCAGTTTCAGATGGCTGTTTATAATGTTTCCAAATAGCATTTAATCTTAAATTAATTTCAAGTCAATTTCAATTTTGTTAGGTTACAAACATCAATTAGGTTAAATTCAAATAATTAAACAAACATATATTTAATAAAAGACTAAGGCTCATATCTAACTACAGATTAACCCAAGAAAATATTTAAATAAATAAAAATAAAATATAAAGATTTCAATTTCCACTTACAAATATTAAACATTCATTTCAGGTACATTCGTCAGTCCTTTAGTACAAACCCTACAATTTTGCACTTATTCGACCATCGTCACAGCGCGCGCACACACACACCAAGACACATGTTAATTAACGTTCCATTTTACTATCAAAACATGTTGTAGAGAATTACTTGAATAAAGTGCAAGGCGAGATAGGTCGTCAGGAAGCACGTAAATAATCCTATAAGTGGCAGTACTATAGAAAGAAGACAATCATAGCCACCTCAAGATTTTCAACTTCAAAGCAACAGAATTAATACAAAACTTTTTTCTTCTAAAAGTATGCTTCACTGCCAAACAAGTATAGATTTAGTATAGTGCAATTGATACTACTTGTCTCTTGTGACAGCTCCCTGCGCGCACGTGGTGCTCAATGCTGCGTTGCCAGCTTTTGCGTCGGGTGTTGAAACTACACGAGTAGTATACACGAAACACGAAATTGTTCACTGCGAGTAAATCTGTTCTATAAAATTAAATGACACAAAAGAGAACTAAAAAGAATGCTCTCAATAACCAGTAGGTTCACTACTCAAGTTGACATTCAACTAAAACAATATGCATTTGTTTATATTCAAACTGGCAACGTGTGGAGGAGGTGGATCTGCAGAGCGAGAGAAATGAGCCACTATAATTGGCTGAACGTGCTGTTGCCATAGAAACAGTCCTTGGCTGATTGTTATGACCACGTGCAGGAAGGGAAAAACATAGGAAAGCAACTGCCACAACGGACAAATGTCAAGTTTTTTGGGGGGTATGTAGTCCGGACCGGTGAATCCCCCGTGTGGATGAGCCCCTGATGATGACTATTTTCAACATCTACTACATACATTAACTGCATGTTTCATTATTATTTCAAATTAACTATTGTGTTCTGATTTAACTTCTCGTGCCGGACTTTTTGTACCTCCTGACTTAACTACAAACTGAAAATAAAGTGATAAAATAAGAAGTAATATTGATTAGATGAATGGGAAGAATGTTTACTCTATATCAAGATCTATCACTTAAGTTTTCAAACGTTCTCTCAAGTTACTTCAACAAGGGTTCCGACCATAACCGTCAAAGGTTTTGACAGCTTTGACATCGACAATAGATAGCTCTGCAAACAAAGAATGCAATTAGGCATTGGATTTGGCTGAGTTCTCCCTTTCTCAGGTTTCAGGAAATGTTAGAAACAAAAGCACTTACTAAAATTTACCTCTCGAGTGAAAATAAAAAAAAAAATGTTTTCTTAGCACAATGATTTTTTTCCTAAAGAAAAATGGTAAGCACGTGATTTTGTGGCAGTAACAAATCTAATACACATATGGATTATTATGATCAAACAATCAGTGAAGCATAACATAGCTAATAGGGCTTAACTTGATTGTTTTTAGTTTAACGTACCACGATTATGCACCGAGGCTAAGTGAGACGGTAATGATGAGATGGATGATTATGGTGGAATGAAGGAAGTGGGAGGAAACGGGAAAACTCCGAGAACACTGACGCATATGGTATTTGTCTATCACAAAGCCTGCTTGCATGAGCTGGGATCGAACTAAGGACCCCGCCCATTAGAGATGGGTATTTCACCACTGAGCCACCGAGTCCCCAAGAGTACTTAACATCATGTTAAACAATGACAAAATCTCTTTTCTAAAAAGCATCCAAATCATATCTAAACACTTTTTTTCTGCAGTGTAGTATATAAGTCGTTACCGATTCGGTGTAAAGTTAATGATTAGGCAGATGAAAAGTATAATACTAACACATACGTACGTATTTGCTAACAATGGCACTTTTAGTTCTACCTAGGTATTTTTTAACATGAATAGGTCATTTGCAAAAGTGACCAATGAAAGGACAACGAACATTAGAAACTGAATTAAGGCAGGAATTTTTTAAATATGTTTTTGCTTCAATTTCATGATTTTTCGTGCCGCTCTTGCACAGGTTCGCCTAAATAAATTCGACAACAATTGATAATATTAACCTAACAGATGCAGCATAAGACCATGTCTAGAAAATCTAACATACGTACTCAGTCAGTCTAACCTTAGAAAGCAACATAAATATCGGGCTACAAATGTTTAAAATTAGTACTATAGCCCAACAAGAAAACGAGAATTAAAATAAAATCGTATCCACGGAAATATGTATTGTTACAACACATGTAGATGTACATGGTTATTCAAAAAGAAAGAACATATTTCAAACATTTATTTCTTCCAAACTACAAAAGATAGAAACATTATTCGAACGTTACTTCATTAAGAAGAGTACAATTTAAACAGCCCGAATAGAAGTTCCAATCGCGGCCGCATTGGCGCTGTTGTTTGTATTGAAATGGTGTCGTCACCACAGGACAGTTTTGTGTGCTACAATTGGCAAAACTTGAGTCCATTGTTGCAGTTCAGCGAGCATTTCGCCGTCAATTTAATAAGCAACCGTCGCATCATAAGCAAATTTACGAGTGGCATCGAAAATTCGTAGAAGATGGTTGAATCTGCAAAGGAAAAAGCACGGGACGTCTACACACATCGAAATGCCAAAGAAATCCACATCACAAGCAAACAAAGAACTTCACATTCCTCAACCAACGGTATGGCGAGTTGTAAAACATTGTCTGCACATGAAGCCATACAAACTGTGAATACGATAACTAGAGACCAGCTGATTCGTGTGTGGCAAGAAATGACTCACCCTTCTAACATTTGTCGTGTAACACACAGTGCTCATATTGAATGCACACCATAATTACTAACAAAAAATTGTAAATTTTTCTAAATTAAGTAACATTCGAATCATGTTTCTATCTTTTGTAGTTTGGAAGAAATAAATGTTTGAAATCTGTTCTTTCTTTTTGAATAACCCTGTATCTTCAACTATAAAACTAGAAATAATGGTTCAAATACAAATGATAAGAGAAATTCAATTCAAACAAATGTCTTGCAATATGAATGAGAGAATCGGAAAATGTTTTCCCTTCTTTATCTCCGTGAAATCGCAAACAAGATGGGGCAAACAAGAGACTTTCATGCTGGATTTGGTTAAGTAAGACCAAAATCCTGTTGATGACGCTATCGTAGTGCTAGCATAAAGTTCAGGTAAGCGTCCATTTTGTACCAGGACAAGTATGGAGGTTAGAACAAGCAACGCTCAGAATATTGTCAAACATGACACAAATAAAATGTGTTATTCGCTGGAATCGGCCTGGTCTTCTGTGTGATTGGGTGTTCGTTTGAACGATAATATGAGAACACACTCGGCAAACCATCTTGGCACCCTCGACTGGGAACTACTTCTCATTTTTCATACAGTTCCAACCGCATGCCTAATGAGTAGCATCTCTTTTCCCGGCATTGAAGAAAGTTTTTACGTTAGCAGAAGACACTTTGGCATTAGTGACGAAGTAAAGACAGTCGCGAAGGAGATTTTCCGTATCCAGGACACACAGTTTTTTAAAGAAAGATTTTTAAACCCTGTAAAGTGGTATGTCAAATACATCAATATTCTTGGTTCTTATATAGAAAAATAAAGCCGTTTTTTTAATATTCACAGCATATTACTTTTCTTGCATAAACGCCACTGGTCATCAAACCATTACTCCTAGTTTTATATTTGTTGATTGACATACGTTATAACAATACATACACGAATATGATTTTATTTTTCTTCTCGGGCTTACATCTACTTTAACCATTTATAGCCAAGCATTTATGCTACTGTTGATGTACGTGGCTGAATTGAAATCAGTAAGGCAATGGATCATTGATAAAAAAAAAAAAAAAAAAAAAAAAAAAAAAAAACATTCTGCTCGTTATTATAGTGCACATCCACACAAGTTCTAAACGTTCGGTTGACGAAAGCGCTTATTAAAAAGGTAACAAAGGAAGTTCTGTCGTTTTTTCACCCACCTCTTTCGAACATCGATATGTCACCTAACACGCACCTAGAATATCATAGTCCCCATTAGTATCGGCGACCTTCTGCCAGCATCGTGGAAGGCCATGGATTCCATCGCGGTAGAATTTGGTGGGCCGTGAAGCGAAGAAGGTATCAAATGTATTTTGCACATGTACTAGAGATTTGAAGTGGCGTCCTCTAAAGAGATTATCCAAGGAATGGAACAAATGATAATCAGAAGGTGCAATGTCCGGGGAGTATGGCGGATGCAATAGTTTTTCCCGTTCAAGGCCTAGAATAGTGTCCCGGGTCACCCTAGTCATGCGGGACATAGCGTTGTACTGTAACAGGAGGACCCCTTTGCGATTCAGATGTGCTGGCTCTGGAGTTTTGAGTTTTTCTTGAACACGGCTCAACTGCTGCAGTACACAGTTGCATTGATGCTCTGACAAACTGGTAGCAGTTCGCGATGCACGATGTCGCGAGCACTTCACCAAACACGCAAGAGGACCTTCTTTTGGTGTAGTGCTAGTTTCGGTAGTTTATGGGATGCTAACCAGTGATGACGGCGCCGTGAAGCTTCGTACAGGACCCACTTCTCATCACATATCAACACCCTGTCCAGAAATGACTCCTTCCTCAGACGAGACAGCAAATAAACACAGGTGTCTGCTCGCGTTGCCTTCTTGCCCAGAATCAAATCATGTAGGACTCATCGACCCAACTTTCAAGTGCTTCCCAAGTTGATGGAGGTGCTGCCAAATGGTTACTCCACTCACACTGAATTGTAGTCTCTGTTCCTCACATGTCTCGCCACTATTCGCCTCACTTGCTGCCTAAAGATCTTCATGTTGTACATGTGTTGTACAGGTCTTCCGGCACGTGGTGTATCTTCGAAGTTTTTCGCCGCGTCCTTAAAATTGTTCAACCACCGCTGCACTGTCCACGCAGTCACGACACTCTCATCAAAAGCCTGCATATATTACGCCCCGCTGCAGCAGCGTTGGACCCCAGTTTGAAGTCGTACAGCATAAACGCACTTATAACGCTCTCTGGAGGTCCCGTGTTCACTCTGTCCTTACGCAAATTCACGGTGTAACTGAACTGCCACAACCAGCTAGTATGTTAGATATACCTATAACAACAACTGACCTTCGCCTTATATCCATTCGCATTCAACTCATGGTATGAGAGCCAATTGGACACAGACCTCCACAAAGAAGCGACAGAAGGTTCTTGATTATCTTTATAGTTGAAGTTTTTTTTTTTTTTTTTTGTATATAGATATACTGCAATACCATAACCGAATATAACATCATACACATTGATTGTACGGATCCATACATAAATTCATGAAATATATAGCTACTTCTTTCCCCTCTGCTTTGAGCTTTTGTATCTTTAGCAATCATTTTAAAGACGTACATTTGCATTCCTTGGTGCAGATTCACATTAAGAGGTCTTGTCGCAAAACACCAACCAATCTATGCCAGGTGGCTACTAAAAAGCACGAATGTTATCTAACCGAGTCAAGGCAGAAGTGGGGGCGAGTGGTAGCGCGGGATGCGTCCGTAGGGAGCAGGCACGTCAGCGATACAAAGCTCATGGTATACGTGTAAATGAGGGTAGTAGAAAACTACTGTTTCCATGATACAAAGATGTATGATCGCTCCCTTCATTTATACTTTCGCTTACAAATCTGAAAATAAAAATTCCTTTTATTATTCTCCACATCTTGCCAGACTTACATTCTTCGCACGTCATATTGTTCTTTATTAATCTATATCCTTATAGGAACCTGAGAACATAAAAGTAACAAAAACTGAAGGTTGGTATACCTTCGAACCCTAACGTTTTACCTTTTTCAATCGCTGGAAGTTGTACTTTCATTCTTAATTTGCATTGATATTTATGGCAATATCATACTTTACCTCCATTATTCACCATTCCAGCGTAGTCACAATAAAGAATTTTTCAATGTATACGTACTAAACTTACTTCAGCAACATTCTATGATTTCGCTTCTTTACTCTCCACCTTCGTATCACCTTCATCTACTTTATACACTGTGCTCAATAGCTACATGTTACATTTCAATTTATGTTTTGCTACGCACAAATCCGTGTCGGACGTAAGAACATAACGTACTTCGTTTATTCACATACGGGTCTATTACAATATTATTACTAATTTATTTTGTAAATTTTAGAAATTGTCCATTCGTTACTATTTACATTATGGGTGAATATGTGCATAGCAGATTTGACTTTCATTAATGTATTTTCACGTACACATACATTTCACAAATAAGAGCACACCACATTTTGATTATTTACACACTACTGTATTAAAATATTATTACAAATTTCTTTTGTGAATTTTACATATATGTGGATCCGTACTATCAATCTGCATTTATTTTAACATATTCATAATCATAACATTTATTTTAACATATTTTGTATTGATTGCGAAGCATTTTTACGTTTGGAGCAGCTATAAAAATATTCTAATGAATAAAGAACAGAATATCTTTTCATGAAGAAATTTGTATCCTAATAACAGGAGATTGAGAGTTTGCTAAGCGTAAAATGCGACAGAACAATAAACGGAAAAGAAAACAAAGCTCTCGATGATCTCGAAGAAGAAGAACTGGAAGAAAACGGAGGCATGAAGAAGACGAAAAAGAAAGTTAAAAGCGATGAGCACTCGGGATGGAAACAAAAGAAAAGTAAACGCTGTCTTACACAGATGTCTTTTGCTATCGAATTGACAAAACATTTTTAAGCGACAAACATTTTCTCCCTTTTTTCCGTTTGTTTGTTCTCACGCCTCTAGTCGTAATCGATTGCCCTGTTGTTGTCTCATCTTTCCCTTCTGAAAACCATCGAAGAATATGAAACGGTTGACTTGCTCTACAAACAAAAACCGAGATCCAGTATCTTTCCTTGTCTCTACAAGACGGCTTTCAATTATTTTACCTTTCATCTGCAGTATATTTATACCAGTACGAAGGAAACAATAATCTCACATAAAATAAAAATATTTCCAGAACGCAAGATAGAAATCTAAAACTGCATAATATTTGTTACTGCAGCTCTATCTTCCTTTTATCTCTTAATGGATATATGAAAGAAACTTGTTATATCTGGTTAAGAGTTTCAAAGTCTTTTAAGCAATCTGCCGTCTTTCCACTAAGACGGTAAACTGAAACGCTAGTAGAACATTAAAATTACAAATAAATTATGTGTTCTGCAAGCTCGTTATGAACAATCTGAAAAAGACAACAAACATAACCATTAGGCTTATATGATATTCATTCTGTAAAAATATCAATATTTCTTTCTATGAAATTTATTATAAAATTACCTTATTATTATTACAGTAGCACCCCTGTAATACGTATGCCACCTTTATGACTGGGAGTATGGTTGGAACGCAAAAAAGGTCGGATTATTAGAAAATATAGAAAAATACCGATTTACATTAATATTAACTATCTCTGAACTCAAAAATGACTGTATTGTTCTCTACAGTGAAAACAAACGAACAGTAAGCACTAAGAACTGGACAGTACAGTTCAGGAAACACGTACAACGAAAGAAACGAAGCAAGAAATGACAGAGCACTAACGTGAATATGCAGTAACAGCAAGTAAACAACAATGCCGCGACGGCAGTAAAACGACAATGGCCCTAGTTAGTCAACGACCAGTCGGGACAAGCTCGGGTCGAGCACGGTCGGATCAACCGGAGTGACGGACCAGCCGAGGGCGGACGAGAGGGGTTCTACTGTACTTCAGCAGTCTTTCTAGTGGGTTCTTATATTAATACCTTCACGGTAAATTTAAGGTATTAGATCAATATCGATTTGAAATTTACCAAAGTTTTAATGTTCTATTTTACTCTCAAGTCAACGGATGGTCCACACTTCATTATTTTACTGTTGTTGGTGGTCCAGTACTCCATCTACAACAAACTGAAAACCCCGTATTCTTTCATGTACAAGTTGTTTGTACTTATTGTTCTACCTTTTTAAAATATATTTTTATTTGTGCCTTTTTTGTGAAGAAATTTCCATGTGAAAAAAAAATTATAAGATGAAATAGAAGTACATTTAAGAAAGAATGAAAAAAATCCAGAGCAAAGGCATAGGGAAAGAAAACTTTAGAATGAAATTTAAATGACACTTTTTCACGGCAGAAGACAACAGAACATTCACAATCCACAACTGTCAAAAATGCTGTCAACCGACAACGAAAATGAGTGTTTTGGTTCTTCATGTTGGCTTAAGTTCTAGAACGCACAGAAGCGTTATCTCAACCTTACAGACGAAGGAGAAAGAATAATGGGGAAAAAATACGGAGAACAGAAAAGGATAGAACTAGTAGTTCTACTGTCTTTTTATTCCTCTGTTTTAGAGAAATGTGGCAACTCCTTATTACTTTATTGTAAGTGATGCAGAATCTTCTTCTATCTTACGTACTTCCAGGGAAAATTAAAGAGATCACTTTGGGACAAATAAACTCATTCAACCTACATTTTCTTCATGTCACTTTATCCCAAAATAGACACTTCTATCTATCATCACTCTTCCTTGATTTAAGGTAGAAGAAGAAATCACTTAACTTTTTATTTTGGCTCCCGGCCCCGACAAATAAATAAATAAATAAATATATATATATATATATATATATATATATATATATATATATATATATATATATATATATATATATATATATATATATATATATATATATATATATATATATATCTGTTTGAAATGTATGTTAGCTTTACACTGCAAAGAAGGATTCTTTCCTACCGACAGGTCTCTAAAAATTGATAAGTGTGGCATTACCGCTCATTTACGAAGCCCATTACTTAGTGGCGATTTGAGATTTTCTCCAGGGACCTTTTTAAATCTAACATCCTACACTTAGGTCGGAAGCAAAGTGAAATGGTGAAAATAATGTGTTTTCTTTCGCTTAACGTCACATGTTTATGCACCGAGATTATGCTGAGAGAGACAGTGATGATGAGGTGAATGATGATTATTAAGTGACGAGAAACAGAGCAAACGTGGAATCCCCAGAAAACTCACACACATGTTGTATGTTGACCACAAAACCCACTTGACGAGATGTGGGATTGAACCAGGGACCCGATGCACCAGAGATGGTAGCTCTATTACTGAACCAGGGTGGGCCGAAAATGAAGAAAGTGGGAAGAGATGGGAGAATGTAGAGAAAACCCCTACACACGAAAGAATACTTGGCGTGGGCTGGAATCGAATCAATTACCGTACATACCATAAGTAAGTGCGAGGGAACTTTCAATACAGAGGATTGAAAAGTAGGAGGGCCTACTGCGAAAATATTGTTAATCCACATTGAATACGATCAGAGATATGACGCCAAGGGAGTAAATTTCGTAGCTTTGGGGAAAAGGGGAATATTCTTTCCCCGGGCATCTCCTGATTTCATCACTGCCTGAATGATGAAGTGGAATTATAGACTTCGCCTATTTTTTTTTTTTTAATCCTCATATAAACAAAAGCTGAAGTTTCGTATTACCTATTTACGAGACGAAGATTCAGTTTCTTAAACAAAACAAATTTCTTCCGAAGAAAGAGAAAAAAATATTTTTCCACACACCTGAAACTGCAGTATTATACAGCAGACGAATTGGCCATTGATCTTCCGATTTTCTATTATCAAACTTCCGCTGAGAACTCTTGAAACGTGCGAAAATTCCGATACGTTGACCAGCTAACTGGTCTTCCGAGAAACATACAGCATGTTGACGCTGATTATAATTCTGGCAACGTTGCTCTAAGCATGTTGGTCGGTTTCAGAGTAGCGCTTAGGTCCTCCACACACCGATGACTAGGGTGGCCAACTGGCCGGTTTTTCATCGGCCTGGCCGGAAATATTGCTGTTATTTTGATTAAAACTGGTGACCGGTAAAAACTTCTTACAAGTCCCTTTATGACCGTTTTTTTTTCAAATTTGTATCTAGTTCGAAGCAATTTCAGCTAGTACTAAGTATAGATTTAAAAAGTAACTTTCATTCTGTAAATCCAAAACTGTCTACTTTCACCGTCTATCAACGATTAATATATTTTGTTCATCTGTTTAGATAATTTTAAAGAGATTACAGGGACTGTATCATGGAAAATTTGAAATTTACTTGTAAGGAATTTTATATATTTATTAAGAGAAAAAAGGATTTCTTAAAGCAATTTCCTGTAGCTGCAGTATACGTTTAAAGAATAAATTTCATTTCCCAAATCCAAAATTGTCACGTAAAGATTAATATACATTTGTTCATCTGTTTCGGTAGTTTTAAAGAAGTGGCAGTTATTGGTAAATGTAATAAAATGATCAATGCCGATTTCAGTTTCTCATGTATAGCACAATGTACCTATTAAGCTTGTTAGTAAGTGTACTAAGGAGGATACAGGTGATAATGCACTTTTGTTCACAATAATACATTTCCTTCCCATCGGTGGGTCCGAACAGAGATACTTTACACTTAGACCTATATCATAGGGAATTTTGAGGAGGGTGCCGTTTTTATTTATTTTCCAGAATTGGCAACCCTACCGATGACAGAACAGTTGCTCAATTATTTCTTCTCTGCCTGTTACAGTCAGAAACTTTACGCAGGGTGTCGTCCTAGATGCGACAGCCGTATGTGCGACAGGAACTGTTAACAGTCCTATGAGCCACCGATTCGATCGTATTAAGAATGGCGTTGGTTGGGAATAGCTAATCAGATGTAATGTATCTCAAAAACGTTCTTTTATTATTGAAATGTTTTTTCTCATTTTATTCATAGTCTTAGGAAGTCTAAAAAGTAGACAGTTTGCGAAACTCTTACATGTTTAAGTTTTCCAAAATGAAATATATTGGTTTGCTTAGTGAGTAATTAGATTTGAATTAAATTAAGTATAGAAAGCAGAGCTTCCGAGGAAAGGGATATTACAATTGGATTTTAATATTTAGTTACATAGGAATACACTTTTCACGGAAATAAATCTGTCGTCTCGCTAAGTTATTTGATGTATTTTATGTCGTATCTAACTCAAAATTAAGATAAGTTTTATTTGCACTCTTATAAGTTTTATTAGTAGAGGGTAAATATATTTGGCGAACAGTATCACTGACACGTACATTTTTTATAGAACGGTTGTTTGGACGCTAATAACACCAGAGGCAAACACATTTTACCAGAAGAAATCTTATCATCGTCCATAATTTCAATGTAAATGAATCGGTCGCTGATAGGACAGACAACAGATCCTGTCGCTAATAGGACTGTCGCTTCTAGGACTATTTCTTACGCAGACAAAACAATTTTGTTGCCCTCCCTTGGTTCACTGTCGACAGCAAAGAAAAGTCGTCACAATTGGCGGGATATTGGACACATCATGATGAGCTGTATTACCTGAAGAAAGGCTAATAGTGGCATTAAAGTAAGCATATATATATATATATATATATATATATATATATATATATATATATATATATATATATATATATATATGGCGTAAACTTGCCATTTTGAGCTGTTACACAATTATTTCGTCCCCTGGCTGTTCCACCTCAGTGACTATTATTCCGCGCTCTCATAAGACTAAATATATTTGCCTAGAATGACAAAACATTTGCACGACAAATATATTCAGTGTGCGGAGTGCCTTAACGTCAAACGTGAATTTGGGTGTCGTAGACAATAACGCATTTTTGCTAAATATTCTACGGCTCACCATGCTGCACGGCTAAGATGGAGAAGTCAAAATTTCAACGACTTGCTAATAATTATCAGGAAGATGACTACGCTAATTTATGCTAGTCACTTTTAATTGACCTATGTGTGACACAGGAGCGGCGTTTTTACGAACACAGCCAGAACAAAGAAAAACAGGCTGAGGAAAGAAGGCTAGGGAAGAAGATAAGTGGATGTTCGATTAGTCATAAATTGATGCTAGTTACACACGTATTTGCGAAACCATTGCATGCCACACATTCTATACAATAAATATCTCTTTATCAGTGGCTTTTTATGTATAATGAAATACATCCAAGATGAATTAAAACACAAAATTTAGTTTTCGTGTCCAGACGATTTAAATACGTTTATATTAGTTCCTTAAACAGAAAACAGTCTGTCTCAAAGATTGGGAACAATTAATAAAGGCTAAAGGCCTAACAGTAAACATTCTTCGACAAAGACAAGTAAATGTATACTCACATATCTATACATATAAGATCTCTTTCGTGGTTTCTCGTCTTTGCCGTAGGAGACCCAGGTTCGATTTCCGGTGAGAGTTCATGTGATTTGGATCCCACATTAAGTGTAAGTCCACATCTCATATAATCTTGTAGCTGAAAGAGACTCTAAACCAGCCCTGGCCACGGCGAGCAGATAGTTGAAACTCTCCTCGTGAACGCTCACGAGCATTCTACGAGCAAATACCGTTGTTCGTGCTTCGTGAATCTTCGGGTTTTGTCCTTAGAGGAGCGGAAGTGTTGTCAACCTTGGCGGTAATCACTAGCTTACCAAATAAAAAAAAAAGTATGTATGGTAACTGATTGCCATTTAGTGTATAGTGTTTTTTACAATGTGGTAACCGTTAACTATAGACAACACAAACTGGTAACATCAATCAAATGATGAACTATGTACGTTCCTTTTCTTCTTTTTTCTTTCCTTTTGTTAAAGAAGGATGTGGTGGAAGCAAACCATCGCTTACATTTATAAAAATTTGCCAGTTTGCCCAATGGAAAACCAGTTTTCAATATTATATATATATATATTATCAAGTTCTTAATCCGAGTGTGGGTATGTTGTTTCGCTTTTTAGGAAAAGAGATAATCTGTTGATACGAAAAAAATACTGTAGCACTTGTTTGTAATTATCTAAGTATTATCTCCAGAAAAATTAGCTTATGCATGTATGTGTGTACGAATAGGCTTAGCAAGGGGTTGGTTGTGGAGATTAGAAGCCACTATTACACTATCAAAAGGAAGAATAGTATTTCTTACTCCACTTTTAAAGTGGGGCCGCGGTGGCTCAGTGGTAGAACGTTCACATCTGGTGCTTTGGGTCCCGGGTTCGATCCCAGCCCCCGCCAAATGAACTTTGCGGTGGACAAACACCGTTTGCGTGGGTTTTCTCGGGGTTCTCCCATTTCCTCCCACTTTCTTCATTCTATCATTCCATTCATTACTCATCATCACTGTCTCCTTTAGCCTAACCGGTATAACCGTGGGACGTAAAACCCAAAGATTTCATTTCATTTTTTCCACTTTTAATGTTACTTTGATCGCAAAGAATCAAACAAAATATTAAGAGAGCCAAAGAGATTTTCCATTTTTAAGAGTGACCATTAGTGGGTACCATTAGTTTTTTTTTTTTTTTTTTTAACAAGGAGTGTCTTTTTAATAAGGAAAAATATATTGTCCCTGGCTTGTTGCTTGCCGGTAGCTTGTTAAAAGTGAAAAAGAATGTTAAATCATATCAACGACTGAAGCTACACGCTTGTCTTTCTTCGATAGTTACTGACTGGTTTTGAAACTCACGATGTTGTAGGCCTACTGTAACAGCGTAAACTTGGAAGGGAACGTTCCAACTGAATGATACGAACAATTATTCCCAATGTCTTGAACATGAAACGTGGATTGCACGGATAACGCTTAAAGTGGGCTGGACTGCACTGGAATTTCCTTCCGGCAAATTAGTGTTTGGTCGGAACTCAGTTCTTCTGTGTAATTGTCTCTTAACAACATTTGAACATTTCTTTTAGATAATAATATCTACCTAACTCTATGGCCTATGGAACCCGAAGGTTCAATGCGGCGTTTACAACATATTTCCACTAACTTCTGTCCTTAGCTAACTGGATCCAGTTTCTACCCTGTACTCTTATTTCTGCAAGATCCATCTTAATATTGTCTTCCCATCTACGTCTAGGTCTTCCTAGTGGTCTTCTTCCAATTGGGTTTTCAGTTAAAATTATGAAAGCGTTTCTAATTTCTTCCATTCTGGCTACACGGAATGGCCACCTGAGCCTTCTACACTTAATGACCCTAACAATATTAAGTGAGCGGTATAAACTATGCAATTCCTCGTTATGAATTTCCTCCAATCCCCATTTTCATCCGTCTTTGGTCCGAATACTACTACTACTACTACTACTACTACTACTACTACTACTACTACTACTACTACTACTACTACTACTACTACTACTACTACTACTACTACTAATAATAATAATAATAATAATAATAATAATAATAATAAAATAATAATACGCATTATTATTATTATTATTATTATTATTATTATTATTATTATTATTATTATTATTATTTTCAACCTCCCGTCGTTCTGCTATCAATCTAGCAACGAAAGGCGTTCACAACTTAGCAAACGTGAAACAAGTGACAAGTTACAGACCGAGTGCTAATGTAATACAATGTCACGAATTGTGTAAGCAAGCTAAAAAAAGGCCTGAAACAATTCGTTTCCGATTTTTGCAGTCGTTTTTACGTCTGTAAGCTGACATGTTTAATATTAGTTTCTTTCTTTCTTTTTCATTTGTTAGTTACTTCAACGCTAACTGTAACCTCTATCATGCGTCTTCCTCGATCAAAAAACGTACCAATTTTATTTCCTGAAGTGTTTTCGCGTCACTGCTTTCGAAATGGGGAGGGGGAGAGCACACCTGCACATTTCACGCTTGCGTCTGCTCAATGCTTCAATCGTGCGAATTTGTGACCAGGCTTGGCCTTAGGTTTTTTACCATCATGTGTGGTTGGCAACACTTATCGGATGCAGTGGAAGGGGCGGAGCTACCAACACCTGTGCTCACCTGTTCTTATCTCCGCTCGTTGTCGCTCACGCTTCGGCTCCGGGAGCCAATTCATGGGCAGGCCTGCTCTAAACTAAATTCAATCCAATTCAATATACATATAAACTTAGCCATAACTAGATCGGTATTTGTCGGCTGAGAGCAAGAATCTAATTGACTAACAGCACTAAAGTATTTCTTTAAAAAAAATATTCGTTATTATCTATTACCAAACTATTCACTTTTCCCACGTCTACAATTGAAAAAAAAAGTAATGACGTGATGTATGCTTGAATAATAATAATAATAATAATAATAATAATAATAATAATAATAATAATAATAATAATAATAATAATAATAATAATAATAATAATAATAATAATTTAGTAGATACAGATTTCTGTGATGAAGTTGACTTTTGATATTTTAACAAAATTAACATTGAAGTATTCAATAAAGTTAGAGCAAATCTGATGTTAAACGCAGTCAGTGCGTTTGGAATGTCAGCAAAAGAAAATAAAACACAGATGTAGCACCAAAAGTTTAGTTTATTTTATTACAGGTGCGTTTATGAAAATTATATGGAGTATATCATGATTTTTCTCTTTGTAAGTTTGTCTGAATCCTTTTTGTTTATGTTATATCGTCCTCTTAGATGTCAATACCCGTGAAACATAAATTTGTATTGTACTAATAAAATATCGTAAGAAATAAATATTAGCGATTATAGTTATTGTTATATTATATGCCGCATTTTATCTTGCTCACCGACATAATACATTCATTATTGAATAACGTACTGTATTTTACTCACAAACGAATAAACAGAATCAGTGATTGATTTGAGAAAAGTCAATATTAAATTCAAACTCACATTTAAGAAGGTTTGCTCTTCTGAGCTTAAGAGTATGCATTCCTTTTTAAAGACATGTATGATGGTCTATAATGACTAGTAATATTAACAATTCTTCACTTTGAAATTTTTCCCGAGGGGGAAAAATTGAATAAATGACAGAGTACTGCGGTCCATGCATTGTTCAATCGAGGCAAAAAGCCACAAAGAGTTCTCGTCTTCCCTACACGATTAGTTTTCCATCATTCATCAGCCAAATATGTCAAATCAGTTTCATCAATACATTGATTAATCTCGGTGAGAATTCGTTGTCACGGTTTGAATGAAGCTCCACCCGTATTCAACACAATATACAGCAATTAAGGAAAAGCAAAGTGTGAAAGTTGAACATACATACATAAATTTAAATGTTCTATATTCCTTCAACAATTTAAGAAAAGTATATAAAGAGAGGATATTGTCTGCCATTTTCTTCTGAGAGAGAACATATTTTCAAATCTAAATATGATAACGATTATTGCCCCTTATCGCTGGCCTAGTAGTTTACACATGTACACTCATGTCCAAAATTATTGTCGCATGTCTATAAATATGTTGTTGTAGGAATATAATTTGATAATGAATTCGCCCGGTGTTTCTTATAATGTTAGTATGTGTATAATCGTCAGAGACATGTATGTGGCAAATTTCATGTCAAGAGAGCAGTAAATAAGAACAATAAAACGAAAATAAATCTTTGTTGTCCATTTAGCAACATTTTGTTTTGCTCGTTCTAATTTTCGCATTTGTAATTCTTTTCCTTTGAAATTTACCGTAAATATACATTTCCCGATTATACACATAGTAGCAGTATTAAAAGTACCCTGCAAAATCATTATCAAATTATATTCTTACAAGAAGACAGTTATAGATATGTGACAGTTATAGACATTTTGGCCATGAGTGTACCTTTGAGAAACTGATATTGGGTTCGATCTAATATCTGTTTGTCTACAGTCTGAGGCAGACAATAGTTCTACAAATTGTTTTTACAGCATCATTTATATAATAAGTATACAGCAGCTTTCTCCTTTTCTTATTTTACATAATAATTGTAAAAGCTGAGCACTTCTTTGATACCCGTGTTGTTTGTTAACAATGACAAAATAGTTGCTGATCTGTGACTTGATATTAGACCATCGTTTTTCTTTTCATATGGAGAATGAGACCATAAGATATCATATTAGTAGTCAGTACCAGCGGCGGATCTAGAAGGTAAAAACTGGGGGGCGGCTGCAAGAGCCAAGCTATGATAGGTATATGATGTGTTTACTTTAAACTTTCAAAAATATATAACTAGCTGAAATTATGTTGGTCACTCAAAAAACTGGGGGTGACAAGGCCCCGAGGGCCCGGGCTATATCCGCCTCTGGTCAGTACTTACTTTCCACTACCAGAGACAGATGAGAACTACTCTGAAAGCAATTGATCTCTTATCATGAGATTTCAAAAAGAAAGTCATGTTTGGAAGATATATTACTTCATACAATTAAGAATATCAGACAGCCCTAATTTGAAAGAGGTCCCATTGATAATCCGAATTTGAGTACATTTTTCGTTGAAGGAAGTTGAACCTGGCACAACTGGAAGAAATCTTACAACTAGTCAGAACTACAGGTGTCAGACTCTCATTTTTTCTTTAATTCCACCCACATTTAACACATTTCTGTAGCAATCGAACACATCTACTGGTTTTATTGATCATTTTTCCCCACTTAGAACTGTCAGTACCAAGAACATAATTTTCTTAACCTGAAAGAGGACTTTTATTTCACTTTGCACTTTTTCCTAGTGGTCCTTGGTTCGGTACTTGGTAGTGACAAGCGTATCTTCACAATTTGTAACGTGATAAGTAAACCCTAGATTCACAGAGAAAAATACGTATGTGGCGTAAGTAGATACGTAGGTTACATGCGTAAATCCTACAGTTTTTGTACGTAATGTATCACTACAGTATAGGTAACATCCTGCAGAAAACGTATGTTTTGTAACTTTCCATATAAGTGTTCCATCTGACATATTTTCTGTATGAAACAAAGAAATTTATATAGACTGTCAGGATTTCACATTCAGATGGACGTATATAACTAGGAATGCAATGGATATACCCGATTGCAATGAAATGAGCTGAGCGAGCTTAAACTACGTAATCAGGAAGCGTTTTTCGGTGATTATTCCTCGATGGTACATCGGATTTTTGATTTCGACCTATGTTGTCACTCAGCACGACATACTCTATCAGCGTGCTAAGTTTGGTTGAGATCGGCCAAACGGTCTAGGAGTAAGCGTTTTTCGGTGATTATTCCTCGATGGTACATCGGATTTTTGATTTCGACCTATGTTGTCACTCAGCACGACATACTCTATCAGCGTGCTAAGTTTGGTTGAGATCGGCCAAACGGTCTAGGAGGAGTTCGCGGACAACCAAACGGCTAACCCGAGTATAAGAGCTTCGCTTCGCTCAGCTCAATAAAGTATATAGCTGATGTATGTAACATACGGAAGATTGTTATATGTCAGACATCTTGCAGGGGCATGATGTAACATCTAATCGGGAAAAAAGGCGTACGTATGTAGCATATAGATAACATATGCTCTGTACAGATTTCCGTAGAAAACTTATGGATTCAGTATATTTGTATAATTTTCCGCTTTTCAGATAACAGGTTTTTCTCAGTGTATGTTTAATAAATTTGCAACGCTGTAACCTAGTGATTAGCGCAAGCCCTTTTAGCACATGTGATTAAAATTTCTATAAGGGGTCCTTGGTTCGATTTCAGATCATATGATTTTGTGGTGAAAACATCTTGTTTATGGATTTTCTCGAGGTTCTCTAGTTTTCTTCCACATTCTGAATCCACCAAATTATACAATAATAATTCAATAACATTAATAATCCATTTCTTTAAGCCTATAGAACATAACAATGCGACGTAAACCTAGAACGACGTAAACATGACCTAGAATCGAATCAAGGTCCCTTCGCACCAGAGATGAACTCCTGATCCACCATCACAGAATTTTTTGTCGGTTTTGAGTTGCTTCTACGTCACACTGTCTACGTTCTCTGATGACGCTTGTGATTTAATTTGATTAACTCAAAATATTGACCTTTGAAATTAACGGAAAATGAGTTTCGGGTTTTACAAGATGTTAATTTTTACTGAGATAAAGAGTCAATCAGACTTATGGAATAACTGATATGAATACTACATATTCATTTCAAAATTCATGGAAGTTCCATGTAATTTGTTGTGGTAAAGTACGATATACGACTTACTTTTAGTTGAAAAGAAAAAGAAGGAATAAGTTAAGTAGCTGAATCATTTATGTTTCTTGAGAAAGCATTTGAAATTTGATAGTTTATTGGTGCTGTTACGTAACCTCAATAATCTACTATAAAAACAGTAATTACCTTTGGAGCACCTAATTATACTATTAATTATTCCCATTACTCATCTGATATCACGTTTGTCATTTTAATTTTATAATCATGATTTAACGTTATTCAGAACATGGGATATGATTCATTTTATAGGTCTGGCAAACATAAATTTCTACACCATTTGTGTGCATGCATTTCGTAGTGAATATCGAAACTAAAGGGAGTAGTTTAGTATTAGAACTCAAAACTCACTTGTTCAATGTAAAATACACTGGATGTACTTAAGTATAATGAATAAATTAACATGGCTAATACTAAAAAGTTTTGTTGTATAAAATAAATGTTTTAGCTTATTCCCTACATGGCTCGAAAGAATAAACTAGAAGTGATCATTTCTTCCTCTTTCGATATTCTTACTTCTCTTCAAACCATTGTTGACCTTTTTTTTCTACCTGCTTCCAGTGGAAACAGCAGTCATTTCCAATAGAGTTGCCAAAAAATACTGCTATCCGCTCATAAACCTCGAATCAGATGAAGAATTATTGTAATGTAAACCTTGAAAATATAGTTGAGCCAGATAATTTTAAAAAATTAAACAGCCTGTAAAATACCTGTCAGTTGGCTACCCTATTTCCAACTGGCAGATGTGTGACGTAGAAGCATGATTGTACGAGGAGTGATCAGAAAGTAAGGTTACAAAGCCTACAGTGAAACGTGTATATATTATATCATACAACTAATACAGCCAACAGATTAATACATACGTTAGGTTATTTTTCGATGTAGTCTCTATATCGGTTGAGTCACTTGCCTCATCGTGGAATGAGTTTGGAGATTCCTTCCTGGTAAAAATCCTGTCCTTGCGTGTTTAGCTACGTCGTCACGACGTGTTTCACCTCCTCGTCTGAAGCGAAGCGACGGCCTCCTAGACGCTCATTTAAGTACGGGAACAGGTGAAAGTCGCTTGGAGCGAGGTCCGGACTGTAGGGAGGGTGGTCGATGATGTCACAGCGAAACTGCTTCAACAGCGTGGTGGTCGGCCACTGCGTTCCTCGTCAGTGACGTTTTCTCTACCAGCCGCAAAAATTCGACTCCATTCTGGAACATGTTGTCGAGATATCATAGTCTTTCGGTAAACTTCTACCGGTTGCAGCTGAATAATATTTGAGCCGCGGTTACATGTTTTGCAGATTTCTTTGTGAGACCAGTTTTCCAAACGAGTCACTATTCGTGTTTACCTACAACTAGCGCCGTAGGTGGAAGGTGGCTGAAACTCTGCACAGTTGCCAACTCCATATATTAAAATCACAGCACACTCCCATTCGTCTATTACAGTCGAAAGTCCAGAAATATCGTAACCTTACTTTCTGATCACTTCTCGTACAAGCTTAAAAAGTCAATGGGAAAAACAATAAGGAAAGAAAAATGGGGAAGGCATTACGTAGGAAAGAAAGCGTTGGCAGTGTACCAGGCGCGTACCAGAAATTTTTGTTGGGGACGATTCAAGCTTTGAAGGTGGTTCAATACTACAAATCACTATCTATGTAGTATTGAACGGGGTATTATTCTGCATCTGAAAAGACGATAAGTAATTGTAAAATACTTTCACCTATATTTTCAGAGAAAAATGATAGAACTTGATTGGTTTTATATATATTCTCTTTCTCTTGTGATATTAAGTGTTTTATATTTCTGAAGTGTGTGTGTGCAGTGTCGTTCGCTCAAGCATTCATGCTGTATCAAGTGAAAATTTGTGTGTTATCAGTATCCTTTCTTTTACTACATATATATGTGTGCCTCTATCCAATAAGTAGGAATTCGTTCAAGGTAATTTTCTCCTTTTTATTTGTATGGGTACGAGTACTTACGGAGTCATCAGCTTGCCAGCCGTATATACGCAGGTGTGTGTACAAAAGTAAATACAGTGAAACCTAAATTTCCGAACCGCTGAAGCTACCTATGTTATATCACTTATTTTTATTTTATTATTCCTAATTTGCACTTGAACAAAACACGAGCTCTGAACCAGGTTGTTATCAACTGTTTCTTTAGGAAATATCCTAGGAGCCAGTACCCAAGGAAGACAGTAGGTTGCAAAGCACAATCCAAGACAACATCGAATGAGTACGACGTATGCTTGGGGATGATCGGCGGTTGTTTTTAAGAATGACAGTAGAAAATTGAAGATAACCAAAACCAATGTAAGCACTATTGTAAACAAATATTTAAAAGAGGAAGATTTGTGTCCGGTTTTCCTCACACGCTGACAGATGTGCAGAAGCAAATTCGGATAGAAACGTCTGGAGATTTCATCGACATGTCTGACTGGAATCCACAGTGTTTGGAAACCATCGTTACAAGAGATGAGACCTGGTGCTACCAATATGATCCGTATACCAAGCAACAGTTAATGGCATGGTGTATGTCGTCATGTCCACTTCTGCCCCAAAAAGGGCGGCTAACAAACTCCAAGATTAAGACGATGTTGAACACCTTTTTTAACAAGTGCTTGATACATTATGAATTTCTACCCCGGGGTCAAATTGTCAACGTAGAAGTTTACAAGGGAATTTTGAAACGGCTGCTGCAACGCACCCTGCGGGTTCGGCCAGAACTGTACCGGAGTGGTCAGTGGAATTTCCTCCAGGACAACGTCCGCCTGCACACTGCGATGCGGATTCTCAAGTTTCTCACTCAACACAAGGTGATTGTTCTTTAATATCTTCTTATTCTCCAGATTTGGCGCCGACAGGCTTCTTTTTTGTTTCTCCGCTTTAAGTTAGCTCTAAAAGGGTTATCCCTCGCATACGTTACGGATATCCAACAACATGTGATCATGGTTCTTCGAGCGATCCCACAAGAGATTTTGTAAACAGTTTCCAATAGCATTACAACAGATGTCAGACGTGTGTTGTAGCTAATAGTGATTACTTTGAAGACAAGTATAGGTATTTTGTTTGTAACTTATTTACTTTATTTTCTGAGACCATTCACCGGACTTTTCTGACACACCTTTCAGAACGTCAAACAAAACAAGAAATTTACTATAAGGGTCATTTCGCACAAGTCTTCGTAAAATTCTGTGTACAGCTAACACGCAAAGAAAGAAATGGAAAATGTAATTATAATCCTGCTTTGCCGATAATCGAAAACTAAGTCCCACATTTTCCATGCGTTAATGGAAGCCGTTACGGATTGCGCCCATAAATATATACTGATCATTACTTGAGGAGCGTCATTTGGGAAGGGCACAGATCAATTGTCTCCTAAGCTTCAGAAATACATGCTTTTTAATAAATTGTAAACTAATATACTAACAAAGCGTGAAACTCTTATGTCGGTGGATAATCTTTGTTCCTCCCCTAGCAAAAGTTAAAATGACACTACTGATTTACTGCTCTTACATTCTGACAACTACGTAAAGTAATGCAGAAGATCATTCATGTTCCCCCTCCCTATTGTCGTTGCAATTAATAGCACAATATAAATACTACAACAACGTTGTTCAAAACAAATGCAGTAATCAATAAGATAGATATTTTAAAATAATCAAGCACTCTGTTTTGGTGATTCTTTTCAGGAAAACAAATATCAAGGCCTTTCGTGTCAAAGGAAGTGTGGCATCTCTTAGAAAACCATGGATTGTACAGTACAAATACTTTTTTTTTTTTTTTTTTTTGCGAATTAGCAGCCCTAATCCTCTTTAATGGAGCTGTGTTTTACTTCATGAGTCAGTTTTATGTTTCGAAATCTTATCTTATACAATTAGTCGAGCAAAAAGATCTCGTTTGCTTGCAAGAACAATCGATTCTGACTTCGTTTTGAAAAGATATGAGAAAACTGGTAAAGCGTCCCAATGACACATTAAGGTTGGTGTCTCTTAATACTTTCCACATCAACAGGAAGCAGATGAGCAGTGTTCACCAGAAAGAGAAACGTATTGTGCCATCTCTTTTGAATTACAAAGGTGTTTTGCTCTTAGCAGATAATGTGAAGTTAGACACAGATAAGATCACCCGTAACGCCATTCCTTTCCTTACAATGCCGCAATTTGTGAGGGGAGAGAAGAAACTGCATTCGCATTTAAGCTCAGCAACATTCGAGAGAGCCCACTTCAGGAGAAACACTTTCTTACTCCATACGAAACGATACAAAAGTGAATGTATAAATGAAGCATGAAATACAGTGTGTTCGTAAAGTTGCGCAAACCAAATTTTGATTGCGTATATCTTTTGTTCTAAGAACGATAAAGACCTGAGACTTGAAACAAATGTAAGCATGTTTTACGTAGATATTTTAGAGACCATGATCAATGCTGGAAATGTAACGTTTTTGTGTCTTAACGAAAGAAATTACCGTAAGTGTAAAATAAAAAATGTGCAAAATGAAGAAAATCAATATTCACTTGCAGAAAACTGATTTCCTGCGGATAAATTCCTGTGTATATGTACAGTTTGCATGAGCATTTATCCATTGGTGCAAAAATATGACAAGGTTGATACAGTGTTGCCATATAAAAATGCCATTTAATGCAAGTCCGTAAAATGGGTGTTTTTTGATAGAAACGCGGCCCCTGGCAACACTGTTGCCATAAAATTACTGCAACAGGTGTGTTTTAGATTAATTAATGATAAGGAATAAGAATTTGCATATAATTGATAAAATGAATTTTTATTTAAAAATTCGCGATAACTTGGTTTCTGAAAATGTGAAAATTCTGCAAGATATTTCATTTACTTGAAAATAGTAAATAAAGTTTCGGGTGGCTTAAGTCCGGAACCTCCTTCTTAAATGCGCCACTATATATATATATATATATATATATATATATATCTTAAGGCTTTAAGTTATGTCAAATATTGGGCCCAATTCCTTACGATTTCCGTCAACGCAACGCAAAATCTGCGATTTAGTTTGGGATAATGTAATTAGTTTTTGTATTTTTTGCGTTGCGTTACACTCAGTAATTTTTGACAAGGCTACTATAGAATATGTCCCCTATAATGTAACAAGTGAAGAATGCAAAGGCGCACCATACAACTCCCGAAGAACTCAAAATAACTTAAGTTGCTGCTTCTGTTCCATTATCTGAACAAATATATCTCCGTAAGGCGAAGCATACATACAATCTGGTCCCTATTTCCATACATACAATCATTTACAGTAAATATGTTGGGTTGAAATTCATTGGAACTTTCTTCGTTATTATTTCAGGCGTTATATTATAATCCTATGTATTGATGCATTTAAATACTATATACAGAGTTGTATATGATATTCGAAGGAAAAAAACAATTATTTTCTTAAACGTCATTTCGGCCCAGTTTACGCGATCTACTCTGAGGATTTCTTGTTAATAACGTTATGAAAGGAGGAAGTTCAAAACAGTAGAGCAATTTGAAATTTTGTTCCTTTTGAATGTAAGACATTATATCAGAAAACAATAAATTACATTGTATAGTTTGAAAGAAATTTTCTTTGAAAGTTACGACGTAACTTTTAACATCAAATATAAATGTGCTTTATTCATATTTAACGTGCACAGTGGATAGTCGATGACACTGACTTTTTTCTTTCACATGAGCAAGAACTGACTGACAGTTAGTTACAATTCATAACGGGTCACTATCGCGGAGAAGACTCCAATTGCGAGAGCTAGTTAACTGTGAATTCATTTCATGATCTCTAGATGAAAGCTCCCGTTGATGGTCTGGAATTCTTCAACAAGTTCGCAGTGAAAACGAGTCCTTTGCGTTAAAAAAGAACTTGTGACTTCTGCGTCGAACCTCTGTTGATTGTGGCTTCCCTCTTCTCTCGATGTCATTGAAAGACTCCCTACCCTTACGGAGAATTGTCGTTGAATTGTGTTTGTCTTAGACCATTGATGCGGAAACTTTTTTTTTAGGAAGGGGTGAAAGGAAAAAGAAGAAACCTTACGTGAGAAAGTTTTATTTATTTCAAACAATGGTACATTTTACAAAATTCTTGTAATACTAAGTCCAATTTATGATTGCAAGATCATAAAGGAGAATTTCATTAATAAAACTCTAAATGCATTTCTAGAGTTTTTCATGATCTGATTCTAACCGGGCTGCACTAATTCTCAGAGAAGAAGTTATATTTGTCGGATTCGGAATCACTCGCGAGGCTAATAAAACTTTCTGGCCCGTGGATCATAGTTTGCAAAACACTGTTCTAGACAATGCTCTTTATACATATAAGAATTTATAACGATCAGTGGGTTTTTGTGGCTGATTTTCGCAATTTTAGTTCACAATTTGCCAACTTACTGCACCGGATGTAACACCGCTACTTTGCGACTGCTGACAGAGAGTGTTCAAACTTGTTCCTGTTACTTAATAAAATGTAAGCTCTGGCCGTGGTTGTCGTATTTTTGCTACCTGGTTACAAAATTCAGTGTCGAGGAAGTATTTGAAGTGGGTTATACGTGTACTTTAATAATATCAGAACTTGTTGTCCAGAAAGAAAATAGTACTGTATTTATGGTTAGGCGATTGTTTTGATGTTGTGATTAGATTGAAATTAGATTCCATGAATAATAGAATTTATCGGAGATTATATTGAATTAATAGTGACTTAGATACAATAGATGGATAAGCAGAAGTTGAGATCTCTAGAGGCAGTGGTGTATTTAAGGGGGGCTTCCGGGCTTAAGCTCCTCAGAAATTTTATTTACTATATTAAAGTAAATGAAATATCTTGCAGAATTTTAACATTTCCAGTAATAAAGTTAGCAACCCCCCCTGAAACAAATCGTAAATATGGCACTGTCTAGAGGTAAAGTCTAATGAAATGCCTGAAATGCTAATTTAGTTTTCTTTTCAATAATATGCTTTTGAGCTATTTTCATGTAATGTGAAATTTGCAATGTATAATTTCCAGGTTTCTTTAGCTATCTCTTATTACTTACTTACTAGCTGAAATAATCGATTTTAACACGGGGAGAATAACATGACGGAAAATATTTGAAAACCGTTCTTCCTTAGGATGCGCGTTTCAACAGAAATGTAATAATAGGAAGCAATAAATTCTCCAGTATGATACAAATCTTGAACTCCTAGTCGCCCTTAGGATACGCTTTTTAAATCAAAGTAAGATGATGAAAACCTAACAATGTTGCAAAAGTTCATTTCATACTGTTTAGCTGTTATCTCGTGATGCAACAAAGCTTTCAACTGTCCCTTACAATTATGTAACAACTATCTCCCCGATGCAAGTTTGGTTGCATACCACTCAGTCTAAATATATCACTTTTTGGCGCGAAAATGGTTTCTGCCTCTCTAGAGGTCCTAGGAGCGTCTAACCGCAAAGCTTTTTTAAAAATTTTAATTTTGTGTCACAAAAAAAATGAGATTTCGTTGAAATTGTTTCAGATGCTTTAAAGTTACGCTGGAAGATTTCCACTTTTGTATATATAAATTTAATTGCCTGAAGCTATCATTTTTAAACGGTAAATTAGAGAAGCTAAAAAAAAAAGTGACTTGCAAGATACTCTAGTAAAGACAGTTACTCGTGAACCATTAATTGTAGTCCCTAATTATTTTTTTCTTGAAATGTTAGCTGTATTTTGTATAGATGATATATTTAATTCAATTTCTGTATGACATTGGAATGCATTATTATTATTATTATTATTATTATTATTATTATTATTATTATTATTATTATTATTATTATTATTATTATTATTATTATTATTACAGTGAGCCTTGTGCAGAGTGGGAAAGACGACTGCAGAAATCGAGATGAGCGCATCCAGGCATGTATAAAGCAAATTCCCGACATGCATGGAATTCCCAGCTCCAAAGAAGAAGTCGACAAAGCATGCAAGTAAGAAGGATTTTATTCTTCTTATTAATTAAATATAATTCATTTATGTCATTAAATCATAATATTACTTAAGTCTATGATAGTGACGACTTTATACTTTTATTTTTTCTGATTACACAGAGAAAAATCCGTTCTCCGGACAGCGGTATATTGTATAAATATACGGTATCCTCTTGCTTACTATAGAAATCAGAACGGAGCATACGTTATCCGTATGCTACATAGGCACTGCCCTTAGATGTTACATCATGCCGTTGCAGGATGTCTGATATCTAACAGTTTTTCGTATATCACATGCATATACTTATGTTACCTTCGTCAGTTATATGTTATATACGTCCATTTGTATGTGAGCTCTTGACCGCCTACATTGTTTCATACAGAAAGTACGTATAGATGGAACACTTATACAGAAAGTATTATAAAACACGCGTTTTCAGTTATACGTCTGCTGTACGTTAAGTCCAAAAACTACAGGAATTACGCATATAACCTATCTTTTTAAGTACGCCACCTACAATTTTTTTCTCAGTGTAGTTACGTTTCTCTTACACGTTTAATTCAATTACAAGATTGTTATGACATTTATGCACGATCCCCTAGATAAAATTTAAGAATTTAAAACATTATTTCTTCTATGAGTATGAATGATATTGTAAATATAACAATGAAACTCTTCATTCTGGTCTATTAGCGCGGGTGACCATAACTGAGTGGCCTGAAACGTTGTGCTGCTGGTTGTGAGACGAAATCTGAATGAATTCGAGTGCCACTGAAGAGCATGGACATATTTAATTACCCTCGAAGTTTCTATATTCATGACCCAATTGTAGAGATTTATAAAATAGACTTATTCACTTTTACGTTCCGAGATAAATCCTTTTAAATGCGGCTAAAGGAGACAGATGATGAATGAAGATGTGAAACGATTCATGGAATGAGAATGTGTGAGGAAGCAGGAAAAACTCGAGAAAACTCACGGACACAATTTTGTACACATCAAGCTCTCATGGTCTAGGATCCACAGGAACTCCTACCATCAATCGCTCTATCACTGAATCACCGTGCACCCTGCCGTTTAGATAAGAGAAGAATGTAGATGAAAGATGACGAGATAAAAAGTAGTTCATAAATTACGAAAACGATAAGGTTCAAAATAACATTGAAAAAAAGCCACAATATTGGGTTATGAGAACGAAACAAAATAAAAATGTTAAATGAATTAATTCGGTACAACACAATCGGTAAATAATAACAAAATAACTTACTTGCTTGTTGCGAATAGCAAGATCAGAAAAAGTTGGAGAATTACACAGCATAATCTTGGAAGAATTTGAGATAGAAAAAAGAAATTGCTATAACCTGGATCTCTAACTACTGAAGTTGGAGAAGGCATATAAAGGTGTAGGGCACCTTCACCTGGAACAGGCCATATAGGGCCCTGAGATGTGTGATTCCACACATATAAGAGTTTGGTATTGTACGAGTTGGTGAAGTCAGGGATGTTGCCAAGTACTCATTTTACAGAGGCTGTTTGTAACCCTAAGCTATATTGCAACGAGGGTAGAACGAAAATATAATTCCCACCCTCGGCACTCACTTCGAAACGGCCCACGCAGTCGCTGGATTGACGCCTTCCAGACTACACCACAGCTGTTATTAAGCAAGTGTTACTATAACAGAGTAATCCAGAGAATAGAATTATACAAATCACAATTATTCTGACTTCCTGAATTTCAAAGTGTGAATCTTTGGTTGCAAATGACTGCTTATCTGTGTCATTGTGATTCTTCCAGTGACAAATTATTGTGTGCTAAGAACTGACTTATATATACAAATATTGTATGTTTGCAATACATGAGATATTAACGATTACTAAGATTGTTAACTATCCGTGAAACGCTAGGTTACTTGAAAAAAATGCACTGCTGCTGTTTTCGTTGAACCTTTTTAGCCATCTACATCTGGGTGCTTTTATTAATGGAAGAAAAAGTACCAACTATTAACAGATTGTTTCTTTCTTTTGATATCAACCTCAGAATGACAATAACGGAGCAGATATGATTCCACATGTGTATTAGCGTTAAATTATGTGAGAGGAAGTCCTTCTGTCCTGATAAACATCAGTGCAGAATTTGTCCGTACGATCAGAAATAACCTAACTTACATGAAATTATTTTAAGGTTCATTGGAGAGATTCATTTTTACATTCGCTGGAAGACATTGCCAAAGTGAGATTTAGAGCAGTGGTTCTCAACCCTTATTCAATGACGACTCACTTCTATCAAGTGTAAGTTTCTATCAAGTACTGAATCTATTTGGTATTGAGCATTATTGCTAATGCTGGAGGCGCTGATTGGTACAATCTGTCTCAAAATTGATGTCTACAATTTAATTATTAAGCTATTTATAGTTTTTAAGCTCTAAAAGCTAGCTTACACATCGGCTAGGAACCACTGATTTAGAGGAAATGATATGTTCAAGACTTTATTTCTCTGAAGATACTGAAATCCACGAATTTCTTCTCTTACATGTATGTTTAAGCTGAGCTTTACTGGTTGCAAAGGCAAGCACCAAAATCCGAGCAAGTGAACAAAATCGTGAGATGATATTACCTTTTAAATGGATACAATATAATGTTGTCCCAAATTAGTCAAATTAAATTAGATTAAAAAATGCTACAAGAATAGCATTTTCTTTACATTTAAGAATAAAGGTGTCGATACTGCATACCGTTCCGTACCGCTAGAAAACGTACTCGGTATTGTTAACCATTGTCTATATAGGAAATTATCTCTGTGTTTCGCCATCCGCCAATGTTCTCAAGTAATGTACGGTATATAAGCAATCCAGAAAGGCAGTAATAGTAAGATGACATCTTTGAAAATAAAAGATAAAAAAAAATAATTTTAGAAAGGAGAAATCCCAACCATAATTAATATTTTACATTCAGGTTTGTTGTTTCCTTATCCTCCAAAGTACATTCCACCACCATGTCATATACAAATATAGCTATTGAGAAAGTTTCTTTTCACCACAGAATAGTTAACTGAGGTATAGTTTGTGAAAATGGAAAATGTTAAAAGGATAAGAATGTATCCATTAGAAAAGAATGTGTTTTGAAAAAAAAAAAGAACAGGAAGGATAGGCACTGAATGGAAGAGCGGACAATACCCATACAGATTTACCTTTATTTATCTAATTTCCGGATCTAACCTTTAAGGACAATAGTTAACCCTGAGTTATTAACAACCTACGACAATTACAACAATAGAAAGAAAAGTGGATGGCAATCAGCCAGACTCTATATTTAAACGTACTTTCTCAGCATTTGCATCGTGAAACTGACGAAACTCTCAAAAACTTCAATCTGGATATGCGGCGACCGGATTCGAACACGGGACTTCCCGATTGTGAACCAAGAAAATTTACTAGTAGTATACGCCCGCTTGGTAGATTTTAGTGATCATTTGGTGTGTTGTAATACATAAAACATGTAACCCCTTTTGCTGTGTGAGGTTCAGGCTCGTTTCCCACTAGTAGCTAATTAAGTTGAGATTTCCTACTAAGATGCAAGTCCAAGGTACATGCGGTTTAGATGCTCTATATAATTAAATAAAAGAAAATAACAATTGACCCTAAACAACGGTGGCACTTGAGGAAGTTCACATCCATACAAATCTTAAATTTTATTGGTAGAAAACTAAGGGGAGGAAACTTTACATACCTACAGAGATATATTCCTAGCTATAGAATTAACATGTTCGTAGTTAACTTCCTTCCCTTAGATTCTAGTGATAAATTAATCTTTTAAACCTCTGTGACTTCCTTCAAAAGCAACACTGACCATAAGCATTTCTATTTAAATTTTTTAAAAATAGTTTTAATTTCAGCAGACTTGAAGGAGAAAGTATGAACAGATCTTAGTGACAAAATTAAATTAAGAACATTTATAAATATTGTATTCGCATATGAATCATCCAACCATGAAACAACTGGGTTTAAGAATAAACTCAACTGGGCATAAATGTTTATCAAACTGGAGGTATGCATCATACACACACACACACATACACTTATATATATATATATATATATATATATATATATATATATATATATATATATATATATATATATATATATATATATATGACCTCGTATGTATATCACATAAAACAGGAAGTAGTGCATGGAGAAATGTATACCGCTTTTTGGATCGGGAAATGTTTGAAGACTTAAAATATGGTTCTCGCCCGTACATGAAATATAATACGAGTTCTCTACTTGAATTACAAGTGTATTAATTCCAGCACTACTTCTCCGTTCTCGTTCACAAAGGAATAGTCCCTACTAAGTGAGAGGTCGCGTCTGTCCTAGGCCTCTAATTGGATGCCACAGGCATCCTTTGTGTTTGCAGTGGATCATTCCTCGTCTGACCAACGACAAATTCAGATTTGCAAAATCCATGCAGCGTTCTGCGAGAAGTTAAACTAATATAGAAAGAGAGAGGAAAGCCAAATGCTGATTTACAATAATAATAAAAAAAAAAATCGCGATGCCTTATATAGTTCTACCGACAAGAAAAATCAACGTTTCAGGGTATTTATGAATAAAAAGAAAAAAAAAAGCATATAGTTTCTGATACTACACAATGAGGACGTCGTTAAACTTACAAAAGCAGGTTAAAAAAATGTTCAGTTGAAAGTTCTTGTTCTAACATAATTACGACATCTATCGTCCTGCTGCTATCCTTATTGAACCTAGGAAAAGTGGGTTCTATTCAAGGAAATATTCACTATGTCCTAATTATATTAAAATTGTGTATAAGTTGAACTGTTTCTTCAAATATGTTCACTTGTATTAGCCTCATGTGATATTATTCGTTTATCATCACTGTTACTACTTTAAATTTTGTAAAATATCCACTGTACATCTCACAAAAATTCTTCTGCAGTTACATCTCTTGATGTAGAAACACTTTCAATGAGAAGTTACCAATAAATACCGAGCAAAGGTACAGACGAATATACATAATTAAAGAATAACTTAAACCGAACTGTTTTTCCTTAACATCCAGTGCCGAATCTAGCCCGGACCTGGGGCAGCCCAGACCTCCTAGATTTTTAAGTGACAAAAATAATTGAAGCAATTATTTATATATTCTTGAAAGCTTGTAGTAAACTCATGATATACTTATCCAAGGCCATCGCGTGGGTTGTAAGCTCCCGGGGCGAGAATTCCAAGGCTCCCCCCCTTTCAGTGTGTTATGAGAAACAACCAGAGTTTATTCTGTAATTCTAGATTTAAATATGGAATTTCATATCATAATGTAAGATAAAATAAGTTAGGGCCTAGTATTATGTCAATGTTTTAAAGTGAATGGCTTTTATAGTAAAAACATAAAAGTTAATGAAAACATGGTTTTGAATTATTTAAATCGAATGTTATTCTTGTTTATTTTGAACTTTATACACATCAACATAGTAATAGCATAATATATATAAATAACGATACAAATACTAAATTCCAAAATTAAAAAAATTCTTTTCACAGAGGGCTGGAGAGAGTTGCAGTTGAATAATCCTAGACGATGTTTTAAATTCCCGCTAATTTTCAAGTTCAATACTCTATCGGGAGTCCCTCAAGGATCTAATCTAGGTCCCTTTTGTTTCTTATTGTTGTTAATGATATTCATCTGTGTATTAAAATATTCTCAAGTTCTTTTTGCTGACAGTTTCAAATTATACTCCAAAGTAAGTTCAATTGATGACTGCGGGAAAGTTCAGTAGGAATAGAGGGAATATATCTCCTTTTTAATGAACTTTTTCCTAATTAAGGATTAATTAAGCCATATTTACTGGCCCGTATGGCCATATTTTGGTACTAAACGAAAGGGTTAACCCGAAATATAAGGATATTTTTGCATATTAATTAGGTAAAACTAGGTCATTTTAATATTTTTGCATATTAATTAGGTAAAACTAGATCATTTTTAATGATATGCATGAAAACTAGAGCATTTTAAGTGGGCGTGGCATTTTGATATCATTTTAATTGGAGCATAAATTTTTAATTATTCATAGCATGCTAATGTATGCAAATTTACCTGAATCGCGATTAATATTAATTTTTGTTAACCCTTTAACTATTTTATTGACCGGGGTATTATATACTATAATACATGTATAAATAAATAAATATAATATTTACTTACCGATGACGTCACCACATCCTTTGGAGAATCACATTGAACGAACTGCTCCGATTCTTTACGAAGAACGGTGATATCGGAACCGGATTCGCGATCGCGGAGGTTTTTTTTTTTTCGGATAAAATGCACGTGCTCGCAATGGCTTACACTATGTCTGTTGCAAATTTATTTCTGATGTTGGATCTTATACCTATGCTTACTTTATTTACTTATTTTTGTTTGAGTACATTTGACATTTTATTTAATCACTGAATTTTTCTATGGATTTTAATATTATATAATAAACTGAGAAGTAAAATATTCCGTAATTATTCTTTATTTGACCGAAATATATTATATAAAAGGCTAAAAGGAACAGTACTACCATCTATTTTTAAAAGAAGGAAAGATTTGCTTTTTAAAACTAGATGTTTTCATTTTATGTTACGTAAAACTTACCGAATCCAAAGATTTTTGCCGTCGGAGAGTAAAAAGGTTGAGGATGACAGGCCCTCTTTCGGCATTTTTTTGAATTACATGAAATCGTGAATGGGAACACTTTTTTGTGTGTGGACGAGAGGATAAAGGGTATGCCGACAACCTTGGAAAATAATGGAACCATGTTATTGATTGACACTTGTGCGGATATAGGGAGACCTTTAGAGGGGGGAACGGTGTTCTTAGAACTTAATGTAGCTTCATAAAGTCAGGTAGCATCAGGTCTACTTGACCGCTGAAGAATAGAAAGCTTATTTCTGCTTGTTTTGACAAGTCCGTGAGAGAGAGGGAGTACACAGATTAAATTCCAAGTATTGGAACATATGTGACATGTATTTGATGAAAATAAATTCTTGTTTTATGATTTGGAACCGTGTAGCTGCGAAAGAATTTTGAAGAATTTGATTGTTTGACAATGAGGCGCGATAGGAACACACATTTTTATTTTTATTTTAAGACTCACTAGAGTTTTGATTGGAGAATGGAAAACACTTGCATTGTTTGAGAAACATTTTAGAAAATGCAAAGAATTTCTTTTCCTTTTTACCGAGTCCTTGAAGAAATAATTGAGAGTACCGTTTGACGTAAATCTCGTAATGTGTTATTTTTTAGTTTGAATGGACATAGCAATTTGAAGTTATTTTGCTCATCTGGAGAAAGTGGATATTATCTTAGGTATTATGGGTAGGCAATATATTTTTAAGTAAAGTTTAACGGGAATTCCAACATTCAGGATTCCTGTTTTTTGTGTACTGTGAGAAAAGGCAGCTTAGGGACGCTGCATTTTTTACTGATATGAGACCCTTCCACTGAAGAAATATGACTTCTTTGATAAACTAAGGTTACACATTGCCTCTTTTTACGGTTTTTTTTGTACGCATATGAGTCATAAAGAAATTTTACTCGTCCCTTTTGTTTTGGGAAACGTCCTCTCAAAGAAGAAAGAGAGAGAGAAGAGGTGGGAATAAAAAAAAGTTGGATAATAACTCATCTCAAGTTACCTTGGAAACGAAATAACGCATTGTGAATCACTTTCGGAAAAATGACTGGCGGGAATTAAGGTAGCTGTTGGACCCTATTGTAAACCTTTGGATCACTAAGGGACGAAAAGAAGGAGAAAAGTTATATTTTAAGTATTGTTTGTTGTCCCTATTTTTTTCTCAGCTTTTTTAGTTGGAAGCATGTTTTATTCTTGCTCACTTTAAGGAAGAACAGGATTTTTTACCTTTTGCGCGCCCACTTTTTTCTTTTTAGTGGGACTTTCATTTTTTTTATTTTTTGTATTGCATTATTAACTTGCCATGCCTTGTTTGTCAAGAAAGGCAGGGGGTTGTGTTAAATTGATGTTTTGAAGTTGAGACTGGAACAAGTTGTATACTCCCTTTGTTTCTTTGAAGAACGGTATAGGATTTTTTTTCTTTACGTTTCCTTATATAAGATTGGATTGTGGAAGTCAGAAGATTATTTCTGTTTATGTGTGCGTGTGAAGTTGTGTTTCTGCTGTTTGTAAATACTTGTATTCCACGACTGAAGTTTGGACCAGTAAGGTAAGTAATTATTATTTTTATTAATTTAGTTAAGTTTCAATGTTAGGATATTGCAGAATTAAGATTCCACATTGACTTAAATATACTACGATTTAGATACAGTCTTTATGTATATGGAGAAAGGCGGATTGTTGAATATAGTATTTGAGGAGGGAAGAAATGATTATGGAACTGACCTGGGACCATCCCAACATTTGCGTAGTGTAAATACAAGAAGACTGAAATATTTTTTATAGTTTTGGTTGATTTTCGGGATTGGAATTTGTGACTGCTTAGACTGAGAACTACAATAGAAATAATGTTGGAAAATATATTTAGCATAGCAGTTATTTGTATCAGTAAGAATTAATTTTTGACATCAAATAGACGGGCGTTAAGAGTTGTGCAATACGTAAGATAGGCCTATATGAAACGTGGACCTATATTTACAAACTTATATTACATATCTTGAGATTTGAACTATTGTTGGGAATGCTGCTATGTTTGTGCACAATAAGTGTTATTTGATTTAATTTTAGTTTATCTTAACGTTTAGCAGCTAAGCTATATGAGACCTGGGCCTGTATTGTATTTATATATGAGGACCATAGCACATAGTATTTAGCTGATGTTGTGTTACTTAAAGAAACACCAGCTTTTTAGAATTGTTCCCTCAAAAGCCGCCACTGCTGGAAACTTTAGCTTGTTATACATAGGTCTAAAATTTTTTAGTGCTTACTCTTGAAACTAATTGGAGACAGGAGTAATGCCACTTTTTTAGCAACAATATACGATTTACGAGAGGAAACAGAAGTGAAAAGTTTAGATTTCTTATATTTGTAATTGAATTTTCAAAATCTGAGGGGAAGGTGTTTATTTATGTTTGTACATTTCTTGCCCTTACTTATATTGTTGAAAGCGAGAACATGCTATAGAATGTAATTCAGATAGAGTAATTTGGAACTGTGGAACTGTGTCAGATACTTTTTTTTTTTTTTTTTTTGGAGAATCACACTGTAAGAACACTATTATAACGGATACACATAGTATATTTTACTCGTGTCATCTGTAGTAAATGCTGATTGTTGTAGCGGTGTAGAAAATCGTTAAGCGTAATAGAGAAATTGAATTGTGGCCTGCTTTATATGAGAAGAATAATTGGAAAGAGAAAAGCGTAGTAGACATTATTTCGTGTCATTTGAAAATCAATCAAAAATGATATGCTTAAAAAATGTGATCCTACAATTAGGAACAGAACCAGGCTCCGGACTCCAAGACTCCAGGGACACCCCAGATATTTTTAATATTAACTAATCAAGTATTATAGGTTTTAGACAGATGGTATTTTTTTCCGCTTGTGGTATTACTATAGCTAAGTCCTTTTTACTAGCGATACTTTTGTTTGCGATGGAGGTGATTGTATTTGGCATTTGCGTGTTACACTATATACAGGCACTGAACTGTTAATAATGAATGTAATTATTGTAATCTCGGAGCACATTAAAATATTATAGTATAGTTTTGATAAGCCTATGAAACAACAAAGAAAATTTACGCACTGGAATTATACGTAAGATTGGGGGGGGGGCCTCAAAATGATAATCCGCCTACTTGTTTACAATGAATGAGACAAAGAGAGAAAACAGGAAGTCAGAAACTTATTGCTAATATCTGTAGTATTATTTTCCATTTTAATATGATTTGGTAGGATGTGAAATATATATATATATATATATATATATATATATATATATATATATATATATATATATATATATATATATATTTTTAAAGTAATATGCCGTGAAAATGTATTTTAGGCTACGTACTGTATCAGCACAACGCTGCATTACATACACAAAAGATAGTTTTAATGTCATAATTTCGGGTTTTCTAAAAAATAATATTGTTTTCTATTATTACTGACTAAATTATTTAGATGCGGAACATTTTGTATAGCTTGGCTACATGATTTAGAAGAGATATTGAGGTTGGGATGAAAATTTGAATAATATCAACTAAAGCAATTTGTTAGAAATTTTTGTTGAGAGGGGGGTTCCTTCTTTGTTTTTTTGTATGGAGAGTAAAGGTAATGTATAACAGGAGTAGGAATTGTAGGATTATCTTACTTGTTTGCCAAGAAGAATATTGTGTTATTTGGATATTACACCGTCCTTCATTAAATCCTGAATAATAAATGTATTTCTTTTGAGACGATGATAGATTAGTCAAGCTAACTAAAACTGAATTTCTGTACATTTTTCTTTGGAAGATCGGGAGGAGAACGAATGGATAAAAGTTTTCTATTCTGTATAGTAACTAAGCTGAACTAATTAGAACAAGTATTAATACCATTATAGCTACGTTGCTATATTATGAAAGAAACATAGGAAGTTTGACTTGAAAAGTATTTACACTTATGACTGTATCAAAGGCAGGAGGACGGAGAAGAAGAGACGGATTTTATAAAGTAAAAATCAATTAAATTATTGTGTGCAAGTAGTGTACGTATATATTCCTTTAGGCAATGCTAAGGAGGGAAAAAATTCACGAGAAGAAAAAATGGACACTTGCTTGCAATGGAAATTAATTCAATATTGCATTTCGGGAGCTATTATTTGTTTGCGGTATACGTAAGCAGTAGCGTAGCCAGGATGTGTGTGTTTTGGGGGGCCCAAGTACTGTTATAGTTACATATAGTAACATTACAAACAAAAAATATATATAAACATAAAAATATATAAAAAATTACAATCGTCAAAGTACCAAAGTACGCTGTCGGACCTCTTTGGGGAGGCAGCCGGCCCCTCTGCCCTCCTTCCCTATCCCACTGCACGTAAGAGGTTTGGTAATTCCTCAGAGACCCGCGATAGTTTGCATTGAACTGAATTATTAAGTAATAGAGCAGGGAATTAACAGAGTTTTTACACATATGAGATGGAAATACGGGCTAGCGATATTTTGACGGGGGCCTGTATATTGGAAAGTAATTCATTTCTTTGATAAAGAGATGTATTGAACATGAAATAAGGATTGATTTTAAAAATGTAGGAATCCCAAATTAAAGATAGCAAGATCTAATTTAGTAATTGTCAGATTTATGCGTTCTTCTAGGGGGAGATACATGGTGATTACTGGATATAAGACAAATCTTTCAAATGTGGGTGTGGAGAATATAGGTGTATGGTGCGGGACAAATGGATGTAGAGATCAAAACGAAGAGATTTTTATTTTTAATTTAACTATTGACCTAGCGCCGCGAGAGGAAACGTATATTATTTAATGCACCATACATATTGTAAAATGTGGGTATGGAGAATAACAAATATATTTTTCACGAGCTTTGCTCTTTTTGCTGACTGCATCTAGATATTATTTATTGGTCTTCTTTTATTGGTTTACCTTATCCTCTTTTAGCATGGTAGTACATATTATTTTATTTTCGGGCGCCCATGAAGCTTTTATTGATTGCTAAAAATCTTAAGAAATTGTTTATGAATAACACACTTTATTGACTTACGGCCGAGAAATTTCTAATTAGCACCAGTCAAACGTTTGCTTGGCTTTTTTTCAGAAGTTTCTGTGACTGGTTGTTCATGATTAAAAAGTAGGATGCTATCAGTACTATGAATCTTTTTAAAGATTTTTTTCACTATATAGCGAGTTAAAAGTATGACGCGCTTTATACTTATTTTGACTGCTTTTGGTTTGTAATGGTAACCAGCCTAATTGCAATAGGTATTCTTAGTATAAAGAAAGAATACTAGATTTAGGGGCGAAAACACTATGGGGAGGGAGTTAACAAATGATATCCATGTTCGTATAGTACATAGAATGGTATAGCAGTTGTATCAATGATTCAGTTTGTGTTGCAACGAATTTTACGAAATGTGAGTATGGAGAAAATAAATTAGTTTGAATATAAGGAAATGTTACGAAATGTTGGATTCTTGTTTTAGTATAGCAACCAAATGAGAATTTGATGATAAGGACACATAAAATTAAGACACAAATGAAGAAGCATAACAAGGGAAATATTTTTGTAATATCGATAAACGTAAAGAGGTGACGGTGACTTACACTAATTATTGAATATGTCAGAATAAGCATATGGCTGGTACGACATGGTATCCAACTATTGTTTTCTATGAATTTGAATTTTTCCTCTTGGCATTGCATGTAGCCTTTGTCTTACTTTGACATTACTATTTTTTGACTTCTAACTAAACTTTACCTAACTTATGTCCTGATTTGATGTACGTAATTGCTGTCCTTTCAACTAGGCTTTTAGATAGTTTATTTTTCCTTTTGTTTAAATTAGTAGTGTATGTTTAACTGATTTTTAACTTATTTTTCTAATTTAACATAACCTAATCAGCTTATCTTTACTTGTTGAGTAATATAATTCTCCTTCATTGTCGCACATGGTGATAAATATTTTCCTTATATGATTTCATGCCTATAAATCTTCATTTTCTGTTATCCACTATTGTTCCTGATTTTATTTCCAAACGCGAACTAAATTTAATTTATATTATTCCCGGTTTGCTTTTCATAGTAATTGATCCTCAACTGAAACATCACTTGACGCTGCTATACAACACTTATTTTTCTCACTTCCAACTCTGAACGAAAACTTAATTTAACGAATTTCCACTTTGATTTGTTAGTCATTGGTTGGTATCCAATACTGCTTGACGGTAATAAATATAAAATAATTTACATTTTCTAAGATCTAGGCTTTCCTAATGTAATCGACTTAACATACGTCGAATGACCTACTTTCTTCCTTTTGTAATGCACACCTTTTACTTGCATGCCTAAGCAAAATTACTCCCTCTCTGCTTGTTTTTACTTTCTGTTACTGTGTATCTGATTTCTTGAGTATCTGTATATCTCTCTCCTGCCTCTTTTCTCTCTCTCCCTCTTTACATATATCTGTAGTTTGTATGTTGGCTTCCTTTCTGCTTGCTTTTACTTTCTGTATGTATTTTACTATGTATCTGATTGGTTGGGTATCTGTATATCTCTCTCCTGCCTCTCTACTTGTTTTACTCTCTGTATGCATGTCTATTGACTATCGCTCTACTTCTTTTGAGTATCTGTAGTTGTCTCAGTGCACAGCTTTGCTTGCATGCCTAAACAAAATTTGCCCCCTTTTTGCCTGTTTGTACTTTCTCTATGTAATTCTACGTATTTGAGTATCTGCTTGCTTGAGTATCTATCTCTCTCCCTCTCTTCCTTTTTTTCTCTTTCTCCCTCTTTACATATATCTGTAGTTTGTATGTCTTCCTTCCTGCTTGCTTTTACTTTCTGTTACTGTGTATCTGATTGCTTGAGTATCTGTATATCTCTCTCCTGCCTCTTTTCTCTCTCTCCCTCTTTACATATATCTGTAGTTTGTATGTTGGCTTCCTTTCTGATTGCTTTTACTTTCTGTATGTATTTTACTTTGTATCTGATTGCTTGAGTATCTATCTCTCCTCTCCCTCCCTCTTTACATATATCTGTAGTTTGTATGTTGGCCTCCTTTCTGCTTGCTTTGAATCTCTCTATCTCTCTCTCTCCTCCCTCTTTTCTCTCTCCCTCCCTCTTTACATATATCTGTAGTTTGTTGTCTTCCTTTTCTACTTGTTTTGAGTCTCTCTCTCTCTCTCTCTCTCTCTTTACACATATATATAGCTGTAGTTTGTATGTTATCTTCCTTTTCTACTTGTTTTGAGTCTCTCTCTCTTCTTGTTTTGAGTATCTGTATGTTTCTCTCTTTACGTATCCGCTATTTGTTTTCACTTTTATGTATGTATTTCTTTCTATAGAATGAAGAGTTTCACAGAAGTTGAGTTTCACAACTTTATTGAACCTTAAGCTACTACAATTTAATCTACCCTAATTTTGACACTTGGCCTTCTAAATAATTTTTATCTACATTTTCAGTTAACTTTTCCTGATTCTCTTTTTTTTTGTTAGTAGTATGCCTTTACATTGGTTTTCAAGATGCTCTAACTTATTTTTGTGCTTGGTATTATTAGTCTCTCGTCATTCGTAGTTCTTGGTAATTTTTTTGCTTGTTTTCCTTAGTGATCTCATGTTGAATTCTTTGATTCGTATTTGATGCTTTTGGTATGATCTAACCTAGATGACCTGAATAATTTATTTTGAATTAATTTAAGGTTTTGATAATAGTGTCCTTGATTGTACGTTTTATTCTTCTTAATGCAACTTATTACTTTTTAGTTGCGCTTGCTACCCAATATATTCTTTGTGCTTTTTTTGCTTGCTTTTTTCTTATAAATGCAACTAAGTAAAGTTTCTAGGCTTTGTTATTTGTTAATTAGCCAATATGATCCTCATACTTGATTTTTTTGGAATGTTCTTATCCTGAACTAGTCTTAATCTATTTGAAAAGCTTTTTGCCCCTTATTTGCTATTTTATGTCTGTTATCAATCCTATTATTAGATACCTTTATCCCATATTAACTACTACTATTACTACTACTACTACTACTATTACTTGGCTGAATCCCTAACCAATTTACTACTGGTATTTCTTAACATGCATGAATGCTATTTTATTCTGTTCTTTAACCTAACCCAAGCTATTTCTTATCGCCTATTTTCATTGTCCAGTTATCCTATGTTTCTATCTGTGATTGTAACTTTTATTGTTATTTTTTTCTGTTTTTGTGTCTAACTCAAGTTTCTTTCTTAGGTTTTGTCATCTGTCTTTATGCATGCTTTTGTTTCTGTGTATAACTCAAGATTTCTCCTTATGTCTTCCTTTCTAAATTCTCTCTTTGTATTCTATGTATTCGTAAAATGTTTATAATTGTTTCATTTAGGTCTCTCATTAGAACACTCGGAACTTACAAAATATTCCATTGACATCTCCTGTGCCTACTTACATATACTCCGATTGCTTGGCTCCTCCCCTACTGTTTTCTGTTAGCTTCGTATTCTGTAATACTCCTATTTGAAACTATCATTATATATAAACTACTGAAAAAAACTAGTTCATTCTAATCTCATCTTATATAAAACCAAATGTAAGCTATGTTCTTATACCCACTTCAGAAATATATCTTTTGACGCACTTAATAAAATGTTAGTGATCACAGCATTCTTTCAATTTATATATACGCATTAGGCATATTGTATACTAACATATAAGATAGTGTATAGTATAAATATAGATATTATATACGTACGTAGTAAGGTATAAGATTATATACTATAATGTATACTACATAGATATTCTTAGTACTACATATGTTCTAACACATGTTATGTTATATTTTAGGTTACCCTTTGCAAAACTAGTATAACTGAGCATCAGAAGTACCAGAGGAACAGGATATCTTTCTGCTACCAAAGGTATGTTTCTTAGCATTTTTCTTCTTTCGCAACTATGTTGCTCTTCCGTCTAATTTATTAGGAGAATATAAATAATTAGTAGGATCACACACATTAGTATTTTCGAAACAAGTTTCTCTTTATGAGTTTTCGTAGAAAACGAATCTGTTAATAATACGAGAGAATAAAAGATACGACCCAATAAATAAATAAATAAATAAATAGAGTTTACGTAGTAAAACGAACTATCTAAAATTCCTATGAAAGCGAATTATTTACAAGTTCTCAAATGAAATTTGCTCTTTAAAATTTTAAAAAACGAGTTTGTGTAACAGACGAGAGAATAAAAGATACGATCCAATAAAAAAATAAGGAGATTTCACTGAAAACGATCCGTCAAAGTTATGAAAGGAACATTGAAAGACCAAGTAGAAATAATCAAACATATAAGAAAGAACATTGAAAGAACAAGTAGAAATAATCAAACATCTAAGAAAGAACATTGAAAGACCAAATAGAAATAATCAAACATCTAAGAAGGAACATTGAAAGAACAAGTAGAAATAGAAAGAAAGGTTAGTTTAAGTTACTTTGATTAAACATTCTAATATTCACAGCATAGCTGCTCTACGGAGTATGTGTTATTTGAAATAACACGCAAGAAAATAAGACGAATTTTCTTTAATGAAAACGAGAGAATAAAAATAAGAAATAATTAATAAAAACATTAGGAAAATAAATTACAAGTATTACTTAAAAATGTTTCCTTTGTTTCAGGGCAACTAATTAGGAGATTGAAAACAACTGCCAAGTAGAAGTTGGAACGGAATTCAGAATTCCAAAGTATCAAAGTTCACAGAAGTAAAGTAAGTATCATTGACGACTTAATAGTTTCTGCTTAAGAAATTTTTTCACATGCAATATTTTTGTAACAAAGTTTGTAGCATGCAGATTACTTTCAAATTATTTTTATTAGCGTCAGTTATTTTTAAGATCATGAATTTGTTTTGCGCAACATAAATTTTGTAACATGATACAATTACAGCATACAGTCTTTGTCATGAAATTTGTTTCGTGCTTGTATTTTTCTTGAATACGTTTCTTTAAATTAATTTTTGTTCACAATATACATTTAAGTTTATTCAGCATACAGTTGTTAACAGCAGTTTAATTTTTTGTTCTGCTTTGAAATTTTGTCGTCAATAACTTTCAGCATGCAGTAGTTAACATCAGTTTAAATTTTTATTTCTGATTTGAAGTTTTGTTATGTTTAATTTTTAGCATGCAGTTGTTAACAACAGTTTGATTTTTTCTGATTTGAATTTTGTCATGCTTAAATATTTTTCAACATGCATTCCTTTAAAAATTGTAGAATGCAGCATAGTTAAATGCTCGCATCATATACTTTCATTACATGCAAATTAATTTTAAATATACAATTACAAGAAAATATTTTCATTACATGTTACGTGTAAGTTAAACGCATACCAAAAATTTCGACAGCATGCATTTAATGTTTGAAATACTTTCATTACATACAAATTATCTTCCAAACATATAGTTTAGTAATACAGATTTTCAAAATTTTTATACTGAAATATAATTTTCATGCAAAGTAATATTGTTTCTTTATTATTACAGCATTCACGTGTTTCATCAACTGTGAATTTACCACACTCGGGTAACACCATCTAAGAACATTTAGATAAGGTTTTTCCTGTCTGTCCAGCGGCGGTAAGTGTTCATACACATTTTTTGTCAAACTTTAAAAGTTGTTAATAAACAGAAAATATTTTGTTACATAGATGAATTAATAAAAACATCAAGATTTTAACCTAATGAAAAAACAAATATAAAGAATATATAAAAGGTTTAAGTACACAAAATAACATAATTATGAAAAATTGAATTTTACAATTAACATAGTTTGATGAACGTGTGCAGAAATTTTTTTCAAAACATTTTTATTTTTCAAAGTTACTTTTAATTTCGCAAATTGAATTTTTAAGTTTCCATTATGCATTTTGTGTTTTGAAAAATGCATTTTCGCTTTTAACTTTTATTTTTAATTTTCAAAATTTGCATTTTCATTTTCGTGAATTGTATTTTTTAATTTTGAAAAAATTAATCATTTTATGAACTCACCTTTTTTAGTTTACATTTTTGCATTTTTAATTTTGTTTTACATTTTTGTTTTTAAAATTGCATCTTCGTTTTTTAAACTTGTATTTTTTAATTTAGTATAATGTAAATACATTCCTTATATGTATAACAATTTCAAAGTATTGCTACAAGTAAATTAGAAATTTGTAAAGTTTAATACTACAAGACATTCTTAATTTTATCAGTTAGAATATAACCGGCTATCAAACTAGAAGATAAAAATATCATTAACAGTTACTTAATGAAGACTAACATTACTATTGAATAACTTTTTTAGTAATAAATAAATCATGCATTACAAAATATATTAAAACAAAGTTTAAAATTGTATCATAAAAACTACATTATCCTAAAAATATTTAATGTGTGTGTGTTACTTTTGTTTGCTTATACATTTCATGTTACTTTTTACAATTTTAATTGGTACGATTCCTATGGAAACTCGGAACAATCTACGATTGTGAATATATTTTTCAGAAACTCTGTTTATGTATTCTATCGTTTGTTACACAAACTTGTTGATAAAATGTTGGGATCCAATAAAATTATACAGCGTGATCCAATAAATATTTCACTTGCTTTGCAAATTCAGAACACTCTTTGAGTGTAAACTGATACATAAATTATTTTAAACTAATTATATTTTTCTAACCTTTTTATTTGGTTTTAAGTTCATTTAATCTCTGCTATTTTTCTATACTATTCCTATTAATTCTTTTGTTATACTTTTTCTGTTTGTTATTTTCTTGAAGTGATTTGTAATAATTGACGATCTTGGTTCTATTTTCTTTTCTTTTATTTTTCTTTTTTCTCTTGTCTCTGTTTGGTAGTAATTCTTTTCTATGCTATTGATATTTTAACTAAGTAGATAACTAACCCGATTTTATTTTCTTTTTTCTCTTGTCTCTGTTTGGTACTAATTCTATTTTCTTTTTATATTGTAACTAACTAGATAACTAACGTGATTTTATTTTCTTTTTTCTCTTGTCTCTGTTTGGTACTAATTCTATTTTCTTTTTATATTGTAACTAACTAGATAACTAACGTGATTTTATTTTCTTTTTCTCTTGTCTCTGTTTGGTACTAATTCTATTTTCTTTTTATATTGTAACTAACTAGATAGCTAACCTGATTTTATTTTCTTTCTTTCTTCTTTTGTTTCTGTTTTTGCTACTATTTCTATTTTCTTTTTATATTGTAAGTAACTAGATAACTAACCTGATTTTATTTTTCTTTCTTTCTTCTGTTGTTTCTGTTTGCTACTATTTCTATTTTCTTTTATATTGTAACTAACTAGATAACTAACCTTATTCTATTTTTCTTCTTTTGTTTGTGCTTGGTAGTAATTCTTTTCTATGCTATTTATATTATAGCTAACTAGATAACTAACTTGATTTTATTTTCGTTCTTCTGTTTGTGCTTGGTAGTAATTCTTTTCTATGCTATTTATGTTTTAACTAACTAGATAACTAACCTGATTCTATTTTCTTTCATTCTCTCGCTTGCTTTGAAAATTCAAAACACTCTTTGAGTGTGAACTGTTTAATAATTTGATGATATTTTTCTTTGTTATACTTTTGTTGTTAGTTATACGATTGGAAAACTTAATGTGTGAAATTAATATTTGATTACCGTTTAACTTACAAGTTATAATAATCACTAGTTTATCATGTGATAAACACAAGATTGTAACGGGTATGAATACGAGATTTTTCTTTAACGCATTTGCGTACGAGATTACAAAGTGAATGCGCCTGGGTACGAGATTACAAACTAAATGTGTCTGGGTACGAGATTACAAACTGAATGCGTCTGGGTACGAGACTACGTTTCGCGCCTATATAAAGCGTGCGAAATCGGCGCGGCCTCAGTTTAGAAGAAGCACTGCTGCAGTGAAGACGTTTTTGATTGAACACTACGAGTTGTAATTGTAAACATACAACAGCTAGATAAAAATTACAGGATTTTGTCATTTAGTGTTATCGGAAACTGAGTGGATAAACATTTAATCATCAATAAGCAGTGTTAGTATAGGATTGCTATTTTAGAAAATATCGGGAATCTTCGGCAATCTTCGGCAAACTTCGTGTTGAATTCTTGGAATTGGGTAGAATTCTTGGAATTTGTAATAACTAAGTCTATATAACGGCGGGAAAATTGCGCGGCGGTCAGTATAGCAGAAGAATTTGTACGGTAAAGACGTCCCTGATTGCAGTCTCCGTGTTGTGATCAACAGTTTATTACGGGATATTGTAAATTGTTTTGGCGGAAAGTAGTGAAGGATTTACCGTTAAACTTTGAAGTATATCTTCGGTAAACACATTGCGGATCATATAAAATTCTAGTTACCAAACTTCAAGAAGAATTATCAGTAAGCTGATTTTCGAACACCTTGACAATCTTCGGGAAACTTCGTGTGGAGTTCTTGGAATTTGTAATAGTCTGCATGTATATAAGAGAGGTCGAATTGCGCAGGCAGTCAGTATTGAAGAATCAGCGAAACAGTGAAGACGTTTCTACTTGTACGTTGCGTGGATCAATTAACTTGAAGAAAATTTTATTACATTAGATTATAAATTACATTTACTGGAAAGTAGTGGAGGATTTGCCGATAATCTTAGAAGAATATCTACGGTAAATTTCAAAAGTTACGGAAAATTTATCAATATACTTATCGGAAAGTATTAGTGTAATTGCCGATAAACTTTCAGCTGGATCATCGGTAGACTATAAAAGTTACGAGATAATATCATTTACAAGAGGAATTATTAACTTTATCTTTGGAGTACAGTGTACTGAATATCAATATATAGTGTTAATCTAATATTATTTTACAAATATACTGGTGTAACTTAGGAAGATAGTATTTTATATATATTCTTATAGAGGAATATAATATTGTGGTTACAGATGGCGCGCATACAAAATCTTAAGGAACTCAATGATCTGTTGGCCATTCAGGACCGTTGTGGATATGACGCTCCAGATACTACATATTATACATGGAAACGTGTAGTTGAAAAATATCATTCTATGGGGGTGCGTGTACGTAATGTGCAATATGATCGACTGTTGCAAGCATTATTTAAGCACTATGGGATTGCTCAGCAACTTATTTTGGCGGGGTGTGAAACTGCTGCCGATATTACCGACCTTTATTGGACAGGGTTCTTTCGCGTGGGTGATATAAAAAATCAGGCTTGCGGAAAGCTCAAACAGTTGATTTCATCAGGTAAAACTACCGGCGTATCTGCGGAAATCGCTGGCGAGCTATTAGGTGAACCTGTGAACTTGGCTGGCCCGAGTTCTGAAGAATCACCTATGACAATGTTTGGTACGGGTGTGTCAAAATTTCAAGTTGTAAGAGTGCATTCCGTAATTATGCGTACTTTGGAATTAAGGGAAAGGAAGTAACCATTAAGTGTATGGGTAGTAATGGAATCGAAGACCCGGAAAAACACGTACGAGATTTGTTTGATTTCGTATTGGCCCATACATTAAAGGATGTTGATCAGAACACCTTTGTAGGAATGACTATCGAGAGCACTGCCTCGAAGTTAAATAAGCCTATCTATTTGCCTTGGCGCAAAAAATCGCAATTGAACCCGGAGGCTCTCCTCTCCGTAGTAGAAAACACCCTCAATAGTAATGAGGAGTTCCTAATTGGAGGTGACGTCACCTTTAAGGTGCATAGTGTGCATCTCCGAAAGGGAAGAGGTAAAAGACGGAATCGAACCATTGTAAAATACGCACCACTGGGTGAATTTTTAGAAGATAAATTGGTTACTATGAAGAAGGATGTGTATTGTCTCCCAAAAAGTGTAATTCTTGGGATGGCAAGAGCTGATCGAAAACATAAGCAATTGTATAAGTTGAAAAAGAATCCTCAACGTTTATTAAGGAAAGCAATAAAATTATGCATAAAATTAGGAATTGAAGCTAGTGCCCAAAACGGATGTACTCTCGAAGACGTAAAGAAAATTCAAAACCACCTCACATCCAAGTACCAAATTATTGTCTTTGAAAGGAAGCTTAATAGTCGGGAGTTTCATGTGTTATATCCGGGTGTAAAGGGTGGAAAGCAAATATATATTTTATATGAGGACAAGCATTATCAACTCATTGGAAGCGTTCGTAAGCTTTTGGGAACAGAAGGTTTTTGCGTACATTGTTTGCAGGGGTATAATAACTCTGGTATTTATCACAAATGTGAATTCAAGTGCACGTATTGTGATAAGTATCATGAATTATCTACCTCTGACATTAAACGCGAATGTAGTGATTGCAATAGATTGTTTTCATCCGATGAGTGTTTCAGCAATCATAAAGATGTATCAAAACGTGGCAAGAGTGTATGTAACTTAGTCAAGGTTTGTAACGATTGTGGCGTATTGTTTGATTTAAGGCGTCGCAAATCTGAGCACAAGTGTGGTGAGCGGTTGTGTAAACCATGCAATATGCATGTAGATCGAAACCATACTTGTTATGTTCAGAATCAAAGCCTTACCCGGGTTGAAAAGTATTTGTATATAATATTCGACGTAGAGACTATGCTACTGGATATGAATGCTAATGGGGAACAAGAGCATGAGGTAAATCTTGTGTGTGCACAGGTAATTTGTCACTCGTGCAAGGATAACACATTGGATGAGTTATGTCAAACATGCGGGGATGAAAATGGAAATCGTGAGTTTTCTTTTAAAACTCTAGATGGGTTTGTTAAGTTTGTACTAACACCTCGTCGAGAGTTTGAGAAGGTCATTGTGTTATCACATAATGGGAGTCGTTATGACATCCATTTTGTAGCTAAATATCTTATAGAGACCGAGCATGTTTCTGTAAATCTAACAATGACGGGGCAAAAGATTACTGAGTTGAAAGTCGGGAACGGTCATATTGTGTTTCGAGATAGTTATCTTTACATGGGAGTTAGGTTATCAAAACTCCCGAATACTTTAGGCTTGCGCGGTAATTTAAGGAAGGGATCTTTTCCATATTTATTTAATACACCCGCTAATCAAAATTACATAGGCAAAATTCCGGATCTTAAGTATTTTGATCCCGACAGTTTGTCCCCCGAAGAAAAAAGACAGTTAATCGCCTGGCACCAAGAACGTGCTGCAAGTGGCGAGGAGTATGATCTCCAAAAAGAGATGCTCGCGTACTGTCGTAATGACGTAAGAATTTTAGCTGAGGGTGTCATAAAATTCTCAGACCTGATCGAAGAGAAAACTGGCGGTATCCAGTGTTTCATTTCTTCAAGCACAATAGCCAGTCTTGCTATGCATGTCTATTGTACCCTATATTTACCTAAAGATTCAATTGGTGTGATTCCACCTCTTGGATTTGATTATCGCGATCAGCAAAGTGTGAAAGCACTTCAATGGTTGCGGTATTTAAAGAAAACAAGAGGTACTGAAATTCAGTCTGCGGAAAATGGCACCGAAAGAAGATTTGGGAAATATAAGGTCGATGGATATGAACCATCTAGTAAGACTGTCTTTGAGTTCATGGGATGTTACTGGCACTCGTGTAAATCATGTTATCCTGAATTACGTCACGAACAACTTGACGAATCCTCGTCTCATCATGCAATTATGCAACAACGTTATGAGGCAACCATCATTAAATTAAATTACCTACGTAGCCGAGGACTTAATGTCATTGAAATGTGGGAATGCCAATGGGATGATCAGGTGAAGAAAGACAAGTCCATTCAAGAGTTCATTCGAACTCAATGTAGGGATATTGTCGATCATTTGATCCCCAAGCATGCATTTAATGGTGGTCGCACAGAATGTTTCAACGCGTTGTATGAATGCACTGATGAGGAAAGCATTCAATATCTGGATGTTACAAGTCTCTACCCGTGGGTAATGGCTCGTAAGCCGCTGCCAGTAGGTATGCCAAAAATACACAGGGGGCCAGACTTTCCAGACGTGGAAAGTATCCATGGGTTAGTCAAATGCACCATCATGCCTCCAAATGATTTGTATTTTCCGATTCTTCCATATGTGGGTGGCGGACGATTACTTTTCGGACTGTGCCAGACATGTATGGAGGAGGAAAATGTCAACAATTGCATGCACTGCGATAAGGACAGGAGTATTACTGGTACATTCTGCACCCCAGAACTTCACAAAGCAATACAAGCCGGATACAAAATACTGCAAATTATAGAAATTTGGGAATTTAACCTGGTTGGCGGCGAGGAGGATAATTCAAATAGTCTGTTTAAAGACTACGTGAATTCCTTCCTAAAAATGAAGCAGGAAGCCTCAGGTTTTCCTGCTCACTGTCAAAGCAAAGGGGACCAGCAAAAATATATTGCAGACTATTATGCCCATGAAGGCATACAGTTAACAGAAGAAAGCATTGAATCGAACCCGGGATTGAGGTATATCGCTAAGATATTCCTCAATTCGCTGTATGGAAAATGGGGTCAGAGAACAGACTTACCGCAGACAAAAATTGTTGACAATCCAGAAACATTTTTTACATACCTATTGTCGCCGCAATATGAAGTGCAAACTGTAACGCCCCTTGGTGACGAACACTTGATTGTCACATACAAGGACATCGAGAACGAAAACAAACCGTGGAAGTTCTCGAATGTCGTACTTGCCGCGTTTATTACATCATGGGCAAGGCTTCGGCTTCATGACCTATTGACGGCAGCAGGACCAAACAATGTTTTATATTGTGACACGGACAGCATTATGTATGTCCAAAGACGTGATGCTAAGCCCAAGCTTACAACCGGATCCTACTTGGGAGAGCTAACTAATGAAGTTCCAGAAGGGTGGGAAATTGACATGTTCATTGGCTTAGGGGCTAAAAATTACGCGTACCGTTTAAAAGAAATTGGGACGGGGAATTTTGATTATGTATATAAAATTAGGGGAATCACTTTGGACAGTAGAACGCGGGAAGAAATTAATTTTGAACATTTTTATGATTTAGTTCGCGATGACATTGAGAAAAAAGAGTTAAACTTCCCAGGGAGGATTGTGCGTAAAACTGGGTTTAGCATTGTATCACGACCTGAGACAAAAACTCACCGTAAAGTAAATAACAAGAGACAGCGTTTAAACCCTGACAGTATTACCGACTATCGTACTATCCCTTATGGTTATCGAAGCCAAAGTCCTGTCCTGTAATGCGTTGTGTGAGTGTGTGTGCGTTTGTATATAATTATTTATTTAGCACATGTAAATATTAGTGTAAATGGTATGAAAACATCTAGGGTAATCACACATTTTCGTTATCTCAACCTGGATATAGCATATAAATATTCTAAACTATAATATTCCTTTTACGCTCGCAAGTACTGATCATCCCTATATCACCTACGCTGTACCGCACCCACTTTTGTAAACAATATAGTATTTTGCAAATAAGATTTTCACCTAATTTTTATATATTGCAAATAGATTTTCACGTATTATTCTGATATTAAAGTGTATATTGTAAATAGTGTTTTGTAAATATTGTAAATATGTAAATTGTAAATATGTAAATGAAAACATTAATATTGAAAATATAGAATTGAAAATATCAATATTGTAAATACGCAAATAAAAACAACAATTATAGGAAATATACAAATAAAAGTACCACCGTTGCAAATGCATGAAAAAAAACTACAATTAATGAAAAGTAATTCATGTAAATATATGTTTGAAAATATAAATAATGTAAAAATATACTAATGAAAAACTAAAATTATTGATTTTTTGTTGTTGAAAATTTCAATATTGTATTTAAACAATGAACAACACAATAAATAGTATCAATTTTAATAATGTGTTTTATTCCCATACATCCAATAATAGATATCATATCAATAAGTATGTGTATTCTATATAAGATAAAGGAAGAATACATATACTGCGTCATATCAAGTATTCAACGATCATACATATACGTTTTACATGCTTTAATAATACTTTATGTGACGCTCTTTCATTTTAATTAAGTATTATGCATATATGTTCATTAAACATCAAATAAGTATGTGTATTCAATATAAGATAAAGGAAGAATACATATACTATATCATATCAAATATTTGACAATAGTACATATACTTTTACCTCTTTTAATAATACTTAATGTGCTAGTCTTATAAATTTCTCTACAATAAATATTTCGGAATCGTAAATCCGGTTCCGGTATCACCGTTCTTCGTAAAGAATCGGAGCAGTTCGTTCAATGTGATTCTCCAAAGGATGTGGTGACGTCATCGGTAAGTAAATATTATATTTATTTATTTATAAATGTATTATAGTATATAATACCCCGGTCAATAAAATAGTTAAAGGGTTAACAAAAATTAATATTAATCGCGATTCAGGTAAATTTGCATACATTAGCATGCTGTGAATAATTAAAAATTTATGCTCCAATTAAAAATGATATCAAAATGCCACGCCCACTTAAAATGCTCTAGTTTTCATGCATATCATTAAAATGATCTAGTTTTACCTAATTAATATGCAAAAATATTAAAATGACCTAGTTTTACCTAATTAATATGCAAAAATATCCTTATATTCCGGGTTAACCCTTTCGTTTAGTACCAAAATATGGCCATACGGGCCAGTAAATATGGCTTAATTAATCCTTAATTAGGAAAAAGTTCATTAAAAAGGAGATATATTCCCTCTATTCCTACTAAGTTCAAATATCGTGTAATAAGAATAAAGTAGTTCTGAATACGTCCAAATGTAAATCTGTATCTCCCACGAGGAAAGAAAGACAAGTTGCATTAACACAATAAGTGGCATTTCTTTATCTACTCCACATACTATTAAAGAACTACGAGTTAGATTTGATAGCAAATTAACCTTTGCTCAATGCATTGACGCAATTACGAGTAGTGCTATAGAAATCTAGGTTTAATTTAAAGTATAAAACAAGATTTCTACAAAGAATCAACATCTATAAGATTATATTTTTCATACGTGAGGTCAACATTAGAATACTGTTGTACTGTTTGGAAACCAAATGTCACTAAATACTCTGATTCAATAGAAAATATACAGCTTAAATTCTTAAAAATGCTTGCATACAAGAAAACCGGTTTTTACCACAAGTATGTTCCCTACGATGATATAGTAACGAATTTTAATTTTCAAACATTAGGAAAAAGGAGATAGGTGTTTGATTTGTTGTTCTTATTATTAAATGGTTAAATAGACTGTCTAGAATTAGTTTCAGGAGTATTATTATGTGTCCCAATAGTTAAGACTCGAACAGCAAACACTGGGACATTCTATTGTAGAAAAGCAAGAACTAACATATTACACAAGTCTCCTCTGTGGAGAATGTGTGCTTCATATAACGAAATAATTAGATTTCATGTAGTAGATGTATTTAGTATGTCCAAAAATAAGTTCAAACCAATTCAGGTAATAACTTCTGCATAATTAAATGACGTATATTTGTGTCTGTATTATATTCTATGATAGATAAGTATCTAGGGACACTAAAGTATTTTGGTTTACATTAAAAACTAATAGGTGTGGGCCTCAGAGTAGGGGTGGTACCGAGACCGAGACGGACTTTTATATACCGAGACCGAGACGGGCTTTTACATACCGAGACGAGACCAAGACAGACCTCTATAAATCGAGACGAGACCGAGACGAGACCTTGGTCAGTCTCGAAAGTCTCGGTCTCGTCTCGAATATTGACAGCTATTTTGCCTTTACTCAAAATTTGTTTCATTGCTGTGTGAGATAATATGGGAATGGTTGACTGACGTACAATGGCGTATTTAGGGGGTAGGTGTCGGGCTCAAGCCCCTCCCGAAATAAATTTCTGATCATTTTTTCGCATTGCACGTACAACACAAATGTTTCTTACCCGTTCCTCAAGCCTCTCCCGAAACAAAATCCACTGCTGTTGTATATAATCCCCTCTCTCTCTCTCTCTCTCTCTCTCTCTCTCATATATATATATATATATATATATATATATATATATATATATATATATATATATATATATATATATATATACAATCGATCCAGGATATGATCAATGGAGGGGCTAAATCATACTTTGCCTCTTTATCCAGTGTAAAGCAGGATTGAAGCTCATTTTAGTCAGTGTATACCTGAGCGTTAAGGGGGGATATAGCCCTTCCCTTGGATCCGCGCCTATATATATATATATATAATTAAAAATGCTGAAAATTCGTGCCATGTTGTGTGAAATATTGAAGGGAAAATTCTTCCAGATGCGGTACTCTGCAATATCACTAGATAAACAAGCAGTGTTGCCAACGCATAATAAAGTTGTACTTTTTCAAATTGCACTATGTAAGGTATTACCTATTTCTAATTTAGATATTAAATAAAACCACAATACCACATACATTATTCAGTATAACAAAGGACAATACGGTATCACCGACATCAACATTTTGGAGATCTCTAATAACTCAAATGGCATAGACGGTGCAATGCGCATCATTTGTAACTTAGCGTCAAATACTATGATCGTGGTATAATGTATTTCGAATGAATGAAGGAACAAAGTTACCAGAAATGGAAAATTTAACTTTTTCTAAACGCGCTGTCATATCATGTCTCATTATGCAGATGCTTCCAAAAGACTTAAGTGATCATAATGTCATTTACAACAACTGTTATTTCAAGCTGTTTCAGAGATAGCAAACACATGGATAGTGATTGTTATACTGCTTAAAATAACGTATTTGTGTTAAATTTTTATAATGATTGTTGCTTTAGTTTGCTTCTATAACATTACAACAATAGTTTTTGGTAGTTTTAATTACAAGTCACAGTTCCATTATTTTAAGTAGTGTTGCCATGTTTAATTAAAAGTTCTAGTTACACCTTAGTTACATTTCACTTGTTGAAGTTTGACCACGAACCACCTCAAACTCGATCCATACCATATAGCTATATGCAATTACACTAGTTAACAAACTTAAACTTTTTGTTTGTTACATGAGAAAAATCACCTGATCTTAAAGGAACTTTTTGTGCTGAATTCGAATATGCACTCGGTTTCTCTCCATCACGTACAGTTTTCCCGTAACAGAGGGATTTTCGGGAAATTCCCTCAAAAATTTCCCTTTTTCAGATATTTTATTCCCCTAGCTCCTGTCCCCTTACATATAGTAACATAGAAATTATACCTAAGTATACCTTGATTTATATTTAATAAACCCTAAAAGTTTCGTAAAAATCGCTTTGTTCTTTCTAGAGAAATAAATATATTTGAATGTATACTGTGTGCACTGTTTATTGCACCTGATAGTAATGCTTTCAGATCTCCTGAGTTGGGGTAAAAACGATTTGCTTTATTACTACAAACACAGACATAAAAATGAATATTTACAATAGTCAACAACACACTTGTATTACTCTCTGTAAATTAGAAACGTGTATAAAAATAGAATGTACTTCCAACGTATATTTTTTTAAAACGTACAGTATATGTATATCTTAATACATATATATACAATTCTCCAAGTTTTTTCGTTTTGTTCATGAAATGGTTATCAATATTTGTTATCAAATGTAACAGAATGCAAAAGAAAGAAAGAATGGAATACAGACTCATTGTTGACAACAATGAACTAATGCAGTCTGAATTTTCCACTACGGTATCGTTTCCCCCCTCCCCCGCGCATTTCTTTCTTTCTTGTGTTCTTGACACCTGGTGAGGGAGTTTTGTACATTTTTATATTGACGTGTGGTTTAACACTACTTCACTTTCAAAGTTGTCTTTGCTGCTAAGAGTGCTTTCATGTTTGATCTTAACGGCATTATACCCAACTAAGACCAGAAGTTTAGTTTGTGATCAGTACAATGGCGTCAAGAGGACGGCGTTCGTGTGTTAACTCACCAAATAGTTTTTGTTATGTGTGTGGCCAGTTTGTAGTTAAAGGACAGTGTAGATCCATTACGCCATCGGTGAAACTAGCATATTATATATATTTCGGATGTCGTGTGGGAGATCAGGACAAAACTTGGGCACCCAACATAATTTGTGCGTCGTGCTACGTCACTTTACTTGCATGGGCCAAAGGGAAACGGAGGTTCATGAAATTTGCTGTACCAATGGTGTGGAGAGAACCCACCAACCATTTGGATGATTGTTATTTTTGTCTCACAATAGTTAAGGGACATTCCAAAAAAAGCAAATACACAATAAGTTATCCCAACGTTAAATCCGCAATTAGACCTATTCCGCACGGGGATGAACTTCCACTTCCCGAGCCCCCTACCAACTGGGAAGGGATATGGCCAAAAGACTCTGATGATGATCATGACCTTGATGAACCATCGACATCAACATGTACATCCAAGGATCCAACGTTCATCCCTGACTGTGTTCGCGAGCCACATTTCATCCGGCAATGTGAACTTAATGACCTAGTCCGTGATTTGCACCTGACAAAACAAGAGGCGGAACTTCTGGGATCAAGGCTCCAGCAGTGGAACTTATTGGATGCAGAAACGAACATATCAGTGTACAGGAAAAGGCATGTTCAATTTTCAAGCTATTTCTCAATGCAAGATAATGTGTGCGTATGTACGGATATAAATGGGTTGATGGCGGAGCTAGGAATTCCTTACGTTCCAGAAGAATGGAGGTTATTTATCGACGCGTCAAAGGTCAGCCTTAAAGCTGTCCTTTTACATAATGAAAATAAAAAACCTGTACCACTTGCGCACTCAGTGAAGATTAAGGAATCCTTTGACACCATGTCAACTTTGCTAAATCTTATAAATTACAAGGACCATTGTTGGCAAATATGTTGTGATCTCAAGGTAGTTGGTATTTTATTAGGACTGCAGTGCGGTTACACGAAGTACCAACGTTTTTTATGTTTATGGGATAGCCGAGCTGATGACAAACATTATGAAGTGAAGGAATGAGAACCTAGAGTGAATTACGTACCTGGAGAATGCAACATCAAATACGCTCCTTTGGTAGATCCTAATAAGATATTACTACCGCCACTTCATATCAAGTTAGGACTTATGAAAAACTTTGTCAAAGCCATGGACACATCTGGTGAAGGTTTCAAGTATTTGCGAGATAAGTTCCCTAACCTGAGTGATGCTAAGATTTCAGCGAGAGTGTTTATTGGTCCCCAAATTAGGAAATTACTGCTTGATGATAGCTTTGACAGCAAGTTAAACAGTGCTCAGCTAGCTGCCTGGACAGCATTTAAGTGTGTTTGCGCAACTTTCTGGGCAATAACAAAGCTGAGAGTTACACAAAAATCGTACAGGACATGATACAGAAATACAAAGAGTTGGGTTGTAGGATGTCTTTAAAAATCCACTTTTTGCACTCCCACCTCAGCTTCTTTCCTGCTAACCTAGGTGCTCTCAGCGACGAACAGGGGGAAAGATTCCACCAAGATATAATGGCAATGGAGAAAAGGTACCAGGGACGATGGGATCCTTCAATGATGGGGGACTATTGTTGGGGTCTTGTTAGAGAATGCAACATTTCTTACAAAAGAAGGAAGTAGTGTACGTTTTTGTAACCCAATGGAAGTTTCATATATTGTGATAGTTTTGATTGTCTTTTCATGACCTTTTGGTACATTTGTATTATTGTTTATTGTAAATTGTCACACTTGTAAATTATATTGTATTATATTTTATATATGTGTTTGTGGTAATAAAGAAAAACATTTTACCTCAACTTAAGAGATCTGAAAGCATTACTATAAGGTGCAATAAACAGTACACACAGTATACATACAAATATATTTATTTCTCTAGAAAGAATAAAGCGATTATTACGAAACTTGGAGGGTTTGTTAAATATGAATCAAAGTATACTTAGGTATAATTTCTATGTTAGTATATGCAAGGGGACAAGATCTTGGGGTGTAAAATAAACGAAAAGGGACATTTTTGAGGTTTTTTTTTCCGAAAATCCCTCTGTTACGGGAAAATCGTAGGTGATGGAGAAAAACCGAGTGCATATTCGAATTCAGCGCAAAAAGTTCCTTTAAGAACAGGTATTTCCTTTTATGTAACAAAACCTTTGTTAACTAGTGTTATTCAAGGACTTACAGTTAGTAATACACATTGTGTTGATTTTTGGTTTGGTTTGTTTCAGTTAAACGTCCCACGGTTATGCTAGGGCGTCTAAAGGAGACGTGAAGCTAATGATTATAATGGAATCCGAACCACTTCGGTCGTTCAACTATACTCCCACCGGAAATCGAATTCGGTACAACGTGAACCGAAGTCAAGCGTGCTAGCCACTAGACCAAATGGAAGTCCTCACATTGTGTTAATTTAAATCACTGAGTCAGTGTTGTCAGATTCGAAGATCAAAAACTAGTGTGTCTGCTCCAAAAGTAGCGGATTTGAACTATTTGTAGGCCAAATATATACAGTAGAAATGAATTATTTGGCAACTAATGGCTGGTACTAATGAAATGATTTTTAACATGGACTAGAAAATGTGCTGAACATATTGCAAGAAATTATGATCGATTAACAAAAACAATTCTAGACAGGATACCACGAGATAAAAACAGCCTAGAAAACGTTCTTGTACAAGAAGGTTTGACGAAATCAAGGACAACTGGGGAGTAACCTGAAAAAGAATTGCTCAAGGTAGATAGTTGTAGTGAAGACTTGGAAGGATCTTCATCCAGCAGTGGGTTGATAATGGTTGATTATGATTATGGTCATGATTTTATTATATCTCAGTGATAAACTAAACCAAGTCATAATTTCCTAATTTTACAGAAGCGAAAAACAGGTTTCTTAAGTAAGACCTATAGTACTGTTTCTCAAACTATACTAAGTTGTTACAAAGTAATAGGATGCTTTTAGACTTAACATTATTACATCCCTAGAAAGAACATAGTATATTAAAAAAGTATTGTTAATTCAATTTCGACCAAAAAGTGACTTAGCATAGTCTATCTATAAAGTTCATACATACATACACACAGGCCCGTATCCACGGGGGTCTAGGGGGGCCGGGCACCCTCTAAACTTTGGCTGGCCCCCTAAAAGTTTCACGGTAGGCTTCCAAATAAACTATAATATGGTGATGAAGTATAATATGATTGGGTCGGGCCCCCTAACTTCTACCGCCCCCCCCCTAAAATTTTTGGGCTGGATACGGGCCTGCATACACACACACACACACACACACACACACACACATATATATATATATATATATATATATATATATATATATATATATATATATATATATATATATATATATTGTTATGTGTTTTCTGAGATTGTCGTTATATTTGTATACACTTTCTTTCGTGAAATCGTATTTGAAATCACTCCTCTACTCTCCACCCAGTATCTCAAAGTTGGTACTGAGTCCAACTCCCTTTAAGCCTCAGTAACGGGACGTCTTCGGCTTTACTGGTTCGAAGATGATGAGAAAGTGCACTAAAAGTCTCAACAATGGGGGGGGGGCGACTCGTATTTCAGAGGTAGAGCTTGTACTGGAAATCGAAACACAGGTAACATATGAAGACTGTGAACTGAATCCAGATAGGGAGAGATAGCATGACTAAATTAAAGACATCATTTCCTTCGTTACTCTTTATTTATAAAAATAGAAAAAAAAATAAAAATTAGAATACAAAGAATTTTACAACTCGGTTACTTGCAATTACAACTTTAGATTATTACTACATAACATGTATGGGCACAACCCCTACATTACCAAACGGGTGCTAGAAGGTTATTGGGCTAAGTCGCGATTGATTGAAAATAGTAAATTTGATAATTCGCACTTGCAACTTGCATTGGCCCAAAGGGGAAATGATAATTTTCGAAGTGGAAACTTGGTCTCATTCATCATTTCTTTTTTAAATAGAACTTTATATTGGTCCCTAACAAATCTCAAGGTGCTCGTTCCGTATTGGGGGGAACTTAGAAAAATAATCACATACCTGTTCTTATAGCGAGCGTCCGGAACGAAGATCGAAGAACACTCGGCGAATGCTGGAAACGATCAACTCGAGCTCGGCGAAGGGCCTCGCTTTTATAGCGACTTCGTCCCACGCATTTTCTGTTAGTTATGACGTAGCTCGAAAGCTACGTCACGAGCCTTGACGAGCTTGGAGAAGCTTCTTCACGCGAATGCTCAATAACGGCCAAGACTTCTAGTTTTTCTGATTTTCCCCCATCACGCCGGGGCTGAAGTATCTATTTTACATTTACTAATACATTTTTATTTCACGCATAGCTCCAAATACATAATGTTTTTATGTACTTATCGCTTGCGTGGTGTTAACTAAATTTACAGCCGCGACCCGGCGCTGTGATTTAGGTAAATCAAAGCCAGGGTCATACCACTATTACATGCGTGTGGGTTGGTGTCAATGAGGCATCAGATTGCTAATACAATCAAAGCCTCACCTGACTCCGTTCTCCCTTTCTCTCTTTCTCTGCAACACACACAATTAGAAAAGCGCGGGCGTCTCGCCCCTTAATTTGAGTCCGGCTTAGGACTTCGAAGCTTAACTGTGTAACAATATATATATATATCACTTATATCACTTATATCACTTTTACTAGGTAAAGTAGGATAAAAACGGATCCAAAATTTAACGAAATTCGTACAGCGAAAAAGAATATATTTTTGATTCTTTATTGCAGCAAAACTACGAAAATTAATAGAAAAGAAAACTAGAAAGTTAAGAATCACTTGTTTTGCCGGGACAGAGAAAATAGATACATATAACTCGAATTACCTATAAACTTATATAATATATATGTCCATGTTTCGAAAGTGATTTTCAATCAATATAAAATTTCAACATACTGAACGCACGATTACTTTTCTCGAATAAATACCACATGCACCGCTGAGAGCTCAGGAATAAGCTTAATCTATGTTACGGCACTGGATATATGCTTATGTAATACATTACGACCTTATGAACTTGTATAAGAAACAGAATGTGAGACGCGAACTATACGAAACATCGGACTTTGAATCTAACTTGTTTGGTGATCCAACCCGAGACCACAGATAGCAAAGATAAGTGCCGTAGCTCCCACCAAAAGGTTAAAGAAGTTCCTGTTTTAAAGTGTCAATTAAACACTGATATGTGAAACTATAATAAAGCATTTGGTCAATTTGAAACAAAATATAATGTAGTAATAATTTACTCTATTTGTTAAGATAAAGGACGTTATATTCTGTTTTTAAAATGACAGTCAAAGCACAATGTATTGGATAATAACTGAGAAATTGTAAATTTCAATTTCGGCGCGATTAAATCATTCGTACTTCTATGTGTTGCGTTATCCGTTAGGAGGTATTGAACAATTTTGATTCAAAGGAAGGAAATAAACTACTGTATAGTACTGGAGTTAATTTAATAGAGTTTAATTGTATAGGCAAAGTCTGTTGCTGAAAGTGAAATATGGGTTACTATTGTTGCTTTATCCCAGGTATGTTATACTCACTGATGATTGAAGCTGGAACACACACATGGAAAACATTAGCGCTAGCAAATAGATACGAAGAGATACATCACACTATAATTCTAATAAAGAATGAAGGCAAAAAGAAGCGGAAACGACAGACTGTACGATAATAATGCTTTCACAATTTTAATTTCACACTATTTATTTCGAGACTTTCGAGACGAGACTCGAGACGAGACCGAGACTTGGCCTTCGAGACCGAGATCGAGACAAGCATTTGTTGACCGAGACGAGACCGAGACGGCGATTTTTGACTCGAGACGAGATCGAGACCGAGACCGCTACTTATCAACCGAGACGAGACCGAGACTGTATAAAGTCTCGTCTCGTCTCGTCTCGATACCATCCCTACCTCAGAGGCCCCCCCTGGTGTTCCTCGAGTTAAGCCTATTGTGTAGTCCTTATGAAATAAATAAATTTTACTTAGCCATGGCCTGATCATTAATAAAATATCTGATTTAACATTTAAAAAAAAAACATCATTTACCAACATAATCTAATTCCATAAATATTTTAATTTGTCGTCCCGGCGCCTCCCATGGTCACGACGCCCGGGGTCTTCGCCCCGCCCACGCGACGGCCCTGTACCTATCATAGCCTGGGTTCTAGTTGGCTCCCCAGTTCCTTTACCTTATAGACCCGCCTCTGCTAACATCCTACCAGTTTTCATCTAAAAAAAAAAAATTGCATTAAGGGACGGATGATTTGTAATTCGTGTTGATAATATATGTTCAAGCGGATTACTAGCAGCGATGACGTCAGGTTTAATTTATTGGGAAGGGGGGAAGCGGAGGGGCAGATCGATGTTTTCTGGGATTAATTTTTATTGTATACCGAAAATAATATTGTTTTATTACTTAACCTACATTACAATACAACATGTCTGGGCAACCCATAGTTATGGGGGTCACACGGGGACCGGACCCACAAAATTTAGTCGTGCTCTGCAACGGAAAGATTAACACAAATTGCTTTACATGCTTTATATTGGGTTTATTAGTTTAGAAATATCGTTAATCGGTCACTACTAGTTTTCGTCAATTTGGGGCTCATATGGCAAACATTGAAGTAATGGAAGGAGTAGAGGAGCACCAAAGACCACAATCTGAAAAATAAGGAAATTTTAACTTAATATCAACATTATTCACTGATATTTACAGTAGATGTAGTTTGTTTGTGGTATAAATAGCTCTTGTTAAATAGATTTATTAGAGAATCTTCGATGGTGCAAACGACATAAATGTTGGATTCAAGATTCCCATTCTTGAATCAATATATATTAATCGCAATAGATTAATGAATTAATGTAGAAAGTTCTTAATTTGGAACAAACTAACGTTATCTAAAGAATAATTCTTTCAAAATCCCAAGGTAGAGTCAAGTGGGGCTATTTTGAGACAAGAAATAAAACTTTTGCCGTAACGCCTGTATTATTAATACTAGGAAGACAAAAAGTAGCAGAATATAGTGAATTGACACTTCTTTTACGTTCCATCATCTGAATGTGATATTTCAAAAGGGATTCTGTATTTTTAAAAAAATACAGTGTGGCTATTATGAGAGTGGTGGACTTGTTATGGGATTTGCTTATTACTCAGGCTCAGGTGGTCATACGAATGTGTGATGATTATTGAAAGACAGTGGCAAGCATTCTTTGTTAGAAGAAAAAAACAACTTTGCTGATTCTCTAATGGACAATTTTTACGGTAGTTATTCAAAATCAGTGTTACGACACTCCAGAAAGTGAAAGAAACCTTAACTGCATGCAGTTTTATATATATATATATATATATATATATATATATATATATATATATATATATATATATATATATATATATATATATATATATTAAAACAAAACGACTTTCTGCTTTAGTAACAATTTATTTCACAGTGTTTTCTTTGTTTCTGCCAGATTTCTCGTTTTAAAAACGAACATTAAAGTCATAAATACTCAAAGGAATAAAAAAGAAAGAAAAAAAACGCTGAACATAATTCTTATTAATTTAAATAGATCTCAAAACCAAATTTCATTATTCTCGCCATAATGGAATATATATAATAGTTGTAATCTCTGTTGTTTTTTCTTTTCCTTTGCGCGGTTTGCTACACTGTTTTGCGACGGTCCCAAACAGTCACAATATCAGGGAAAGGCAGGTTCTGCATTGACTCGATGAGTTCCATGAGTTGTTGCAGTCTGCCACGAGAAGGCCAGTTTACCACACAATGAAACGACTCGAATTTTATCTACTGGTTTCGAGAGTCTCATTCACATACACTTCTGTTACATCGTGGTTGTTCAAAATCTCCATCATGTGTTCAGTTGCTTGTCGTTCGTCCACTGTTAGTTCTGTTGTTTTGGGAGTACACTTTGCATCAGTACACCACGTTGAGAGGGTTCACCATTGCAGCTCTACATTGGTGTTTGTAAATGAACGATACTGCTGACACATTCACTACACAAAATATTTCGCGTTCTGGCTTGCGTATGCCACAAACACACTATCACTTCTCACTGGCCGGTCCCTGCTGTCACGTTCACTTCGTTCCATATGTGCCAGTGAAACCAGTAGACACAATTCGAGTCGTCTCATTGCGTGGTAAACTAGCCTTCTAATGGTAGACTGCAACAACTCATGGAATTCATCGAATCAATGCAGAACGCTGCCTTTCCCTGATATTGTGACTGTTTAGGAACGACGCGAAACAGTGTAGCAAATCGCGCAAAGGAAAAGAAACATTCGTAAAGAAATGTAAGCTAGAATGTGATTGGGCTTTCTCACCCGTACACACTTTGTTTCAGATAGTGTTGTTTAAACAAACGTGGCACGAAATGTCCTTTGTTTACACGAAACAGCAAGAAAATTGAACAAGAAACGTACAAAACGTTGTCCAGGAGTGGTTTCAATCCCAGGTAGATCGTGCTTTTGATCACCAATTAAAGAGGATATCTCCTACCTCCGGAGCGAGCTGCCGAATTGCTGTTCCATAAGAGATAATCCTTTGTAGTTTATGTAGTCTCTAAACGAGCTCTCGTATCGCGGGTTGCAACAGTGGTTTTCAATGTTTCAAAAAGAATCCCAATATCCTCGAGAGGCATAATCTGTCAAAGACGATGCTCTTCCATGCACAGACACTGTTTCAGTTACTTGTCGCGTACCTTTGTCGTGGGGTCTTGCCCTATTATTCTGTCCTTCGAATACACGTTTGTTTTGCTTGAGTCTTATACACTTCGTCCCGTCCATACCGTTACACATATGATTTTCGCGGTTACATCATTGGTTTTCATTTTGCATTTTACCTTACATTGATATATCACACACCCCGCTTCTTATTTCAATACTTTGTTATATCCAAGATCGCGGCTCTCAAGATGGCCGACAAGTCAGTGTTATAGCATATCAAACATTTTGATGTCATCCTGGTGTTGCACATCCTTTCCGTTTTCGACATAAACGGGTATCTTGCGACGTTTACCTGATATCAAATTGTCGCGTGGTGTGTTATATTGCTGAGCATATCTCCGGTGTTTCTGGATGGGGCAGCTCCAATTTGGAATATTTTCTTCTTTTCTATTATGTATCCTCTGGGAGAAGTTTGTGTCGAGTCTGATCCTGCCTCGTTCTGTACGTTACTTGTAAGCAGTTAGCGTATGCGGCTTTGGCGTGGGTGACCCGGATTTGATTCCAGGAGAAAGCTCATGTGGTTCGGATTCTATGTTAACCAGTAGGTCTCGTGTCATAAAGCCTCGCTGCCGAAAGAGACGTTAAACTCAAAATCATCTAATTTATTTTCTAGATCAAATATGAAAAAAAAACTTGCTGAAAGTGCATTTAATTATCTTAAATAAAGAATGCAAATACGAGTAGATCTATCCAATTTTTTTATTAATAACCTTAAAAGATTGCAAGGTATTGGCATATTATTATAATAACTGTAATTTCTGCCTCTTTCCCTTCTCACGCCTTTTTCCCCTTCTAGGTCAAACATTGAAAAAAGAAAACTGGCAAAACATGTTTATTTCTATTTTAAATGAAATATCCAATTACTAAATGTAATGTTTCTAATCTTCAGAGATTTCAAGATATAGATATCTTATTATGGTAATTGTAATCCTCACTTCTTTTCTTCCTACTTAATTTCTTTACTTCTAGGTCAAATATTAAAAAATAAACACTGAAACCAAATCTGATGTTCAGCAATTTGTCGATATTGGCTTTTTAATATAATATTTTTTCGCCTTTCTCATCGAATTTCCAAAAATCTTTCCTTAGTCATACTGTACCTTATGCCACAAATCCTATATAGCCTGTCCAAATTTCAAGATTCTAGTTTAAATGGTCTGGCCTGGTCATTGATCAGTCAGTCAGGACGACTTCTTTTATGTATAATAATACTATGGAACAAAATTATTTTGAGTTTGAAAGGAAATATATAGCATTTAAGGTTTCTGAACCTGGGGTAAGCCTATCGCTGATGGTACGCCGGCCGAAAAGCTTGAAAACCTCTGATATAGCATATTTGCTAGCAGTTAGCAGTTGTACTAGAAAAGAAAATATTCCGTCTCTCCTTCATATTTTGTATACTGTTAACACTCTACAGAAGTCGTGATCGAAACTAACTCAAAAAAATTAATTGATATTGTATGGTGTTGATATTACAATGGATATTATCTCAAAATAGAACATGAAAAACTAGATAAAGAAAAGAGCTTATATGTATATAATGGATTTTTATTTCTTTTTACAAAGAAGTGTTGGCGGTTTTCTTCTATATACAAGAACGCTCTGTCTACTTCCATCAACCTCAGTCAGCGTCAATAAGAGCAGTCCTTAGTGGAAGACTAAAGGACAATGGATGCTGGAGAAAGAACGAGGCACTCGTTTACGCGGCCTCTGAACCTCTCGAGTGACGTCAACACTTTTATGTCCCTAGAGAACAGAAGCTTTAGGTAACGTGTAGAGTGATATTAAATTCACAGGCAACACTCGAGAAACATTACCCCCTTGTAACATACAAAGAATATTGCGAGTCTACACACACACATACACAAACACACATATGATCATTTTTGCCGTCTTTTCTCTTTCTTTTCTTTAATCTTTCTCATTTCTAACTTTAAATAGAGCTGATTCTGGCGTTAATGCACTGTATTTTTCATTGAAAACTCATTGGTCTATATAATAAGTGTAACTTACTTCTATAATATATACCAAAGTCCCGTCACAATACACAAGTCCATTAAATACAAGTCCAAATCCATGCTATTATCTAGTAGCTGTTAGTTCGCTGTGCTCTAGATCTATAGTTAAAATCATCCTTAAAATTTATAACATTAACATTGTTTACATTTGACTTTGCGATTATTACACAAATATTAATGTCAAAATGTTAATCTGATTAGTGCTGGATCTAGCTCGTTGCCAGGAGGCGTAGGCATCCCAGTTTTTTGAGTGAAAAAAATAATTGAAGCTATTATTTATATATTTTTGAAAGTTTATACTAAGTTCATGATATATCTATCTTTTTTTTGGGAGGGGGGGGTCTGGTTGACACCTGCCAAGTTTTACCTTGTAGATCCGTTACTGAATACGATTACAGCTCTTGTCTTAATAATAAACAGTATAATTACTATCTATTTTCAAATAATTGAATTCAACCAATACAGTTGAAGTTGCAATTAAATTATCTCAATATACGTATATTACTTGTAGAAATAGTCAAATCTAGATATGATTGAGGATTTGTCCTATTTTAAAATGATCACAATATTCCTAAATATGCAAATTGCCTGTGCACTAGCGTCATATATTGACGTCAGACAGAAGCACACATAGCGGAAGGCGAGTGTTAAGTATTAGGGTAATTTTGGGTAAAATGGGCAGAAAAAAACAAAATGTAATATTACTTATATTCATTAATAGATAATATGACAAGAAATGTTACAGAAACATAGAATGATACCTTGCTCACCCTTTCATGGATTTTATGTTCACCAATGTATAAGGGTCTTGCGAGGAAATATTAAATACTAACCTTACTTCAAATGCCCATATTAACCGAAGTATATGTGTAATATGGGCAGGTAATTTGGATAATATGGGCAGGCGTATTGTTTGGTTATAATAATAATTGTTTTAACCAATTCGTTTTAATCCATTATTCACGAAAAGAAAATGCAAAAAATATGAAGAAGTAAGAAAACTGAATTACAAAACATGAAATAATAAGAGATTAAAGCCACGATCTCAAACTACGCTCATATTTGGATACATTAGACACCACGTACAGTTGTTCTCTAATGAGCATTGTTTCACTGCAACGTCTGTATTATATCTTACATTTAACGCAGATAAACTCACTTCGAGACCCGGTACCACGCACAACTCATGATACCACATAGCACACCTCTGACACTAAACCCACCTTTCTCCATGTGTTTTAGAATAAAAATCAGCGGCACAAATGCTCGTTGTTACTTTCTTCCTTTGTTTAGATGGCTGAAAACTTGCCTTCTCTTCGCGTTTTTTTTCTTTCTAACATTCCGCGTCGCTAGTCAATTCTCTGGTGCATCGACATCGAGAGTTCACTCTCCTGGCTGGGAGCTTTATCTTCGGAACAGGGGAAATAGAACGAAGAATGTCTGGTAGACTTCGCTGTTGGTCCTCCACCAAACTTACCGACGAATCTGACGAACGTGATGAAAAAGTGTTGTGGGATTGGGCTGTTGTTGCTGTTGCCACTGTAAGCCTTTGCTACATCGTTGTATGCCGGAAGGACCAGGAGTTTCATCAGATTGTTGTGAAGCTTTCTTGCGATGAATTGCTGCCGTACTCGCTGCGTTGGTTGTAGCAGATGGTCTTGATAAAGGTAGCGTTATTCTAGGAAGGTATTGCTGTTCACTGTGTAAGCCCGTGTGACATCGTTGCATGCCGGAGGGACCAGGAATTTCATCAGGTTGTTATGAACTTTCTGCATTGGAGCTTGTAGATCGTCTTGCCGAAGACTCTGCTTGGATAGCACATTCCACGTCTTCTCCGAGAAAAGCCTTGTCTGAAATTGCATGTGGGTTAAACGGTCAAATCCCTGTTGTACGGAATCCATTGGTGGCATTGGCTGAATGTGCCGACCTTTGCCATGCTTGTGAAAATATGTCACAAAATTCAAGTTTGGTGAAAGCGCGACCCTGGTGATTACGCACAAACATTTGCGCAAACCCATAAAAGTATTTCTTCAATGGTTTGAAAAGAGACCTGTCTGCTGGTTGCAGCCAATGAGTTGTGTGAGGAGGAAAACACACCAAGCACACCCCATTGTCCTTAAAATATGTCAGCATTGCAGGATTACTACAATGAGTGTCGTCACCATCCAGAAGTAGAAGCGCAGGGTTGTCTAAAGTAACACTAAAATCCGCTACAAACTGTTTGATGAAAGAGAAGAATACCTCAGAAGTTATGTATCCGCTATTAGTCATAGGATGTGAATTCCAGGAGGAAGATGGTCTTCGAATTCCTGTCTTTGCCGTTTACCTTTGAACAAGACGAAGGGAGGAAGATAATTTCCCGCAGCATTACAACACGCTAATATGGTCACTGTCTCTCTTTTTTCTTTAGGACTGATAGAGTAGGTAGTCTTCTTCCTTTTTCACAAACTACATGTCTTGGTCTTGTATTCATTTGCAGACCATTTGTTTCCAACAGTGCTTATAAGAGCTGTGGCCATTAGTAATGGCCACGAGAAGAAACAGGACTTTTGAAACTCGAGACGATACCTTTCCTACCTGTCTCGTCTCATCATGTTTGTCTCGAAAACTTTTATAGTTGTTTTTGCAAGATGAGAGGAGAGGAGACATGACACCTATTTTACGAGATAAGACGAGAGAGGTTCAAGTCTCGTTTCGTCTTGTCTCGAGATCAACACTAGCGGCAATGAGCTATGTTAATTAGTTCTCACTTGATGTTTTCGCTTTTCTCGCTACCTTACAGTTGCAATGTTTGGGAAACATATCCGGCTGAGTTATTGAACAAGTGCCAACAACTCAAACATACTTGTTTGCTGCATTAACTGCAATATTGTACTCGATATTTTTTTAAACCGCATATGGTCAGTTTTAATATTATGGATCCTGTGCTCGATTCAAGATTATATATTTTCACATTTAGTACCTAATACAAAATTAATGCTAGGGATTGTATGAAAGGATTAATTCTCCAGTGTTGTGACCACTCAGCGAATCGAATAGAAAGAAGTCAAGTTCTAATGCTACTTAAGTACAATATTGAAGAAAATAAATTAGTAAATTTATTTATAATTTTTCGGAAATATGTATTTTTAAATATGACTGTATTCTTTCATGATGATGAACTTCTTCACTATGCAAATCCTTTTATTCGATTTTCTCCAAAATGTACTTATTCTAAGTTCAATGCATCTGCCCGTTTTATACAAAACATATATGCTCATTTTCCCCATAGTGATATTATTTAGTAACTTGCAACACTGCAGCAAGAAGACATCGTGCGAGTTCCCTCCAATTTCGGATAACAATGATGCAATGTTCACAGATTACACTCACCAAGGTGATTTTTCTACCCAAACGTTTATTTCGCGTGAATCTCTTATTTGTTATGCCTTATATTTTACAAACAATAAAATATACAATAGAAAATATGCAGATTGCCTCCCTTTTTTCTTCCAAAATACCACGAACTTGAAGCCGAACGCCACGACGCTGTCTCTTCGTTGTGCCAATACTCCACACAGTGTTCCCAACTACCAGGCTTCGTTTCTACCTAGTTCCTCTTCCAGTGGTACTATGAAAAGCTTAGCTCTGCCCATATTATCGGACTGCCCACATTCCACAAAATAACCCTATGAATTAGCACTACTTACAGACTTAAGCATTTTTCTTTGGTAATAAGGATTTATAAGCTGCCAAAATTATGAGAAAGGTATTTTAAAACAATGACTAACTCTAGAGAAATCAGATTTTCAGTTTATCATTCAATTAAGTTTCTTTTTTCAATAAAATACTAACCACTGGGTGTGAGCTACTCCAACGCCATCTGTTTGCAACCGGCTGAATTACACCCAGCTTAACGACGAACAAGTGATCAGTATTGCGCGTATTAGGAGCTTTTTGGACCTAATGACCGTCACGTCTTTTATTCAGGTGACTCTCCCAGTTTGTCTCGCGATGCTGGGTGGAAGCCGAAAGTTGGAAATCACTGGCCGGAAATCAAACCCCGGACAATGTGAACGTAAGTCCAACTTTCTAACAATTAAACTATGGAGCCCCCAATAAAACACTAACGTTCGAAAATACCATATTCCCTTCATTAACAACAGTTCATAATAAACTATATCTAAAGAATTATGTTTCAAGTTCTTGCTGTATTCGTATAACACTTTTAACGGAGAAATTATGTAGCTGAAAACGCTTTCTACTGTAGCTTTTTGCATGTCGTCTGCAAAAGAATATCAAAATGACAAAGAAAATGTATTGTCTCTGAACAAACAAAAAAAAAAAAAAAAAAAGAAAGAAAAAGAAAAGAAAAAAGAGAAAAAAAGAAAGCCTTCAGATCCAAATTGAAAGTGACTATGTTTGTGACTCTTAATCTCTTGAACCACCCGACCGATCTCTATCAAATTTTTGACGTAGATGCATGCAGTTCTGGCCTGGAAGTGTTTTTAGCTATTCACTTTGACGGTAGAACTTAGGGAAGGGAGAGGAGGGGAAATTATAAAAAAAAATAAATAAAACTTAATAACTCTTGAACTAAACGACCAATCTCGAACAAATTTTCATGAGATGACGTTCGTGCCTGGGATGGATTTTATATTTCACTTTGATGGAACAACGTAGAGGATGAGGAGGAGGGGGAGATATACAAAAATCAATAAATATAAACATAAAAGTGACCATGTTCGTGAGTTAATAACTCTTGAATCACCCGATTAATCTCAATCAAATTTTCAACATAGATGAAGTTCGAAACTGGGAAGTTTTTTTTATTATTTCATTTTGACGGCAGAACTTAGGGCAGGGGAGGGGAGGGGAGGAAGGTAAATATATGAAAATGAATAAAACGTAATAACTCTTGAACCACTTGACTCATCTCAATCAAATTTTCAGCATAGATGACGTTCGAAACTGGGAAGTTTTTTTTTTTTTAATATTTTCACTTTGACTGTAGAACCTAGGGGAAGGGGAAAAGGAAGGGGAGTTTAATAGATAAAAATAAATGTAACTTAACTCTTTACCCACCCAACCGATCTCGATCAATTTTCAACATACATGACATTCGGACCTGGGATAAGTTTTATCATGCCGTGTCCCGCAACATGGGAGGGGAGAGGGATATATAAAAATAACCAAAAATGACCAATATCAAAGAGCACTTTAGTAATAGTAAAAACGTAACATATTGCAGTACTATTTTTCCTCAATTTAACCCAGCGAAATGGGGCTGCGTCTTAGATTCGAGGACTTCTTAAATTTAGTGTTCTGCGCTTGCGCAGGGCATGCGGGTTTGCTAGTTTGACATTAATATCGGAATAATGTAAACAACATTTTCTGTATCATACGGCATTTAATTTGTTACGAGTTTTCTGCTTAAACACGCTTGCTGATATTCAGAATTTCCTAATTAATTTCGTTCCGCAGATACCGCACAACTCAAAACTGTAGTTAAATAGATCATTTAGCTGCGAAAGCAGAATTATTTTCTACTAGCTTCAATTACCCGCTTCGCTGGGTTAAATTAAGAAAAAATAGTAATATGTTTCGTTAGTCAGACACTTTTTATATTACTAAGCGCTCCTTGATATTGGTCATTTACGATGATTTTTATATATCCCCTTTCCTCCTCATGTTGCGGTCACGTCATCGGAAGTGTCATTGTTCATCTCAGCAACCCCGAAAAGTATAAATTCGACACTGAATTAGTCATTTTCGATCTTTTGTAAATGTATTTCCTCTCCTTTAAGCTACATCGTCAAAGTGATATGACAAAACTCATCTCATGTTCGAACTTCATCTAGGTTGAAAATTTGATCGAGATCGGCCCGGTGGTTCAAGAGTAAGTAAATTTTATTTATTTTTATATATCTCCCCCTCGTACCTCCACCCCTAAGTTCTATCGTCAAAGTGAATAGATAAATACCATCCCAGGCCCGAACCTCATCTATGTTGAAAATTTGATCGAGATCGGTCAGGTGGTTCAAGAGTGAAGTAACATCGACAGCCACTATCATTTTTATTTTTTACACACACACATAACACACACAACACACACACACACACACACACATATATATATATATATATATATATATATATATATATATATATATATATATATATCCGTCTCCCCCTCCCCTACGTTGCACCGTCAAAGTTAAATTATAGAAACTATCCCAAGGCAGAACATCATCTATGTTGAAAAGTTGATCGAGATCGGTTGGGTGGTTCAAGAGTTATTAAGTTTTATTCATTTTCATATATTTCCCCTCCTCCCCTCCCCTCCCCTTCCCTAAAATCTGCTGTCAAAATGAAATAATAAAAAGAACTTCCCAGGTTTGAACTTCATCTATGTTGAAAATTTGATTGAGATCGATCGGGTGGTTCAAAGATTATTAATTCACGAACATAGTCCTTTTTATTTTTATATTTATTAATTTTTGTATATCTCCTCCTCCACCCTCTCCCTTACATTGCTTAGTCAAAGTGAAGTGATAAAAATCATTCCAGTCCTGAATCTCATTTACATTGAAAATTTGATCAAGATCGGTCAAGATCGATTTGGTTCAAGAGTTATTGTTATATATATATATATATATATATATATATATATATATATATATATATATATATATATATATATATATATATATATATATAATTCTTTTTAAGTTCGTTCTGGCAGTGCTCTTGCAGCATTCTCAATTGGAGCATTTTTTTATTATTTTAAAATGGTACTTTAAAAAAACAGGACCTTGCTATAATAATAAAGACTTTTCAAATTTTATTGATTTAAGTTTTAATGTTACTTGTTTGTAGCTAATCTATACAGAACGCGACCTAGATTTTGAAATGGAATCAACTATATAATGATTCGAAGCCAGTCGTAAACTTAAGATACGTGTGCTGCCCACTAGATCAACGATGAGGGCAGTGTTTTGTATACGTAGTAAACGCCCAGGGGTTGGAAATCGAACCCAGGACCAGGTGCAAAGAAAGCACACATGCTAGCCACTTACCAAGAAGACATAAATATGCTCTTACAAATATAGAATTGTAAGTTTCTACGCTTAATTTTGAACAAAAGCTCATCCTTGTTTTGGTAATCGTAAAAATAATATAAATTTAATTTTACTAAAGAACATGTAATTTGCTAGGCCTATATTCTCTCACAATACTCCTCTAATTGGCTTTTGAATACGCGCATTGTTGGCATTTCAGAGAGCAAACGCAAAAAGCGGAACAGAATCGAAAGCTTTGTACTGCTTTCCAACTATGTCCTTGTTTCTGTACGTGCTCATGGATATATGCACAAAATGTAGATCACAACAAAAGCCTATTCTAAACCAATAAAGGGACGAGATGAACTACAAGTGACATGGATTGGTTGAGAGAGTGGAGTAACTTCTGAACAAAATAGATCCAAAATTTACAAATAAACTAAATAACATGTCCTCCATTTCATTTACGAAGTTCGACTTTGGAATAAAAAGTCAGGATTAGTTTTTTTCTTTCTTTAAGTGAATTAGATAAAGGTTCGATTAATTATGCTAGCTAACTAACATATTATCCTGTATCCTGGTACGTTTGTCATTATATGAGTGACCATTGTGCTGGTGTTCCTGTTACTGATACAAGTTGGACATTTGTACGTTGTTACGCTTTTCCTGATTTCATATCATAGTGTACACGCCCAAACAAACAACTAATGATCATGTGAATAGTAAAAAGTGCTCACACGTGGATGAATTTCAAATTTGCGTTTTTTAAACTAAATTTAAAATGCTTTGACTAATGGAATGATTTTTAAACATATCCATCCATAAGATCAATAGTAAAAATGTCCACACTTAAATATACTTTTAATTGCACTTTTGCTTCTAATTTGAGCATAATCAGTATATTAAAAATGCTTTCAAACAAACATATTCGTCCATGGAATTACAAGAAAAACTACCTCGTAGTTGGAACTTGTATATGTTTCATTAGCATCGTCAAAGAAACACAAAAAACGCATATAGAAATTTATCGCAGGGGTTACACTTTTATTAGTGGTATAAGCTGTACTTCAAAGGTCCTAGATTTGGGGTCATTTTTCTCGTGATCCCATAGACAAGTATGTTTACAAATACTTCCATTGTATTAAACCTTCAAATTAGTCTAAACTAAGAAATTAGAAATTCATCCAAGCGTGGGCATCATCGTTAATTCTTTAGGTAACATTTCACGGGAAACCTTTTCGTACAGATTCAGAATATAAACTGCACAAAGAATAGCAACGACGAGCGAAAACAGTGCATGCAAATACAGTGTGGATAAAAACAGATCATGAACAAAAACCCCGCGTGCACAAAAACAGCGCAACAAATACAGGGTAGACAAAAGCAGCGCACCCGGACAAAAACCGCGCAAGACAAAAACAGCGCATGCAGATACAGCTTGGACAAAAACCGCGCACAGACAAAATAGCCATACCTGGTCCTTAATGCAATTCTTTCCCAATACTGGGAGTTGCCCAAAGCAAACATTAAGGCAACAGTTCTAAAACTATCTAGTAAAGCACATCAGCTTTTGCGCTGAACCCGACCCTTGGCTGTATCTCGCTGACTTGCAGTATTTCAAACTTTACTATAGAGTTTATCTTACTGCTGATTGATACCAGTCAGGACTATACACCACCGTCAAGCATTATAAGCTTAATCTTGGACTATACGAGCGCTATCAACGCGGCATTGACGCAGCGTTAGGAACGCGCTAAAGTGAGTGTCTTCTTGTTGGACTATATGGCGTTGAATTTTTAAAACATAATTATTTTCCTTTCTCAGTCGTGGATTTTATATTGAAAAATGTTGTTTTGAATTAAATAAACATTGTGAATAACAAGATGCACTCGAAGTTCGCATCCAAGAGCAAACAACACAACAAACAACTTACACTTAATGTGTAAGATATCAGCCATGCACGTTCAATGGATTTCTAAATTACATGGGGCTAATAGGGTCAAATACACTTCTTTCATGCACCAGGTTGTCAAGCGGATGATTACCATGGCACGGATCCCATCATTGCCATAGTAACAGTTGCTATGGTCAATGGCCAATGGTTGTTACGGTCATGTACACGCTTGTCAAAAGAACTGTCCTCGAAAGGTTCCCATTTTCATGGCAAATTAGTGCAAGGTGGTGCCCCATTGGCAAATCAATAAGTTCCCCAAGTGCTTTAATTTTGCCCAACAACATCGTTTATTTGGTTAAAATAATGAAATATAGTTGCAAAGATAAAAAAGAAAGTTTATTTTTCAAACTGGAGTCCGAAAGTAGTTACATGGAAACCAATCATATACATCCATCTGAGTGTAACATACGTAGGTTGTTTACGGAGTAGTAAGTTCATTTTTCTAAATCACCAGAAATGGGCAAGGAAAAACCAGTCAAATATGGCGACTTGTGTCGAATTTCGTTTGTTTGGTTAAAATATTCTAAGAAAATGCACAGATAAACAGGAAGTTATTTTTTAAGTTTTCAGCGGAAGGTAGCACTACCAAAGCCAATCTATATGTTGACCTGTGTTGAACTTCATTTGAAAATAATTTAAGAAGTAGCTAAGCTCAAGTTACCAATCAAGAAAGCGCTCGTTTTGTTCATTCTTTATTTTTGTCCGCGTCGCATCTCTCTATGGGCGGTTTTTGCATGTGCTGTTTCTGTCTGTGCGTGGTTTTTGTTCATGCGCTGTTTTTGTCCACGCTGTATTTGCATTCACTGTTTATGTCTATGCGCAGTTTGTGTCCATGCACTGTTTTGTCCACGCCCTATTTGTATGAGCTTTATTTCTACATGCGCTGTTTTTGTTCAAGCTGTATTTGCACACGTGTAATTTTTGTTCATGTACTATTTTGTCCTATTTTGTGCTATTGTGTCCTCTTTTAACCGGATACCTTTGTACACCTAAAAGGGTTTGTAACACAATTTTTTTTATATAATATTCAGGAGCCACGGTGGCTCAGTGGTAGAGCGTCCACCTCTGGTGTGTGGGGTCCCTGGTTCGATCCCAACTCGCGCTAAGTGGAGTTTATGGTGAACAAACACTGTGTGCGTGGGTTTTTCGGGGTTCTCCCGTTTCCGCCCACTTTATTCATTCCACGATTGCATTCATTTCTTATCATAACCGTCTCCTTTTGCCTAACCGGCATAACCGTGGAACGTAAAACTAAAAGATCCAGATGACGCTATTTGTAATAATAATAATAATAATAATAATAATAATAATAATAATAATAATAATAATAATAATAATAATAATAATAATAATAATAATGTGTTTCAAATATGAAATGAGAACGATTAAAATTGAGTTTTTCAGTAGATTATGGGTATGTTTTCGTGAGCCAAATACAGCGCTTGCGTGGGCTGTTCTAGGAGAAAACACAGTATGTTACGGTGTTAATTCAGCGCAGTTGAGAAGTATTTTGAATTAAAGTCGATAAATTCCCATGTCATCTTTGCATTTGAGCCCATTGATTTATATGCAGAATTATTTACTTAATGAGCTGGAATTTCAATTGATTTAATTTTATTTATTTTTATCTCTCAATTTTACTTAAATGTTCTTTGCTTCATCAAAATTGATTTGTGCCATATTGTAGTTGTCTAAAACTGGCAATAGCTCACTCATAATGATCGACTGACAAAAATCAGAAAAAATGTGGTTAACTTAGTATAGAGTTATTAATAGGTTTAAGCTGAAGGTTGAAAATAAACATTCATCTGTATTTTTTTGGAAGACTTCAGACTTACAAACCAGCAAACATGTACGAGAATAAATCCTATTAAGTTTCTGAACTTTGAAGTTAAACAAAGCGCGAAGGGTATGAAATATTTTTTGTATCCCTGCTTACTTGCAATAATTCCAACTGTGTATTAGTATTGATACCAGCATGAGCATCATTGTAGAAAATTATTCACTTTACAAAATCTAGATGGTTTAATTAGGGAAATACTCATTGTATCTGTCAATGAACGGAAGCAACACTCAGGAAAAGTGTCTAAAAATCACTTATATTCCACAATCACTGTTCCAGGCACTTCATTCACATTAAACAAGTACTTTACATTTTTAACACAGCACTAATATCATGGATCACTCTGACGGTGAGTGGTTAGAACAATTTTTTCATTCAGTAACTATCAGTTTTCGCATGTCCAATGCTCCAGGTATTACGCCAAGTAATACATTTCCACTACATCAACTTATTGTGTTCCTTTAACACAGATCTAAGGTAAAACAACCTTAATTTAGTGTTAGCTTTCGTATGTATGTATTTCCTTGTGTGTGGATCTGGCCTCGGTTTCCCGGTGTTGTGTGTCCTCAATTCTTACTTTAGCTTGGTAATAATTTGGTATTTCACTTTACCACGATGGTTGTTGCCCCTGGAAGAAAGTAGCTTGAGTATCGACGCGCATGAATGTTTCGAGCGACCGAGGTATAATTCCTAACCTGATGTATTGCCTTTATTTTTATTATTCATTTCAAGATTCAAAATGAATTCAAATTTATTGCATCGTTTCAGCTGTTAGGCATCTCTGTGTATGACTGCCATCCTATAGATATATAAATTTAATTTCTATCTCATTAGCTCGCCTATTTATTTGCTGCTTTAGTTTCTAGTTATATCAATACATGTATGCATATTTACACGTGTATTATATACATATTATAACCTGTGTTATACAAGCAATATTACTTCAACTTTATTTATAGGATTAAACCTGGACATCACATAATTTTATTCTTAAAGAGTTTCGTTTACCGAAAACTCCTTTATATATTTATTGTCTGTCTGTGTGTCCGTCCGGAAGACACAAAATCTGAATAACTACGTGATGGATCATCAATCACCTTTGTCGCGGGAAACCCGGTTTCGATTCCCGGCGGAATCTCATGTGGTTCGGATCCTACGTTAACATGTAGGTCCACGTGTCATATACCCTTGCTACTGAACGGGAAGCTAAACTGAAATAAAATTTAAAACAAGAATCACAAATAATTTATGCCAAAATGCAGAGGGTCAAAGTAAAGAATCGAGTTCGTTCAGATCCATCCAGTTGATCCGAGGATATGGACTAACGAAAATAGGTTC